>NW_028318323.1:355000-710000 GCF_062004578.1 Staurois parvus
GGTAAATGCTTGCTTATAGCAAAGTAATTCTTTGCTATAAGCAAATTGTGTAAAAAAAACCCAAAATACTGATCACTTCCCCAAAGTAGTACAATTTTACTATGGTAACATTGTACTACTTTGGTCATAGTGAAATATGAAAAAAAAATCTTAAAAAAAAGAAAAACAAAGTAATAAAAAATTAAAAATATAAAAAAAAAAAAAAAAAATTTTTTTTTAATACTGTCACCAGTCAGTGTCCCTGATCACCGCCATGCCAGTTACATGATGACGCTGTACTGCACTGGTGACAGTATGTAAAAACAAAATAGTGAAAATAATTTTAAAAATTTTTTAATTTTCCGAAAAATGACAAAAAAATACAACTTCAAAAAACTCGCTATGCCTCTTATGAAGTACTATTCTGACTCAGATTGTTGTGATAGCGATTTATCCCTTGTGAGACCTCTCTGCCTAGCCTGTATAAGCAGATATAATCACTGTGGACAATCCTTATGTGAGGGACCGCCGAGCTGCACTACTAGCACTCCACCGATCAGGCGTGCCCAGAGCGCGGAGTCTAAGCCCCAGGGTACTTGTTCACCAGGGCCCCTGATGGTGGGGATGGACTTTTAGTACCCCGAGACCAGGTCGCCACTACTGAGCACATCTGTCAGTGGTAGGGGTGCTCGCCAGGGGCTCCAACCAGGGAGAGCCAGATGTGAGGTCGGGTGACCCCGATGGGATGGATGGATGGCTGAGCAAGTGCGAAGTCAGACAGGCCGAGTTGGTAACGTAGAGGACGGTAAGGTACAAGGGAGCAGGCAGAGAATAGTCGGGTCACACGCCAGGTCAGCAACAGTAGGTCAGATCTAATGAGGGGCATCCAGGGAGAGAGGTCAGGCAAAGCAAGGGTCTGGGCAGGAGAAATCAGCAGGTCAAGAACAATCCGGGTCAATAAACTTACAAGGCACAGGTTCAGAATCACAGGAAGCAGGTAAGACCAGAAGGCAACGAAATGACAGCTCAGGGACATTTAAATATCCTGCCCTGTGCTGCCATTGGTGCCCAGCGGGCGGCCGCGGCCTCTACTGCGCATGTGCGAACTCGAACGCCGCGTCCGGCCCAGACCTAGTGCCCGTGTACAGGGCGGAGCAGTGCGCCTGCACCGGGACCATCGCGTCAGGGATCGAGGGGATCCCTGACACCTTATCAGATAGCTTGAACTCACCAATACTGTGTTCATCCAGAAGTTGCTTTATTCTGTACATGTGACAACAGGATACAGCAGAATGAATGGTTTCCAGTATTATGTGGTCAAAAGATGATACTTTCTGTAGCGTACTATGCAGAATACATGTGTCCCTGTTACATGTGGTCTGTTAGCTGCCTCCATGACACAGGAAGTGCTGAACTCAAGAAGAAGGGAGGAGCTTCATATACAAAGGAATTGTGTCATAGATCTCAGGGAGGCAACATGAAAAACAAATGCATTACCAAACAAGACCACTGGATGGCAGCATTACTAATTATAGAAATGTCCATAGGAAATGGTACAAAGAATAAACTATATGAACTCTCAAGTACATTAACATAAATATTAACTGTGTAACAGCATACTCCCCGTCTGGCATTGTAAATGTCACTATTTAAACCATAACGGTAGTTATACAATTGCAAATAAACAACAGCGCAATTTGCTTGATGTCTTGAAGACCTGAAAGACATAAAAAGAGAACATGCATATAGTGCAACAATTATAATGTAAGGCTTCAAGTTGTATCAAATAAAGTTCAAGACACTTCCTTCTTGAAGTCACAGGTTGGATCCAGCAGCATACGCAAGCAAGTTCATTCTCCAAAGGGCAAGAGCAGAACAAGTTCCGTGATAGGTCTGCTGAAAGTCTTTACAGTCCCTTGTCTTGCAACTTTCACCTCCACCTTGCGTACCTTGCCGTCATCACTAGGAATGCTCTTTACAATGAGTCCCATAGGCCACTCAATTCTTTCAGCTTGCTGGTCCTTCAGTAGAACGAGATCTCCAACTTTAATGTTAGGGTTCAGGCGTTGCCATTTTCTGCGTCCTTGCAGAGTAGAAATATACTCCATTCTCCAACGATTCCAGAAGCAGTTGGAGAGGTGTTGTACTCGCTTCCACTGGTCATAGCACAGATTTCCTGCTTTAAAGTTTCCAGGTGGAACAGGAACGGACCCAAGCTTCTGGGTAAGTAGAGTAGCTGGGGTAAGGATAGTTGGGGTCTCTGGATCTGTAGAAACTGGAACAAGTGGTCTTGAATTGATTATGGCAGATGCTTCTGCCAGGAAGGTGGTTAGAATCTCATGGGTAAGTCTTGTGGAGTTCAAGTCCATAAGCATAGAGTCCAGTATTTTTCGTGTGATGCCTATCATTCTCTCCCAAGAGCCACCCATGTGGGAAGAATGAGGAGGATTGAAAATCCATGTACAGCCCTTTTCAGCTAAAAGGTCTTGGATTGGCCTAGAGTTAAGCTGTAACTCTCAACAGGCTCCAAAGAAATTAGTTCCACAGTCAGATCTTAGTGTCTTGACTGGTCCTCTGATGGCAAGAAATCGTCTTAGAGCATTGATGAAACTTGAGGCCTCCATAGATTCTATGACTTCAATGTGTACTGCGCGCACACTCATACAAGTGAACAGCACTGCCCATCGTTTGCTGTTTGCTTGGCCACCTCGAGTTCTGCGGGCTGTTACCATCCATGGTCCAAAGACATCCAAACCAATGTGAGCGAAAGGTGGGTCAGTACTTAATCTGTCAGCTGGCAAATCTGACATTTGCTGTTGCTGATGTTTACCTCTTAGTTTCCGGCACTGAACACAGCTGTGCAGTGTAGTTGTAATCTGTCTTTTTGCTCCTATAATCCAAAGGCCTGCAGCTCTTATGGAACCCTCTGTGAAGTGTCTTCCTTGGTGCTTAACCCCTTCATGGTAGTGCCGTATGAGCAGAATGGTGATATGATGGCGAGCAGGTATAATGAGAGGATTCTGTTCCTGATCTCCCAACTCAGCCTTGTTTAAACGTCCACCAACCCTTAACATGCCATCACTGTCAATGAATGGGTTCAGGTTAGCAATTGAACTGTTTTTTGGAATATCCCTCTTGTCACGGATACATTTAATTTCTGAGCCAAAGACATCCTGTTGTACATTGTGGATTATGATCATTTCACCTTCAGCAATGTCTTTTGCAGAAAGAAGCTTTTGGCACATGTGCCAACCTTGACATTGAACATTGGTGGGCTTTGTGTGAAAGCAGTGTGCGATATGGACTAACCTTGCGATGGTGCGTACAAGCCTTATCCACTTAGAAAAACGTTCAAAGCGTTGACAGCCCAAGACGAGTCTTTGTTCAGTTCTGGTGACAAGGGTTTTGACTTCAGGACGAATCTCTGGATCTTTGTCAGGTTCTAGAAGACAGAAGATATCAGCTGAGGTTTCTTCTGGACGATCCAGCAGGAATTCAGGACCTGTTAACCAAGAAGAATTTGCAAAGACACTTGCAGACACTGGCCTGGTGGCATGATCTGCAGGATTCATTTCAGATAGGACATAATGCCATTGTTCAGGTTTAGATGATTTCCTGATTCTTTCTACACGGTTGCTGACATACACATAGAAACGTTTAGTCTGGTTGTATATGTAGCCCAGAACAACTTTGCTGTCTGTGTAGAATTTGGTGTCATCTGAGTGTCCAACTCGCGCAGTATGAAATCGGCAATTTCTACAGCTAGCACAGTTCCACAAAGTTCAAGCCTAGGAATTGTGTGCTCAGGCTTAGGTGCTAACTTAGCTTTCCCAAACAGAAACCCTATGTGGGTTTGATTAGAGTCTATTACCTTGAGGTAGGCAACAGCTGCTATGGCCTCAGTAGATGCATCTGAGAAGATGTGAAGCTCTTTCCTCTGACTTGTAGCAAGGGAAGCTGAGGTGTAACAGCGTGGTATACTGATTCCATCTAAGGCATGTAGAGATTGTTTCCAGGACTCCCACTTTGGAAGCTTGTCTGTAGGCAGCGGAGCATCCCAATCTTTAATAGACTCTGAGAACTGTCTAAGTAAGGCTTTACCTTGTATGGTGATGGGAGCCACAAATCCCAATGGATCGTATAAGCTGTTCACTACAGACAGAACACCACGCTTGGTAAATGGTTTGTCTGCAGAGCCGACTTGAAAGCCGAAGGTATCTTTTAATAAGTCCCACCGTAGGCCCAGACTTCTCTGTACAGGTGGCATGTCCATCCCAAGATTTAAATCTTTAAACCCAGTGGCATGATCGCCAGGTTGAAAGGCTTTCATAACAGCGACACTATTCGAGGCAATCTTGTGTAATCTGAGGTTAGCCTCGGAAAGCATACCTTGTGTCCTTTGGAGCAGGTCTATGGCTTCTTCGTCTGTAGGTAAAGACTTAAGTCCATCGTCAACATAAAAGTCTCTCTCAATGAAGTGTCGAGCATCCGCACCATACTCCTTTTCTCCATCAAGGGCAGTCCTTCGTAAACCATATGTTGCAACAGCGGGTTTCCAAAAACATGTACCTTCATGCGGTATTCAATTATCTCATTGTCCATGTTGTTGTTACGGTGCCACAGACACCTTAAGAGGTTCCTATGGTCTTCACGTACAATGAAGCAATGAAACATTTGCTCAATATCAGCAGTTATGGCAACTGGTTCTCTTCTAAATCTCATAAGTATACCTACAAGGTTGTTGGTTAGATTCGGGCCAGTGAGAAGAACATCGTTCAGGGATACGCCTTGATGCTTGGCACTGGAGTCAAATACTACCCTGATTTGTTTTGGCTTACGTGGATGATACACTCCAAAGAAAGGCAGTTACCAGCACTCATCGTGTCTTTGAAGTGGTGGCGCTGGTTCGGCGTGATCATTGTCAAAGATCCTTTTCAGAAAAGCGATGAAATGTTCCTTCATTTCAGGCCTGTTCTTTAGTGTTCGTTGAAGTGAGTTGAATCTGGATAGAGCCTGTTCACGATTGGTTGGGAGTGTGGCCCTTGTAGCACGAAGAGGTAATGGTGCGATCCAGCTGTTAGACTCATCCTGGAAGAATTCTTCATCCATAATTTTGATGAACTCTCTATCTTCGACTGACAAGGCTATTTTGTTGTCATCATTTGTAGTACAAAACACTGTGGTACCTAGGTTGTCATCACAAAGAACAGGAGTAACATCAGGTACTTGGATGATGTCAAGAGGCTTCTCCTTTACTTCATAATGGTGTGGGCACTGTTTGAAGTGGGATGCACGTCCATTTCCCAACATGTAAGTTTTGAAGGAGTGGATCTGAGATGACATTCTGTCCAGGCATACATTGCCCACTATTACCCAGCCTAGGTCAAGTCTGTGCATAAGGGGCATCGTCAGGTCCATCGCATTGGTCGCGTACTTTATGTACTCTGAGAATGTCTCTTCCTAGCAGGTCCAAGATTTCAGCACTCTTGTCCATCGCAGGAATCTCATCAGCAAGGTGCCTTAAGTGAGGATGATGATATGCAGCTTCTGGAGTAGGAATCTCTTCTCTTTTGTCTGGTATCTGATCACATTCAACTAATGTTGGGAGGGGTATGCCTTCTTCATCCTTGATATGAGAGACCATCAATCCATCGACCCTTCTGCCAAAGGTCTCTACACGACCAGAACAGGTTCTGAGAGTATACGATGTGGCGTGACCTTCTAAGCCAAAGATCTCAAAGAATTTAGGCTTAACCAGGGATCTGTTGCTCTGTTCATCTATTATGGCATACATCCTAGCAGCTTCCTCAGGATGATCCTTGGGGTATATCTTGACTAGGCATATCTTGGCACAGCATTTGTGATCCAGTCCCTCTCCACAGACTTCTGTGCATGAAGAAGAAACATTACTTTTGGCTAGAGCATGACTTTGTTGCTCCCCGCCATAATTTGAGACAGGGGTTGAGGTAGGTAGCTGCTGCGGGTTGTCTGGAAGTGGAGTAGGATGCATGGCTGTAACATGTCTGTCGCTACCGCATTCTGTGCACTTGATGACAACTTTACAGTCTTTAGCAAAGTGGTTATAAGAAGCACAGCACTTGTAGCATATTCCAAGTTTCTGGAGAATCTCCCTGCACTCTTGTAAAGTCTTTGCCCTAAGCCAACGACATTTCTTAAGAGGGTGAGGCTTCTTGTGAATAGGACACTGACGATTAGGGTCTTTATCTCTGACATCCACAATGCCTTGGTCAGTAGGCGAGGTTGTGGAGGGTGAGATGTCTGTCCTTTTAACAGATATTGCTCTACTACAGTCTCTACGTTTAGCTGCTGTGTTATCATACCTTGATGATGAGGATGAAGCAGGCAAGTTTGGTTCACTGAAGCTGAAGCTGGGATCGTTTCTCATCCAGGCTTGATCACTAATGAACCTGCAAAAGTATGAGAATGGAGGAAAGGATACATTATAGTCTCTTTTGTACCTTGAGCCCTGTTGTGCCCATTTCTCTTGCAGGCCGTATGGCAGTTTAGACATCACTGGGTTGACACCATGAGCAGTGTCCAGGAAGCTTAGTCCAGATAGACGTGGGTCTGTCTTTGCCAACTCTAGCTCCATGAGGAGGTCACTTAGATCTTGGAGCTTGTGATAGTCTCTGTTTCCTATTATTGGGAAGTTTTGCAGTCTCTTGAATAGAGCTCTCTCTATGGCTTCAGAGCTACCATAGGCTTGTTCAAGTCTTGCCCATGCAGCAACAAGACCTGCGTCTGGGTGGTCAACATGTACTGTTCTCAGTCTTTTAACACGATCTGCAGATTCTGGTGCCAGCCACTTTATGAGCAAATCAAGTTCTTCCTTAGTAGTAAGGTTGAGATCAGCAATAGCAGCCTTGAAGGTTGATCTCCAGGCCCTGTAGCTTTCTGGACAGTCGTCAAACCTTGAGAGGCTGGTGTTAATGAGCTCACGGCGAATCATGTATCTGGCAAAGTCATTCAAGTCTGATCTCTCACTCTTTGGTGCCAAAGTAACTTGTGGAACCCCTTGGGTGTGAAAGTTCTCTGGTGATGAAGGGTGAGGTTTACCAGGGTAAAATGATGTTGCATGAGCGTTTAACTGTGGTGTAGTCTCTAAGGCTTGTGCTGGCTGTGGCTTGAGCTGTGACTTGTCACTGGAAGTCACCTTGTTGTTGGCAGGAGTTGATGTGGTTTGCTGCATAGATGTACTTGTGTTGTAGATTTGAAGAGGCTTAGGCATATGGAGCTGAGAGGTCTCTGTGTTGAGAGTCAGAACAGTGTTGTTAGTAGGAGGTACAGGAGATGACTCTGTATCTTCGCACATGTTATGCTTTAATACGTATTCACTGGTGCATTCAACTGGATCTTCCAGTTCTGCGGGGATAAGGCAGTCTGAATTAGTACTTTGTCCCATTGCTTGTTCAAGGACTTTCAGCCTTGCTAGGGAAGCTGCTTCCTCCCCTTCCATCTGAAGAATCTTTATTTGGGAATCTGCCTCTGCTTGTTGAGAAGCCATTTGTGCTTGGAGAGCTTTGCTTTGAGCTTCCATCTCTGCTTGCTGAGCTTTGCTTTTAGCTTCCATCTCTGCTTGCTGAGCTTTGCTTTTAGCTTCCATCTCTGCTTGCTGAGCTATCTTGCATGCTTCTATCTCTGCTTGCTGAGCTATCATCTGTGCTTGCTGAGTTATCTTGCGTGCTTCTACCTCTGCTTCCTTTCTGGTAAAAGAGCTTTGCGCCTTTTTTGATTCAGCATCAGCGCGGGCCTCTATTAGCTTATCGCTTAACGTTGAACTTCTGGAGCGAGAGGATCTAGAAGAAAGTGCAGTGCGCTTGGTTGAGGTGGATCTGTGAGATCTGGTCTCCTGCAGTTGAGTAATGCGGAGTTCTGCTATAAACTTAGCATTTTGCAAGATCCCTTTGTTGGTTTAGTGCATCAGTCCTGGTCAGTTCTGCTGAAGAATCCTCTATATTAGAGTCCTGCAAGAAAGCTGAGTATTTTACAGACAGCCGCTGGTAGCGTTCATACGCAGAAGATAGGTGATTTATAGAGTCTCTTAATTCAGCTGGTTGATCATTAAAGTGTGACAAAACTGACATGCATTGTGAAGTTCGGTCCCAGAGGTCTGACAGATTACTAGAGAACTCATCTCTAGTGGCTTCATAGTTTTTCCGGAGTTTCTGTGTCGGTTTTATTGTACGTTTGGGTTTTACGCTCTGTTCGGGAATGTCTGCAGAATCTGCTCCCTGTACGTCTGCTGGTTCAGAGGAATGATGTATCTGCGTTGGTTCGGCCATAAAGGAGTGTTCAGAGCCTTGTCTAGACATTTTTTACTGTTCTGCAAAAATTGGTACTGTCTCTTTAAGAAGACAAACAGCAGCTTAGACATGTGGGGTAACACAGTTCAATGCAGAGAAACAGTTTTCAACATTCACATGAAGTGCAGTAAGCTTGTGCGACCATGTGCTTTGCAAGATGGCGGATGGCACTGAGCTTGATTGCAGATTAGGCACACACATATACACAGCAGGCTGTAGGGATTCGATGCATCTTTTGACTATTCTGACTCAGATTGTTGTGATAGCGATTTATCCCTTGTGAGACCTCTCTGCCTAGCCTGTATAAGCAGATATAATCACTGTGGACAATCCTTATCAGATAGCTTGAACTCACCAATACTGTGTTCATCCAGAAGTTGCTTTATTCTGTACATGTGACAACAGGATACAGCAGAATGAATGGTTTCCAGTATTATGCGGTCAAAAGATGATACTTTCTGTAGCGTACTATGCAGAATACATGTGTCCCTGTTACATGTGGTCTGTTAGCTGCCTCCATGACACAGGAAGTGCTGAACTCAAGAAGAAGGGAGGAGCTTCATATACAAAGGAATTGTGTCATAGATCTCAGGGAGGCAACATGAAAAACAAATGCATTACCAAATAAGACCACTGGATGGCAGCATTACTAATTATAGAAATGTCCATAGGAAATGGTACAAAGAATAAACTATATAAACTCTCAAGTACATTAACATAAATATTAACTGTGTAACAGCATAAGTACGTCGAACTGTACTTTGCAAAAAGTGGTCATTTGGAGGATATCTGTACTGTTCTGACATTCTTGGACCTCAAGAAATTAGATTGGCCGTCAGTAATTCAGGATTGATCAATTTTCAGATACATCCCATAGTTTGTGAACTCTATAACTTTCCTACAAACTAAATAATACATCCTAATTTGGGTTATTTTCACCAAAGACATGTAGTAGAATACATCTCGGCCTAAATTTATGAAGAACAATTATTTATTTGAAAACTTTTATAACAGAAACAAAGAAAAACGTGTTTTGTTTTCAAAATTTTCGGTCTTTTTTTGGTAATTTAGCAAAAAATAAAAATCCCAGCGGTGATTAAATACCACCAAAAGAAAACTCTAGTTGTGTGAAGAAAATGATAAAATTTTAGTTTGGGTACAATGTTGTATGACCACGCAATTGCCATTCAAAGTGTAAGAGCGCTGAAACCTGAAAAATGGCCTGGGCAGGAAGGGGGTAAAAGTGCCCTGTATTGAAATGGTTAAACAGGCACTGTCTACATTGTTACACAGAGACAGTTTGTCTGCCTGTCACAACTCTTAGGCCTCATACACACCTGTGAACTTAAATAAAAACAAAGTAATCACTGTGTTTAAGTTAAAAAAGCAAATCAAATTGAAAACCAATGTACAGTAAGAGAAAAGTGCAGTGCTAAATAAAATAACATACATATTTGAAAAAACCTAAACAAAATGAAAACCACGTGACATTTAAATGTCCACTAGCGAATTAAAACCCATTAATTGCCATGAAGTGTCCATATAAAATCCATACAAAGTGAAAGAGTGTTGTTCAAATACTTCCAAACAGAACCAACTTGTGCTGAAAAAATGAATCGGTGCACCCAAAGTGAAACACACGCCAGCTTCTTCCCAAATGTCATTATATATATATATATATATATATATAAATATATATATATATATAAAATGTGTTCCAATCACCTCCATGGCCACAGGTGCATAAAATCAAGTGCCTAGGCATGCAGACTGCTTCTACAAACATTTGTGAAAGAATAGGTCCATACGTGAAATTTCCTTGCTACTAAATATTCCACAGTCAACTGTTAATGGTATTATAACAAAATAGAAGCAACTGGGAACAACAGCAACTCAGCCACAAAGTGGTAGGCCATGTAAAATGACAGAGTGCGGTCAGTGCAGTACATGCTGAAGCGCACAGTGTGCAGAAGTTGCCAACCATCTACAGAGTCAATAGCTAAAGATCTCCAAACTTCATGTGGCCTTCAGATTAGCACAACAACAGTGCATAGAGAACTTCATGGAATGGGTTTCTATGGCCAAGCAGCTGCATCCAAGTCTTACATCACCAACTGCAATGCAAAGCGTTGGATGCAGTGGCGTAATTCACGCTGCCACTGGGCTCTAGAGCATTGAAGATGTGTTCTTTGGAGTGACCAATCACGCTTCTCTGTCTGGCAATCCGATGGATGTATCTAGGTTTGGTGGTTGCCAGGAGACTTTCCTGACTGCATTGTGCCTAATGTAAAGTTTGGTGGAGGGGGGATTATGGTGTGGGGTTGTTTTTCAGGGGTTGGGCTTGGCCCCTTAGTTCCAGTGAAGGGAACTCTTAAGGCATCAACATACCAAGACAATTTGGACAATTTCATGCTCCCAACTTTGTGGGAACAGTTTGGGGATGGCCCTTTCCTGTTCCAACATGACTGCACACCAGTGCACAAATTAAGGTCCATAAAGACATGGATGAGTGAGTTTGGGGTAGAGGAACTTGACTAGCCTGCACAGAGTCCTGACCTCAACCCGAAAGAACACCTTTGGGATGAATTAGAGCGGAGGCTGCAAGCCAGGCCTCCTCGTCTGACACCCGTTCCTGACCACACAAATGCACTTCTGAAAGAATGGTCAAACATTCCCACAGACACACTCCTAAACCCTGTAGACATCCTTCCCAGAAGAGTTGAAGCTGTTGTAGCTACAAAGGGTGGGCCAACTTAACACTGAACCCTATGGACTAAGACTAGGATGCCATTAAAGTTCATGTGCATGTAAAGACAGGCGTCCCAATACGTTTGGCAATATAGTTTTCTATATGTGTGTGTGTATAGAGAGAGAGTGTTAGTCAATCAACACATGAAGTTAATTATCCTGGTATTTTGCACATCGCCTTCACGGACCAAGTACCAGGGTTGCATGTCAATAGTAACACGCCAACAAAGAATATACAGAGTGATCCCATAACATAATACTGTACAAACTCATTTTATATAAATAAAGTGCGCACTTAGAGTAAAAACATCTCAGCATGTCTCATGTAATCTTTTTCCTGTGAGCAAGTGGTACAGTCCTGGCCGACAAACGATTTGCCTTGCATGATGACGTCACTCTAAGCGCCACCCTACCTGTTTCATCACAGATGACGTCATCGGGGGGTTTGGCTGAGAGGCGTCCATCACGCTACATACTTATACAGCATAAGGCTAGGAGGTTGTGATTGCCATTGAAATGTCTGGCTATTAGTTAAGTATGGACAGAACTGAAAAGAGTACCATCTTGTGCTACAATGTATACTACAACTGAGTCTGTTTTTGTTGTTCCCCACAGGTAAAAACATAACAAAAACTTTTTATTAAGCAATAAAATTCATATATAAACATACAAAAAAAAAAGTTTTTTGTTACAATTATTAAAAAATCAAGAATATTAATATCTATTTTAAAAATTCACCTCTACATAAATTGATAGTCTCGTAAATCGGGCAATCACTATAAGAAATCTATACCACCCATCAATAAATCCATCAGGGATAGAGATAAAAAATCTGCTATTATTTATAAAACTGCTCACATCCTAAGCCATGTTTAGGCCAAATGGGATATATTTTTTAAATTGTAAATTCTAATCTGGATTCTAATCTTGATATTGCCCTCCTAAAGTGACTATCACTCCAGTGGGGTCTAGATTTATCTATAGCCAACAATGCTGGTAGGTTAACCACTTTTCTACCTGGCACATTTGCCCCCTTCATGCCCAGGCCAATTTTCAGCTTTCAGCGCTGTTGCACTTTGAATGACAATTGCGCGGTCATGCAACACTGTACCCAAACTAAATTTTTATCATTTTTTTTGAGACAGAGCTTTCTTTTGGTGGTATTTAATCACCACTGGGTTTTTATTTTTTGCTAAACAAACTAAAAAAGACTGAAAATTATGAAAAAAAAAGTTTTTTGTTAGTTTGTTATAAAATTTTGTAAATAAAGTAATTTTTCTCCTTCACTGATGTGCGCTAATGAGGCTGCAGTGATGGGCACTGATGAGGAGGCACTGATAGGTGGTACTGATGGGCATTGACAGGCATCACTTGTGGGCATTGATAGGAGGGACTGAAAGGCAGCTCTGATATGTGGCATTGATGTGCACTGGTAAGCACTGATATGTGGCATTGATGTGCACTGATGGACACTGGTATGTGGCATTGATGGGCACTTACAAGTGGCATTGATGGGCACTGACAGGTGGCACTGATGGGGCTACACTGATCAGTGCCCTGATGATCAGTGTAGATATCCCCTCTGAGGAAAGCTGAACTACAGATTACTTGCTCTCCTCTCCTTACGAGCTGTCAGTGGGAAGAGAGAACTGCCAATAGCCGGACACAGCTGATCACATGACAGAGCCAACGTCATTGGCCCTTTACAGTAATCAGTGATCTGCCGTGTCTCAGGGACACAGAGCACCACCGATCGCTGCGCCCCCCCGAGGGCACGCATGCGCAGTTAGGGTGGGGGGATGTCATATGACGTCCTCCAAGAACGAGAGGGCCGCCGTTCTCCCATCATGGCGGGCAGGAGGCGGTTAACTGGATCCTGTCTAAATTGGCCCTAGTATGTGTGTGTATGAATGTGAGTTAGGGACCTTACACCTCTTGAGGGTTAGGGACTGACGTGAATGTACAATATATATGTAAAGCGCAGCGTTAATTGATGGCGCTATATAAGTATTTGTAATAGATAAAAAAATAAAAACACTTGTTGGATTTTTATTATGGTATCTTGCATTAAGTTTAGACCTGTAGAACCCAGTGTGACATTCTCTATGTGTTCCTGGAGGCGCTGCAACATATGCACTGTGCATCCTACATATTGTTTCCCATAAGGGCATTGAATCATATAAGCTAATATCTTGGATGAACATGTCACAAATTAGTCAAAGTCATAGAAGGCACTTGTTTGATGTGAATGGAGAGTAGACAACCTTTTTTCCTTAAATATTTTAATCTGACAGACATTGCATCTGCAACAGGGATACAATTAATTTGCAGACTGGAAAAATGACAAACTTATTGGCGGATTTATCACATTGGGAGCAATCCTATGCTGAAAGGAGGGAACCCCCTGTACACCACCTTGGGTAGATCTGGCAAAAGAGGCCCTAAAATTTTACAATTTTTTTAAACTGGCCAATGTTTTCTAAAAACAATTTTAATAGCATGATGCTGTGTAGAGAATCTAGTAACCAAGGACCAACTAAAATTGTCAGATTCACCTCCCTTGGTCCGATCACATTTCTTCAACTTTTTTCCAGTGGTACATTTTGTTTTTGTGCTGCCCTAGCCAACACAAAAATCGGGCACCCCCCCCAAATCAAACAAAAGAGGGGAGGGAGAGGGAGGGAGAGAGAGAGAGAGGGAGAGAAAAAAAAAAGAGAAAAAGCAGCCAGCCATCCCCTTCGCAGGTGTATGATTGTTACCTTGTCCTAGAGTAGGTCACGTGTGATTTTACACAGTGTATTATATTTTACACAGTGTATTACTTATGTATTGGTTTATTAAGGATAACGCACTATGTAAATTTTCCTTTTTTTGAGGTTTACTTTGTTTGTGGGAGCCTTTTGGAAGGCTCAAGCACCTGGAGTTATTTGAAATCACCATTTTATGACTTTATATTTTTCTGAGGACATGATTTTTATATATTGACTTTATTTGGATATTATTGCTTCATTTTTGGACATTTTTTTACATATTTCTTATTTTTTCACATTTGGGGAGTTTTGTATTATATAGATAGCATATGAAAGAAAGTTATATATAGATACACTTTCAAGGGTGAAGGTGTGACTTTATGCTATAGGGTATATTTTTCATTTAGGTTGATACCGTAAGTATATACATATATTTGTGGATTATCTTACTAAGGAGAGGGGGTGGAGTGGTTGTGGGGTTTATGTCTTATTTGACTTAGTTATCTATTATTGATTTTAAAGGGATATTGTTCACCTATTGTATATTAAGTATTGGGGTTCACATATAGTTTATTAGCACAGCACCACATTTTACAATTTGGGTTGACCATTTGTTTGGTATATGGTTAGGTGTTAGCAGCTATAGTCACAGGTTCACCTAAGCGCAGGAGGACTTTGAATAATGTTTGTTCCATGTCTCCTTTAACAAATTGATCACATGGGTAGTATCTTTCAGGTATGATGGAGTCCAAAACAATCAGTAGATGTAAGAATTCATCAATACACTGTATTTCCCTATCCGGGGCTGTAACTGAATCTACGTCACTGATTATAGGGCATCCAGAAGGGTTGGTAAGATTTTTGTGCACCTTTAATAAGAAATATATGGTAGGAACTCAAGGTGCTGTGGGAATTAGAAAAATCTTCTCCTTTTTATTCAGAATTCTATCTTTATAACCCTTATCTATAATTTTATGTAGAGACTTCTTATAAGAATTGATAGGCTTATTCACCAATGGCACAACTGTAATAGATAGCAGCCTATTAATTTGCTCCAGATAATCTTTCTTATCTAATATACAGGTGAAACTCGAAAAATTAAAATATTGTGCAAAAGTTTATTTATTTCAGTAATGCAACTTAAAAGGTGAAACTAATATATGAGATAGACTCATTACATGCAAAACAAGATAGTTCAAGCCGTGATTTGTCATAATTGTGTTTGTTATGGCTTACAGCTGATGAAAATCCCAAATCCACAATCTCAGAAAATTAGAATATTGTGAAAAGGTGCAATATTCTAGGCTCAAAGTGTCCCACTCTAATCAGCTAATTAAGCCAGAACACCTGCAAAGGGTTATTGAGCCCTTAAATGGTCTCTCAGTCTGGTTCAGTAGGAATCACAATCATGGGAAAGACTGCTGACCTGACAGTTGTGTAGAAAACCATCATTGACACCCTCCATAAGGAGGGAAAGCCTCAAAAGGTAATAGCAAAAGAAGTTGGATGTTCCCAAAGTGCTGTATCAAAGCACATTAATAGAAAGTTATGTGGAAGGGAAAAGTGTGAAAGAAAAAGGTGCACAAGCAGCAGGGATGACCGCAGCCTGGAGAGGATTGTCAGGAAAAGGCCATTCAAAAGTGTTGGGGACTTTCACAAGGAGTGGACTGAGGCTGAAAACCCCAAATCCACAATCTCAGAAAATTGGAATATTACATGCAATCAATAAAA
This sequence comes from Staurois parvus, assembly GCF_062004578.1. Lineage (NCBI taxonomy): Eukaryota > Metazoa > Chordata > Amphibia > Anura > Ranidae > Staurois > Staurois parvus. Next base: position 370,533 of record NW_028318323.1, read on the forward strand.
CAAGGATTGTACATAGAATATCGGACCTCTGAAAAGTATAAACATGCATATGTACTCAGTACTTGGTTTGGGCCCCTTTTGCAGCAATTACTGCCTCAATGCGGTATGGCATGGAAGCTATCAGCCTGTGACACTGCTAAGGTGTTATGAAAGACCAGGATGCTTCAATAGCAGCCTTCAGCTCTTCTGTATTGTTCGGTCTCATGTCTCTCATCTTTCTCTTGGCAATGCCCCATAGATTCTCTATGGGGTTCAGGTCAGGCGAGTTTGCTGGCCAATCAAGCACAGTAATCCCACGGTCATTGAACCAGGTTTTGGTGCTTTTGGTAGTGTGGGCAGGTGCCAAGTCCTGCTGGAAAAAGAAGTCAGCATCCCCATAAAGCTCATCTGCGGAAGGAAGCATGAAGTGCTCCAAAATCTCCTGGTAGACGGCTGCGTTGACCCTGGACTTAATGAAGCACAATGGACCAACACCAGCAGATGACATGGCTCCCCAAATCAACACAGACTGTGGAAACTTCACACTGGACTTCAAGCATCTTGCAGTGTGTGCCTCTCCATTCTTCCTCCATACTCTGGGTCCTTGGTTTCCAAAAGAGATGCAAAAGTTGATCTCATCAGAAAAGAGGACTTTGGACCACTGAGCAACAGACCAGGTCTGTTTTTCTTTAGCCCAGGTAAGACGCTTCTGACGTTGTTTGTTGTTCAGGAGTGGCCTGACATTTGAAGCCCATGTCCAGGATCCGTCTGTGTGTGGTGGCTCTTGATGCACTGACTCCAGCCTCAGTCCACTCCTTGTGAAAGTCCCCAACACTTTTGAATGGCCTTTTCCTGACAATCCTCTCCAGGCTGCGGTCATCCCTGCTGCTTGTGCACCTTTTTCTTTCACACTTTTCCCTTCCACATAACTTTCTATTAATGTGCTTTGATACAGCACTTTGGGAACATCCAACTTCTTCTTTTGCAATTAACTTTTGAGGCTTTCCTTCCTTATGGAGGGTGTCAATGATGGTTTTCTGCACATCTGTCAGGTCAGCAGTCTTTCCCATGATTGTGATTCCCACTGAACCAGACTGAGAGACCATTTAAAGGCTCAGGAACCCTTTGCAGGTGTTATGGCTTAATTAGCTGATTAGAGTGGGACACTTTGAGCCTAGAATATTGCACCTTTTCACAATATTCTAATTTTCTGAGATTGTGGATTTGGGATTTTCATGAGCTGTAAGCCATAATCATCACAATTATGACAAATCACGGCTTGAACTATCTTGTTTTGCATGTAGTGAATCTATCTCATATATTAGTTTCACCTTTTAAGTTGCATTACTGAAATAAATGAACTTTTGCACGATATTCAAATTTTTCGAGTTTCACCTGTAACTGTGTTCCCTCCCTTATCACCTGTAAGCTTAAAAATTTGCAGCATCAAGAATGCGGTAAAAAAAAGACACATTTTTGCATGGGCTTTAAAGCGCATTCATTCTTTCATTTACGCGACTCGCGTTAATGCATTATATTGGAAAGCATTCTGGCCATTAGAATGTATTAACATGGGAATGCTCTTTAACGTGCCTAACGTTAATGCTCTTTTTAGCTTTTTTTTTAATGCTCAAAAGCTCCTTTCCTGACCGCAAAAGTGAATTTTTTTTCCTGCCTGTAAACTCCCCTGCAAATAAACTCCTGAAAACACCTTAGTGTGCATGGACACATAGGCTAACCATGAGTGGTATTTAGAGGCAGAGTAAAATAAATGCAAACACTCAAAGAAGCAGGTTTTTTGAGCTGCAGTGTGCATGAAGCCTTAAAGCAGTAGTAAACACCGCTTTTTCTCTTGTGACATCACAATATCGTGTCCTTACTTTGACTCCCGTACATGGAAGAGGGAGGAACGTCATTACAATTTGGCCATTCAAACAGCTGTAGTCCGCAAACCCAAAAGGAAACTGGGTGAAGATGGAAGCCCTGTCAGCAGTGAGAACACGTTGGTGGAAGGCTTCGTTTTAGGATAAGTCTATCATAACATGCTAGTATGCGATGCACATATTATTCTGCAGGGACCAATTTTTTTTTTTGTGGTTTACTACTGCTTTAACCACTTCCCGTCCTGCCCATTTATATAAACGGCCAGACGGGAGCATGCATTGTGCCGGTGGCCGTTTATAAATGTCCTCCCCACTCCCCGCCTGTGCGCGCTCCCCTGCAGCGTGCGGCACCACGATCCGGTACCCGCTGTGTCCTCCGAACACAACAGAACACCGATCTGTGTGAGGTCTCGGTCATGTGATCACTGATTGACCAATCAGTGATCACATGAATAGTAGTAAGCAAGATGTCACTTTTGACATCATTGCTTACTACGAAACAGCCTTGTACCATGTGACAAGCTATGACCAATCACAGCTCTCACAGTATTTCTCAATGGAGAAATTATTACTTTTACAGCCTTTATGGGTGTAAAAGCAATCAGTGTAACAAAAAAAAAAATCTTCATCACCCCCCACAAGTAGTACAGTGTCACTATGGTGCTAGGGTGACAGTATGTTAAAAAAAAAAGAAATATAAAAAAATTAAATATAAATGTAAACAAAAAATTTGAAAAATTATAATTGTTGGTTATAAACTAATTTTTTTTTTTTTTACTAAAAAGATAACTAAATACATTTTGGCCAAGATTTATGAAGAAAGATTATGTATTTGCAAAATTTTACATGAAAAACACTTTTTTTCAACATTTTTGGACATTTTCATTTATATAGCAAAAAAAAATAAAAATCCCAGTGGTGAATAAATACCACCAAAATAAAGTTTTATCTGTCTCAAAAAAAATGGTAAAAAATTCATATGGGTACAGTGTTGCATGATCGCGCAATTTCAACTCAAAGTGTGATAGAGCTGAAAGCTTAAAATTGGCCTGGATAGAAGGGGGGTAAAAGTGTCCGGACTTGAAGTGGTTAAGTTTCAGATGCTGAAGAATCACCCAGCTTTTCTAGCTCTGCAACAAAGCAAATATTGGTTGCAAAAGAGGTGGTGCAGGTACAATAACATTTGTTTCCTGCTCTGCCTTTTTTGTACAAATATTATATAATTTCATTTCTTTCTAATGCTGCTAAAAGATCACCCGAGCTTAAGTTTATTTTTTTTAGCTGCCAAGTCAGCACAAAGGAATGTGCTGTATAAAGCTTTGTGATATAATGAAGAACATTTGTTGGCCTGTTAAGTAATGTGAAATATTTTACACTGAAACCAAGACAAGACATTGTCAGATTGTGGAAAATCTTAATACACACACAAAAAATATGAAATAAAGTTGTTTGACATTTAAATATAAATTATGTAAAAATGGAACATAAGCTAGCTGTAATTAGTGCATTTATATTTCAGAGAACATGCGTGTGTCTGTGTGTAAGCAATCCAAATGTACAAACGAAACCAGCGCTCAAATCTTCATGCAGACTAGTAAGAACTTTGAATGCCAAAACGTTGAGGTACAAACCCTTCAAAGATTGGGAAATCTTGGTACTGGTAAACAAAAGCAAAACAGGGCACACTCTCATCGTGCATTAACGTGGCAAACCACAAATATATTTGAAAACATATAGATGTATACGCACAAACCAAAGAGAATAAAAAACAAAGCAGAAAGTAATTAATATATTATTTTGTAGGGTTTGTTTTTTTTTTTTTTTTTTACACACTTTTTTGCTGGAGGTGGATCTGATTGGCTCTACTCAGATTGGGCCGTCATGTGTGGGGATGTGTGGTTGAGTCCTCTTTACCATTTTTTGGCGTATAAATGTTGGATTAGCAGGTTTACATTTTAGCTCTGAAGAAGGGAGTGCGTCATAACGTGGCAAACCACAAATGTATTTAAAAACATATAGATGTATACTCACAAACCAAAGAGAATAAAAAGAGCAGGTAAATCCGTAATGTCAGTCCAATGGAATGATAGACCCTTGCTGGGATAAGCTAACGCGTTTCGGGAGACAGACTCTCTTCTTCAGAGCTAAAATGTAAACCTGCTAATCCAACATTTAAAAGCCAAAAAATGTTAAAGAGGACTCAACCACATACACAACGGCCCAATCTGAGTAGAGCCAATCAGATCCACCTCCAGTAAAAAAGTGTGTCAAAAAAGAAAACCCTACAAAATATATTAATTATAAAAGAATGAATAAATAATAAATAAATAAACTCTACTCCACATGAAGTGCCTGGGTGAGCATGAATTTATAACTATACATTGGGACACATTGGGATGTATGCATAAACCATATGTTGAGGTAGACATAAATATTTAAATATGTGTACTAGATATGTGCAGAGGAACCGTCATGGCGTCCGCACTGCTCGCCACACTGAACTAGTGTGGATGTGACCGAAGACGAATGGGCATGCCGCTGTGCATGCACACTGCACGGTGCCCCGACCGCACATGCGCACTGTGCCGTGGAGGGTCTGCGCATGCGTCCGAAAGCCGATCCGACTTACACACTCCGAGGAAGTGTGTCAGAGAATGGGCGGAAGGGGACATGTCTCCATACGTAGTGCTGGAATTGCACTACTAACTTACTGATGACAATGCTGAAAACAATATTGTATATGCAAGCGGGAAATGCTCTGGGGGGGGGGGGGGGGGGGGGGTGTGAGCAAGCCCCACAACACCACAAATGCCAGTTATGAGAAAAATAAAAATAAAAAAAATAAAATAAAAATATAGAAATTATTTATATAAATTCTTAATTATTTAATTATTATAACAAAATATATATATATATGAAAATGTTTATAATAAATAAAAAATATAAATTATGATGATAATATTAAATGCTGGCAAGTGGCCAAAAAGAGTGTCACCCTCTATATAAATGTATATGGACCTAGCAGGTATACATCAAATAATAACCAATACATATTTAAAAATTGTATAAAAATTATATAAAAAATGTATGAATATATATAAGGATATGATTTAAAATCACAATTGTAAATAAAATATGTTAAAATATAAAATATATATATATATATATATATATATATATATATATATATATATATAAAGAGTCATAGAAAAAAAAAGGAAAAACTACACAACCGTACCAAAATTGAAAAGGAAAGGTGAGAGATGGTGCAGCATGCAGTGGTGGATGGCATCCACTGCATCGGCAGCTCCATCATCCTTAGGGGATAAATAAAGTAGAAGCAGAATCTGAGATAATAGATGCTATTTTGTAGTGTTAATCAAACACCAAGAAAAAATGGGAAGCGATGAGAAAATCATGCGGTGTGTGCTGGACAATGACATCCACTGTCCTATAAATACTTTCATAAAAAATGGGAAGATATATAGGATATTGTGCAGTGGTAAAGAACATCCACTGCACTATATGAACCATTGTCCTATAAGGAAATAAAAGTGGAGTCACAAATTGTAATAGGGCAGGCCCTTAGAAATCAATCTGTCGATATAATGCTAGATAAGGGACTGAATGTCCAGCGCATCATTAAGACCGTTGGGCAACAAAGTACCTAATTTTTTAATCCAATAAGATTCTCCTTGGAAGAGTTTCTGAAACCTTCTGCCTGTGTCTATGTCCCCTTGTATGGTCCCTATGCCAAATTGAGTCCAACAGGACTCTCATCGTGCGTCTCACTGAAATGGCAGGACACTGTGGCTCTGATTCACTAAGATGTGAGTCTACTAGCAGAGTCTGACCATTCAGGCAGACTCCGGTCAATCAATCAGTCGTTTGACCAGCGTCTAGCAAGCTCATTAACGAGCGTCTACCGACTACATTGCTATTAGTAAATGTGGTATCCCGTCTGGCACATTTTTAGGTGCAATATCGGATATGTTCGCTAGATTGTTCACATATGTTCACAAATGATATGTTCACAAGCGCGGGCTTTATTAATATTGGTGTTTTTATGATGGCAAAAGAGAATCCTTAGAATGTAATAAATAGTACACCTGTATTAGAATTTTCTATTTTCTTCTATTTCTTTTTTTTGCTGTTTCTCCAAAATGATCAGGAAACTAATGCATTTACTAATGAATGTCATACATTCTGTATTCAAATGTTAAACATTTTCACACTTATATCTCAAATAATTTATATACTTCTAATTTCCCAATATAATTATATATCTTCATTCTCTTTAATCACGTAACTATTCTATGTTAAAGACAAGTGCAGCGCTATAAATGCATGTGATCAATAATGAACGCATGTAAAAACCAAAAAGTGCAAAGAATTGCAACAATGATGTAATATTGTAAATGGTGCTAAAATAAGTTCATAGAATCATTCCTGAATAATGGAATGTCCTTCGTGTGAGAGTACCAACTCAGAGAGTGCCTATGAATGGCACGTGTGGTCTCTCCGTGACGGACAGTAGTGCATGAACTCGTGAAAGGTAAACCACCCTTGGGACTGGTCTACACTCACCAGAACAAAAGTATTAATGTGCATGGGTTATACACATCACACATCTGGGGGTGCAGTGGTATGCTGGCAGCTATGGGTTAGTCATCCAGCTCAATCCATCCATCAGGGTGGGTGCCCAAATGGTCCTGGGGAGGAATTAGCTCAGCCACAGGAGCCAGAAAGGTGCTCAATCGTGTAGTACACTGTCACAGGGGTGGATGACCTTTCACGAGTTCATGCACTACTGTTCGTGGTTATATTTATCTTGTGTAATACCATTTTACTAGTCTATATCATTTGACCAGCGCTCGCTCTATCATTTTTAAACAATGTAACTATTCTACATTATAGCTCAAACTGTGTCTCCCACAGTGGTTTAGTGGTTAGAGCTCAGAACTTACAGCACTTGGGTCATGGGTTCTAATCCCAGTCATGGCTACATCCTAAAAAAATGGAGATCAATTTTCTGGGTTGTGTCAGTGCCAGGAATATTGATCAATCAATTATGATTTTGCCTAATGACTAGAAAGTGGATGAATGTTACCTATGTACTGTTCTTCTGCTAATTAGGAAATGTGCAAGTTTCATGCCGTGTATATTTCATTGTAACATTTTTCTCTTTTAAATCTGTCTCCTTATACAACTTGACCCCCTCCCCCACCACATCATCACCTGTCCCATATGCAAATCTATGGATCACCGCCCCACTCTTTAACTATCTATTTACTGATCAAGTGAATGTGTCTCATTTTCTATCAGCTACAGCTCAGATCTCACATTATTATACAATTGCTGATTGTATTTCACCACTAGTCTGATTGAATTCACAATTCCTGTTCAGTCCCGTTCCCTGACCTCTAATAACCTTCAGGGCCAGTTCACACTACATGTGTTTCAGTTGCTTTTTCGGCATCACAAACGCACAGAAAGAAGGTTATGTGGTTGTCAATGTCATAGTTCACATCAGCGCTTGCATTTTCAGTGCATTGCAGGTGCTGTAAACAAAGTTGACCACGCTGCATTGTTTCTGCACAGAACTGTACTGGAACACATTGAAACGTCCTTGAATGTACTAAAACGCACATGTCCCTAACTACATTGAACACAAAGAAAATAGAAAAAAATAAGTGGAAGGGCTACAAAAATGCAATGTAAACATGTCCAAAACGCATCCAAAATGTACTGGAACACACTAAACATGCATGCCAAAAGGGCATGAAAAAAACCCATCAGGAACACATCTAGACTGTTTCTATAGTGTGAACTGGCCCTTAGGACTTGTTCACACCATTGGTGGTGCAGAAACGCATGCAAGAACACATTTTCCAGCACAGCAAAGAAATGCAATGCCCTCTGTAGATGTGCGCAGGTACCATGATGAAACGTTATTGCACCTACACACATCTATTAAAAACAGCCCCATTCACAGCCACAAAAACGTATGGCACCACACTACTGTGCGGTTAGGTGACACACACTTGGAAAATAACATGCCTGCAGTATTTTGGCATGTTTCCACATGTTAAGCAGCCCATTGAATTCAATGGGCTTTGGGAAAAAATAAATATAACAAACACAAAATGCCACATTCACACAGGTCCTCTGGCCTGTACAGCATGAATGAGTGGGTTGTTTATGTGGCTAGAGCCACCTGTTACACTATGGGGACACAGCAGCTGTATGAACACAGGTTTTAATCTGACAAGTGTGAAGGCATGGGGAAGTGGCCCTGAATGCTCACTGTGTGTTCAGGGCTGTACACCTGCAACCATATGCTTGTCAAATTAGGATCTGCAGTATTCACATAGTGTAACATAGGTTGCATGCTAATGGCGACAGCCACGAAAACCAAACACTGATTCACACTCTACAGGCCACAACACCCATGTGAATGAGCCCTCAATTACACAACGTTTGATTTATTAACTCAGTACAGTTTTATCATTTGGATTGAACAGGAATTTGTTTGTGATTGTGTCCATGAAGAAAATGTGTATTGTTACCGTATATATCATTTGGATATTTTCTCTGGTGGTGGGGGCCTGTCAGGTATGCTGTATGGGGCCCCGTGATATCTAACAGTGGCCCTGGGTGTATGCTTGTGTCTGTGCCACCTGTATAGTTAGGAAGAACAATAAGTTCTTCTATGGAGTATATTGAACCTCTGCTATGTACCTCAATGCATCTAGGGATCGGCCACTTTTCCTATGAAAAATAACAAAATTTGTTGTAATGTTTCCCCTGAAGCAAGCGTGAACTGACCCCTTCATATTATAAAGCAGACCGAATTGGCATTTTCCACAATTATGCATAGGCCAGATCTGTGTGCCCAGATAGGACCTCCCAGTGGCTATTCTATGGACAAGGTACACTTTTCTGTATGCCTGATCTTTATTGAGCTGCAATGGGCAGAAATATTTGGAAACAAACCACATGTGCTCAAATATCCAAACATTAATGTTCCTTCATAGCAAGCCTCCATGATGTACTGTATGGGCCTGGCCCACTCCAAATGAATGCATTGTTCTGGTAGGTCCTCATATGACAGACTTTAGCTACTTGTGGAGGACATTGCACTGACTTTTCCTCAGATTGCATATTATCTGGCCATCTGAAGTCTCGGGAATACAATCAAGAGGATCTGACACTTTTTTAAGGTAACAAAAAATAGTCTTTAATTGACTCAACATAAAAATAAGCCAACATGGCTAAAACAGATCTTGAAAATATGGGGACTCTGATATCCGGCGACAGTCCGAAGCAATTCTGCACCCCTAAAACCAACATAGAGGAAAGGGATGGTCAAATGGCTGTGCTGCTTCCAAACCACCTCTGGCATGCCAGGGTCTTTATGCAGGTCCTCGATGCCAATTCTTGCCTGGGGCCACAAAATATCCACTGGCCACAAGTGAAGGGGAGTGGAGGACGTGAAGGTGGATTTCTACCAGCTTCAACCGCAAGCAGTACCACTCCTGAAAAATGAGAGCAAATAATCATTGACACGTCATCATGACAGTCAATTCTCAGTGCAGGCTATCTAGAGTGTCTTTCCTTTTTAACCATTTCAAGAGTTCAAGGAAACATTCTTGGAGCATCTACTGTGTTTGGAAAGGCCCAAGGTCCCCCCCTCCCCCAGGCACATTAATGCTTACTTGAAGTGGAGCCCCATCCTGATTTCATGATGTGCTTGAAAAGCTTTCCTCTCTGGTCTACGTGGCTCATGAAGGAGTGTTCTTGGGCTCACACCAAAACAAGGTGCTTGTTCGGGGAGCAATGGACAGGAGAGAGGGGCCAAGGAATGCTGGCATGGGAGCAGCTAAATTAATGATTTTGGCTGCTCTGTGGTAAGCGGCTGCTTTTTAAAAGTCAGCAGCTACCGTTTTTGTAGCTGATGACTGTTATTTTTTGATAGGTGGAGTGTAAATCCGCTTTAAATGTACTGTACAGCATTTCTGACAAACGCGGCTTAAGATATGGTGTGGCCCTAGGGTCAATGTGTGTTTAGAATACTTCCAAAATGCACATACAAAAACACTACATCCAAGTGCATGTTCCATTTCTATAGCATGTTAAACAGAAGAAAAATGCACTTACATAATGTTAACATGCGCAAGTAAAAGTAGACAAAAAATACACATACTTTTATTCTGGCTTCACATACATGCATTGTGGTATAACACCCGGGCAAAAAATGTGCAGGACCCTTTTTCAGGGTATGCACATGGGTGTGAATAGGCATGCGATCCAATTTGGCAAATCGCAATACGCTTTGTGTACCAATTTTGCTGTGTTGTTAACTTCACCTAGAAAGCCGCAGCAGGTGGCATGAAGGGGTTGCGGTTGTGATGCGGTGCAGCGCTTGCACAGAAAACACTGCAAATTTCACATCGCATCTGTGTGAAACCAGAATGTGCCAATATGTGGCTTGACAAAGCACAGTGGTCAGTGCAGATTATTTTCAATCCATGTTTTTTTACACTTTTCATTCACTGGTTTAACTTAGGTGATCGTTAATCACAATTATCTCCGGAGATAACATGCAGCCCCTCAACCATGTACACATATCTCTGGAAATCTATACAGATCTCCTTGAAAAAATGTCTCCTCTCTTCTTCGGAAAACAATTGTCCTCCACCTCATAAACAGGGACAGAGGAGACTTCTCCTTGATAACTAAAATCAGATTAATTATCTGTGCTTAATAAACATACACCAATACTGCAAATGCATTGTATTGTCAAAGGCATTGCATACTAACGCATGGACACTAGAAATGTCAAATGCGTTAGTGTGTACAGTGCATGAGTGTAAAATGCTTTAGTGCACACTGCAGTGTACAACGCATTGCACACTAATACACTGTACAATGTAATACCGTGTACACCCACACATTGTAGACTGTAATGCACTGTACACTGTCATGCAGGATAGAGCAACGCATTGCACACTGTGATACCGTGTACACCCACACATTGTAGACTGTAATGCACTGTACACTGTCATGCAGGATAGAGCTACGCATTGCACACTGTGATACCGTGTACACCCACACATTGTAGACTGTAATGCACTGTACACTGTCATGCAGGATAGAGCTACGCATTGCACACTGTGATACCGTGTACACCCACACATTGTAGACTGTAATGCACTGTACACTGTCATGCAGGATAGAGCAACGCATTGCACACTGTGATACCGTGTACACCCACACATTGTAGACTGTAATGCACTGTACACTGTCATGCAGGATAGAGCTACGCATTGCACATTGTGATACCGTGTACACCAACACATTGTAGACTGTAATGCACTGTACACTGTCATGCAGGATAGAGCTATGCATTGCACACTGTGATACCGTGTACACCCACACATTGTAGACTGTAATGCACTGTACACTGTCATGCAGGCTGGAGCTACGCATTGCACACTGTAATACGCTGTCCACTGTCATGCAGAATCCAGCAACGCATTGCACACTGTAATACCATGTACACCAACACATTGTAGAATGTAATGCATTATACGCAGTATACATGTCCAGATATTCAAAGATTAGCCATGAAGGCCTAGCTGGTTACCTATTTGGCGACCGCAGATAGCCGAATAACGCTACACTGCATCCAGGCAGCTCTGGGAGGGCGTCATATGACATCCTGGCAGAACGCGCTCTCCGTGATTGCTGCATCCTAAGGACACAGCTGATCACGTGATGTGGTAAAAGGCCAATCACAGCAGCTTTTTACCATGTGATCAGCCATGTCCAATGACACGCTGATCACAGGGAAATGCATTTGCCGGGTCTTGGCTGCACTTTCATCACGCTGTCAGAATGTGTGGAAAGTACTGCCGAGAACCAGCAGTTATCAGAGCAGGGGTCAGCACCAATGATCAGTGCCCTGATGATCCGTGCCCACCAGCAGTGCCACCCACCAGTGCTGCCTCATCAACGCACATCAGTGTTGCTAAATTACCAGTTTACCAAATGTTATAATATAAACAGACTTTTATTCATTATGAGCTATTTTGTTGTTTATCGAGCAAAAAGTAAAACACACAGCAGCAAGTCAATACCACCCAAAGAAAGCTCTATTTGTGTGAAAAAACTGATATAAATTTAAGATGGGTACAATGTGGCATGACCGCACAATTGTCATTCAAAGGGTAACAGTGCAGAAAGATGAAAATTGGCCAGGACAGGAAGGGGGTAGGAGTACCCAGTAGGCAAGTGGTTAATATCATTGACCCATCAATACCCAGGAGCTAATGTACAGATAAGTAGCATGTGCACCAAGTGAGATTCTGCTAGGACCCACCCACAAAATTACAATTACCTGTCCCTCACATGTTATTAACATATTTGCAATGGCCACACTTACTTTACATATAAGGATCATCTCCTCAGTTGAGAACTGTGCTCTCGCCATGTCCAAATGCCAACCAAACTTACAAAATATTTCCAACTCCAGAAACCTCCAACCACTGTCATCCACTTACACTCCCCACAACCACTTCAGGGTGCGCACGCACCAGATGACGGACTTCCAGGATGATAGCCGTTCATGCGCCATGGGGACACCTGTTTGGCGCTTATTTGTTTGCAATCGCGCATTTTCATGCGCAATCGCGCATTTCTATGCGCGGCTATGATAGCTTTCGCGAATGTGTGTTTCTTATTGATTTGTTTTTTTAACCTTGGCTAATATATATTTGTTGCCAAAGGCCAAAAATCAACAAAGTGTGGACTATTTTATTACTGTAAATCGAATTGTAGAAAACCTGTAGCTGGCTGCACAGTGAATGTGACATATTCATTAGTACATAATATTGTGGTGCAAGCAGGTTTTTTTTTTTTTTGGTTTTGAAAAAGCCAGTTTGCACACACTTGCATATTCACGCTCTTCCAAGCTACATTTGAGCAGATTATATAAGTATACAAAGTAACTATTGAGGTTGTTCATATATTGAACATAAAATAAACACAAAAACCTCGGTCAAACATTTATTGATCAAATATATCTTCATTTATTTGGTCAGCAGGAACAAGTAGGTACAGTCAATATCAGTAGGTACAGTCAACAGGTTTGTCAGAAAAATGCATTGGAGTCTAAATAAGCAAACAAAATTAAAACAAGAGCAGATTTTAAACAAAACGATTGACATGTGTGAGGCTTTCAATGCAAAGAGAAAAAACACAATCATTGTGCAAACACACATTAAAGCAGATTTCTAAGTGGTGTTATTGACACCACAGTCACATCATGTGACTTGCATAGAAGTTGCATGATTTCAAAGTTGGGGTACTTGGTGATTTCAAGTGCAATTTGCAAGACATTCGACACCGATCTCTCAGCAAATTGCATGAAAAGTAGTGTATTCATTACTCTATTATTATTTGCGGCTCCGACCAAGTTTGAACCACAACAATATGAACGCTCCAATAGCGTGCACATTGAGTGGGACTTGGCATGTGATTTGCACAACATGCAAGTTGTAAATCGTCTGCAAAGTCGCACCCTATTGTCTGCTCTTAGAGCGACCATATGGGTGCGTTTCAAACACTGATTTCTTAATCTGGGGTAGCCCCCAGTAACATTGTTTGCGATTGCCATGCAATTGGCATGACAGGCGACTTGCAAATCGTAGACCAAGTCGCACCCTATTGGCCACTGTAGGCTCTGTTCACATACAATTGGATTGTGAACTCGTGCAACTTCACTGTATGTTGGGCAATTGCCGCATCGGATTAGATGTGACAGTGGTGTTAGCCCCCAGTAACATTGGGTGCAATTTGCCATGCAAAGGGCAAGCTGCTGGCCATGCCAATCACATGACAAGTCACATCCAGGGTGTGCAATTTCAGGTGCGATTTGTGAATTGACATCGTACCTGATATTGGATATAATGAATGTGAATGTGAGTGTATTAACATACGCCATTTGTTGCAGCGAGAGTTCAAAGGTATTTGAAAATTTTGTCCATGTATTAGCAATTTAACATCTAGACTCAAATAGAAATCACAATGCTACACACAATTGAAAACACAACTAGTTAGTAATTCTCTAGGAAACACAGTAAAATTGGCAACTTTAAGAGTAATTTTCAATTGCATATAGTGTGAGCGAAGCAGGAAAATCAACAAAGGAAATAAATCTTTGAAGGCGTGCGGTACCTGCCTGCTGGGATAAGGGTCTGCTTTGTATTTGGTGGAAAAATCCATGCCAGTATTTGTGACAAGTTTGATGTGTGGATTCACCAACCAAGTCTTTTCTCTCTCGCTCACTCTTCAGTATGTATCTCTCGCTCACTCTTTGTCTCACTGGCTCGCTCTTCTCTCTCGCTCACTCTTCTGAATGTTTCTCTTTATCACTCTTTAGTATGTATCTCTCGCTCACTCTTCTTCATCTCACTGGCTCGCTCTTCTCTCTCTTCTGTATGTCCTCTTTATCACTCTTCAGTATGTATCTCTCGCTCACTCTTCTTCGTCTCCCTGGCTCGCTCTTCTCTCTCGCTCACTCTTCTGTATGTCTCTCTTTATCACTCTTCAGTATGCATCTCTCGCTCACTCTTCTTCGTCTCACTGGCTCGTTCTTCTCTCTCTCTGTCAGCTCTTTGCTTGCCAAATCCTTCACAAAAGTGGGTGGAGTGTAAACCATCATTATCAAATCTATTAGTGATTCAGGCCCTTATCTCATCCCATTGTATGACATTCACATAAGGTGCAGCTTTGAAGGTGTTTCAACAGACAAGGCCTCATTCTAATTCACATTTTAGGGATCATTTAGACAGAAAGCAAAGATGTTGCCAGAACATGTATGTGAAGACAGCCACACACGGAGATCATGCTACTTCCTTGCCGTGGTTGGGATTCAAACCGACAACCCTAGAGTTGTGAGGCAGTAGTGCTAACCACTAATCCACAGAGCTACATTGCTAACCCAGCCTGTATTTCTGTGCTGTGAATCAATCCTAGGTCCCTGGGCAAGGTCAGTGTAACTAGCCAGATATCTCCAATGTGACACAAATGTTGTGCTATGTTGCCAATTCAGATGTATGTTGGTTCTATGTATCCCAATACAAAGGATTGCAATACTAATACAGGCGTACCTTGGTTTACCAACGCCTCAGGGAACATCATATTTGGGGTACAAATGCCAAACCATTTCAGTTAATTGGTCTGTTTACAAATGTTTGAATAATTTGGTATGGGCATGTGGCCTGGTATGGTTCAGGAGGGGGGGGGGGCGCTCGCTCGCCCCCCCCCCTTTCCTGACCTGCCAGGCTGCATGCTCGGATAAGTATCTGTTATGGATTTTGGGGGGTACCCCATGCTGTTTTTTATTTAATTTCAGCGTGGAGTTACCCCTTAACATCCATACGAGACCCGAAGGGCTTAGTATGGATGGGAGGGGGGACCCCACGCCAGGTTTTTTAAAAATTGTTTATAATTCCCTGCAATACTTTTACATCAACTGTCAGTGGGGAACTCCGCCGACAGCTGAAACATGAGCGCTGCATTGGTTTTCGCTACTAAAATGCTGCATGAGTTGATAACATAACTCATGCGGGATTGTAGGAGCGACAGCCATGTGTTAATGTTTCAACTGTCAGCGGGGTTCCCCACTGACAGCTGAATGTAAAAAAAAAAAAAAAAAAAGCACGGGGTCCCCCCTCCCATCCGTACCAAGCCCTTTGGATCTGGTATGGATTGTAAGGGGGAACTCTACGCTGAAATAAAAAAAAAAAACAGCTTGGGGATCCCCCCAAAATCCATACCAGACCCTTATCCGAGCATGCAGCCCGGCAGGTCAGGAAAGGGGGGGGACGAGCGAGCGCCCCCCCTCCTGAACCATACCAGGCCACATGCCCTCAACATGGGGGGGGGGTTTGGGGCAGGGGGGCTCCCCCCAAAGCACCTTGTCCCCATGTTAATGGGGACAAGGGCCTCTTCCCTTAGTGGGATAATTGGTCGGCCATTTTTTCGGATTTTAGCATATTTTGTTTACCAGTAAAGTTGGAAATTTTTTTTTCCAAATTTACTGATAAAAAAAAATGTGCCAAAATCCCAAAAAATGGCTGACCAATTAACCCACTAACGGCCCGAAAATCGTTCGATTTTTTTATGGCCTGCTTTAGATGGGTCTAAAATCGTCCGCAAAAAAAAATCAGCTGATTTTCGGGCCGTTAGTGGGTTAATTGGTCAGCCATTTTTGGGGATTTTGCAACTTTTTTTAATTTGTAAATTTGGATAAAAATTGGCCGATTTTGCAGATTGGCCGATTTTAGCTGCAATGATCGGCAAATTGGCTGATCTTTTAACAGATAAAAAATCTACACATGAGCCATGACCTGCAAGAAAAAGATGAAAATGAAAAAGAAGAATAAAAAAAAAGAAAAAGAAAAAGAAAAATGCAGGCCATAGATGGGGCGAAAACTGACCGTTTAAAAAAAAAAAAAAAAAAAAATCGGTTGTTCAATGGACCGAAGTTACCACCAATGGTAAAAAAATTGTTCGATTTTCGCCCCATCTACGGCCGGCAAATATAATAGCAAATAATAGCAAATAACATGGGGACAAGGTGCTTTGGGGGGGGAGCCCCCCCTGCCCCAAAGCACCCCCACCATGTTGAGGGCATGTGGCCTGGTATGGTTCAGGAGGGGGGGGGGGCGCTCGCTCATCCCCCCCCCTTTCCTGACCTTCCGGGCTGCATGCTCGGATAAGGGTCTGGTATGGATATTGAGGGGGACCCGCGCTGTTTTTTAAAAAAATTTCAGCGTGGAGTTCCCCCTTAATATCCATACCAGACCTGAAGGGCTTGGTAAGGATGAGAGGGGGGACCCACGCTGTTTTTTTTTTTTGTTTTTTTTTATTGCGGACCTTTATTTTTACATTCAGCTGTCAAAATAAATATTATCTAGACCTTTGAAATAAGTAAAATCATTACAGAAATTATAAAGGATAAGAAACAAAAATAGAATCACTAGAACTAAGGAAATCTAATTAGATTACATGAAGATATGCTTAGTGCTGTTTATTAAACACAGTAGTCACGACCGAGTGTCGGCTGTCGGAGGAATCCACAGTAAGATTCACTATTAGGCAGTGGCTAAAAAACAAACGCCCATGGCAGACGTCTAAAATGTGTTCTGCACATGCTCAGTTATATCTGCCAAAGACACTGCACGGGCGTCTAGATTTTTACTGTGTCGATTTCCTTGAAAAAAACGATTTTTAACACATTCTTAATTTTTTTGGAAATAGCAGATATTGTTTAAAGTGAAGTCCTGATATTTGGCAAAGCAAATTTCTAAGTGAACATGTCTCTGCAGTGATTTTTCATGGTGTTAGACGTGCTTCTTAGCAAGTCTGCTTTGTGAGTCTGATTCCGGGCGTGTGTCTTTTTGTGAATTAGATTGGGCATCTGCTTATGGGCGCTGGTCAATAGTGAATTTGGTTGCAGGGTAAAAAATAGACGGTCGACCATAAAAATTGGGCGTTAGCCCATGAATATGCACCCACGCCCAATAGTGAATCAAGGCCTGTGTGTTCATCAAACCCATGTAGGATATTGCGTTTATGTTCGTCAAATCGAGTCCTAAGTGAACGTGTGGTGCGACACACAAGGGCAAACCAAACAATAGATGACAAATTGCGTGCCACGGTTCATGAACTGTCTGATAGGATGAATCCTACCATCAGTACCCATGAATTCCCTCCTCCTGTGCCACATATAAGGACAGGCCCCACAATTCGGTACCCCACGTCTGTACCTTTCTGATCGAACAGAGTGCTCCATACCGAGGTGGAACATGTAGTAGTAAGTTTAACTCTACTTGGAGCAATTATACTTCTTAAATCACGGGGCATTGGAGGATCACTTCCAGCCAAGGCGGCAGGTGTGTAAAAAGGTGAGGATCTTGGGCTAGAATGCCCCAATATTTATTGAGTGTCCTCTGGATGTTGAAAGCCTTCTGACTGTACCTAGTACAAAATGCTGCACCATGAGTATTCTTGTTGTTTTTGGAGGTATTGGCCTTGGGTGTAATGTGAAGGTCTCCATCTGTAGCTGCTCTGTTGGAATATTGTGATCTATATATATTGTATGCCTCTTCAATGTTAGTGGCTGCATAGCCTTTCTCCAGAAATTTATTTTTTTCAGACCAGATTCTGAGGCCCTGATTTACTAAGAATTGAGTCTACCAGCAGACTGAACATTCAGACAGACTCAATTAAATCAATTAAGACCTGTCAGTCTTCTGAGAGGCGTCTAGCAATCTCATTGAAAAGCGTCTACTTTTCTGTTAGTAAATGTGGAATCGCGGCTGGCACATTTTTAGGTGCAATACCGGATATGTTTGCTAGGTGGCGCACAAGCGCAGGCGTTGGCGTTTTTATGTTTGCATATGAGAATACTTAGAATGTAAAATAAAAAGTACACCTATATTATAATTTTTTTTTTTTGCAGTTTCTCCAAAATGATCAGACAACGAATGCATTTACTAATGAATGTCATACATTCTATTTTCAAATGTTAAACATTTTCACACTTATATCTCAAATAATTTGGAATGTCTAGTTCTAAGTTCCCAATATATTGATATAGCTTCCTTCTCTTTAATCATGTAACTATTCTATGTTAAAGTCATAGTACAGTGCTATAAATGCATGTGATCAATAATGAATGCATGGAAAATCCAAAAAGTGCAAATAATTGCAATAAAGATGTAAAATGGTAAATGGTGCTAAAATAAGTTCAGATAATCATTCCTGAATAATGGAATGTCCTCCGGCATGGAGTTTCCCTGTGCTTGCATGGGTTTCCTCCGAGTACTCCAGTTTCCTCCCACACTCCAAAGACATGCTGGTAGGTGAATTGATTCCTGTCCAAATTGGCCCTAGTATGTGTATGTATGAATGTGAGTTAGGGACCTTAGATTGTACGCCCCTTGAGGGTTAGGGACCGATGTGAATGTACAATATATGTGTAAAGCACTGCGTAAATTGACAGCGCTATATAAGTACCTGAAATAAATAAATTATTGCACTTTTTGGATTTTACATGCGTTTATGATTGATAACATGCATTTATAGCGCTGCACTATTACTTTAATATATTTCTATTCTGGGACTGTTGCCAATACCCTGAGTGCTAGCTTCTACCTTCATATCTATACCTAGATTTATATTTATCTTGTGTAATACCATTTTAGTAGTCTATATAATTTGATCAGCGCTCACTTTATCATTTTTTAAAAATGTAACTATTCTACATTGGAGCTCAAGCTCTGTCTCCCACAGTGGCTTAGTGGTTAGAACTCAGAACTTACAGCACTTGGGTCATGGGTTCTAATCCCAGCGATGGCTGCATCCCAGTTTGCATGCTTTCCCTGTATGGATGTATTCTGCCAACACTCCAAAGACATGCTGTTAGGTTCATTGGGCCTAGTACATGGCTGAGTTTCTGCCCCTAGATTATAAACTCCTTGACATTTATGAATGTTAAAAAAATGGAGATCAATTTTCTGGGTTGTGTCAGTGCCAGGAATATTGATCAATCAATTAAGATTTTGCCTAATGTCTAGAAAGTGGAAAGGGCATGTGCGTCCTATTCTTCTGACAAGTTGGAAATGTGCAAGTTTCATGCTGTGTATATTTCATTGTAACTTTTTTTATCTTCTTTTAAACCTGTCTCCTTATATATAACTTGACCCCCTCCCCCACCCCATCAACACCTGTCCCATATGCAAATCTATGGATCACGCCCCACTCTTTTTAACTATTTATTTACTGATCAAGTGAATGTGTCTCATTTTCTAGCAGCTTCAGCTCAGATCTCACATTATTATATGATTGCTGATTGTATATCACCACTAGTCTGATTGAATTCACAATTCCTGGTCAGTCCCGTTCCCTTACCTCTAATAACCTTTAGGGCCAGTTAACACTACATGTCTTTCAGTTGCTTTTTCGGCATCACAAATGCACAGAAAGAAGGTTATATGGTTGTCAATGTCATAGTTCACATCAGCACTTGCATTTTCAGTGCATTGCAGGTGATGTAAACAAAGTTGACCACGCTGCATTGTTTCTGCACAGAACTGTACTGGAACATGTTGAAACGCCCTTGAATGTACTAAAACGCACATGTCCCTAATTAAATTGAATAAAAAGTAGAAAAAACTAACTGGAAGAGATACAAAAATACAATGCAACGTGTCCAAAACGCATCCAAAATGTACTGGAACACACTAAACATGCATGCCAAAAGGGCATGCAAAAACGCATCAGGAACACATCTAGACTGTTTCTATAGTGTGAACTGGCCCTTAGGACTTGTTCACACCATTGGTGGTGCAGAAACGCATGCAAGAACACACATTTTCCAGCACAGCAAAGAAATGCAATGCCTTTGCAGATGTGCGCAGGTACCATGATGAAAATGTAATTGCACCTACACACGTCTATTAAAAACAGACCCATTCACAGCCACTAAAATGCATGTCACCACACTACTGTGCGGTTAGGTGCAACACACTTTTAAAATAATATGCCTGCAGTATTTTTGCATGTTCCCACACATTAGACAATCCATTGAATTTAACAAGCTGAGGAAAAAAAAAGTAAAAAATGCCCCATTTACACAGGTCCTCTGGCCTGTACAGCATGAATGAGTGGGTTGTTCATGTGGCTAGAGCCACCTGTTACACTATGGGGACACAGCAGCTGTATGAACACAGGTTTTAATCTGACAGGTGTGAAGGCGTGGGGAAGTGGCCCTGAATGCTCACTGTCTGTGTTCAGGGCTGTATACTTGCACCCATATGCTTGTCAAATTATGCACTGCAGCATTTCCATAGTGTAACATAGGTTGCCTGCAAACGGCGATAGCCACAAAAACAAACCACTGATTCCCACTCTACAGGCCACAGAAGCCATGAGCCCCAAGACCTCAATTACACACACAGCTTTATTTATGAACTCAGTACAGTTTTATCATTTAGATTTCACAGGAATATGGTTGGGATTATGTCCATTAATAATGTTTTTAGTGTATTTTTACCATAAATATAATTTGGATATTTTCTCTGGCGGTGGGCGGCTGTCAGGTATGCTGTACGGGGCCCTATGATATCTAACAGTGGCCCTGGGTGTATGCTTGTGTCTGTGCCACCTGTATAGTTTGGAAGAACCTTTGCTATGTACCTCAATGGATCTAGGAATTGAACATATTTTCAACTGGAAATACAATTATTATTAGTAATGTTTCCCCGGCAATTGAGGATCAGCTCCTCGGTGGAGAACAGCGATCTCGCCATGTCCAGATGTGGTCTGCAATTCCACAAAAGAACAATTCACAAAACTAAAAAATAGGCTTGCAAATTACCACTAAACTCTAACTACACTCCCATCCACTAACACTTCCTACTACCACTTCCGGGTGTGTGCAAACGTCCTTCCACAAACTTCATGGCGTATTTACGGTATGACAGCTACTCTAGCGCCTCCTCCAACACCAGTCTTGGCGTTTATTTGTGCACCATAGCAATTTTACATGTGGCTCCATTGTGTATATGACATTCGCAAATATATGTTTGCAGTTCTATTGTGGATTTGGCATTGGTGAATGTATGCTTGCAGCTATACTGTGTATATGACACTGGCGAATATATATTTGCCAGTAAAGGCCCAAAGGCAACATAAATTGGGGGCCCAATTTATTACTGTTAAGAGGATTGTAGAAAAATAATAGCTATCTGCACATTGAACACGACCTATTAATTTTGAAAAAGTCATAGGAAGTGACGAAACGCGTCAGACACACGTGACGTCAGACGCATCGACGTTGACAGGAAGTGCGATCGCGGCCATCTTGGAAGTGGGAACATGTGGCCAGTGTTCCCTAGTCTGTCTGCATGTGCATCTCTATGAGGAGGAGCAGCCTGATTCTAACTGTAATGTAAGTTACCGAATAAAGGTTGTTATTTATTGAATCTACCATATGTAATCCTGATTTTTCTTATGAGGAGAATGGAAGAAAAATTGCTTTATTGGATCTAATACTGGATGGAATTCTACAGTTAAGGAGATTTGTATCAAGCCCTCTTCTTGGATTTATAGGGTAATTATCCATTGAGCACACGAGTTGGAGATTGTTTCTGGTTGGGGATGTGTGTAGGATCACTGATATACTGAGTGCGGTGTTACACAGTTGCAGTGCAAAAATTTGAGTTGTTTTCAGAGATTCACATAGTGGATATGATGTGTGTATGTTCCACTGGTTAAGTTATTTGGTTACACAGAAATTTAAAATATATGCGTATATGCAGATATTCGCATAGAGATTAACACTTTTTTTTTTTTTTGCTTGCTTTGGAGTGTTTCACAAGTATTGCATGGTGCACTGGAAGGGGCACGTGTGTATTTATTACCAAAAAGGTATGACACTATGTAAAGTTTTTTCTGTTTGAGGTATATTGGCATCAGAATTTGCGGGTGTTGAGAAAAAGATTCTTCGTGGAAAAGAAGAAAAAAAGAGACTTTATTGAACATTTATTTATATTATTGGGGTTTATTTTGACATTTGGGATATTTATGTGATTTTGTTCAAAGAAAAGTTTTTATACACAATTTTGATTAACCTTCAAGGGTGGAGGTGGATTACTTTTCTGGGATTTTTCTGTGTGTGCTGTGTATTTGAATATATAGTTAATATGAATCACTTAGACTTATCCACAAAACAAGCTGCAGATCAAAATATCAATATAAAAAATACACACGTGCCAAAATAAAAACACCTCCCACCTCCCCAAATCCCCCACACATACATTTCTCACCATGTTTGTCTGAAAACTGCATTTCATTCTAAATAAAGCAAACTTGGAAGAGCAGAGCAATTGACATGTGTTAAGATTACAATGCAAAAATAATAAAACACACAATCATTGTACAATAACACATTTACAGCCCACATCAAAACACAGCGTGAGTGTGGCCTGGGGCAATTCACCACAATATCTCTTCCTCCCCAAACCACCACAGCCAAGGACTTGCAGAAAATAATGTGCCTGTACAAGGTGAAAAATCACACACTACTGCATCTCTTTATATAAGGTAGGCCACACCCACCACTCTCATTCATTTGGTCAGAGAAAGTGTTTGCACCTGATTAATTCTCTTCCCACCTGCGTTAACCCTTGGTATACAGGCCCCACAAATCAGAGTCAGAAAGAAAGCCACAGTGAAGTGTACCTATGCAGCATACAACAGAACATTGAACAGGGATGTGAAAGGGAACCCTATTGGCAATATTTCTTGGCCCTATGGGCACAATTCGCTCCAGATTATCCCATGAGTTAAGGCAGTCACATGACCACATCTCGCATGCAATACTGAAAACGTCAATTCACTTTTGCTAGTATGCGGCATTTTCCATAAATCGGAAAAACACTCAGGAAATCAAACATAAAAAGGCCTTACACCCCGGTCACATCAAAGCCAATTTAGAAATTGTGCGACTTACAGTGAAGATGCTGATTTCCTTACGATTTGCAAGACATCTGACACAGATATCTATGCAAATCACCACAAAAGAAGTACATGTACTACTTTAGAAATCAGTGTTGGAAACACAACCATGTGACTGCTCTAATAGCAGACAATAGGGTGCGACTCGTATGATTTGCAAGTCGCATGCCATGCAAATCGCATGCCAAGTCACATCAGGGTGCACGATTTCAGGTGCGATTTGGGAATTGAAATTCTACCTGATATCCGATCTAATGAATGTGGATGTGAGTGTCTTAACGTAAGCGATTTGCTGCAGCACAATTTCAAATGTAGTTCTTGTCTAACTTTTTCAGCATTTTGCAGCGATTTCACATATAGACTATAATAGAAATCGCAATGCAAAACACAATTGAAAACGCAATAACTCATTGGTAAATCTACAGAAAACACAGTGAAATTGCCAACAAAAAGCACAATTTTAAATCGCATCTAGTGTGAACCAAGCAGGCAATTCAACAAAGGATATAAATCTTTGAAGGCATGGGGTATCTGCATGTTCAGATAAGGGTCTGTTATGGATTTGGGGGGGGCCTCATTCTAATTCACATTCTATGGATCATTTAGACAGAAAGCAAAGATGCTGCCACCAGCACATGTATGTTAGGGTAGTCACACGGAGAGCATGCAAATTCATTGCTGTGGTTGGGATTACAAGCCAACAACCCTAGAGTTGTGAGGCAGCAGTGCTAACCACTAATCCACGGAGCTGTTGAACACTAATCCCACCTGTATTTCTGTGGTGTGAATACACCCTAAGTCCCTGGGCAAGGTCAGTGTAACTAGCCAGATATCTCAAATGTGACACAAATGTTGTGCTATGTTGCCAATTCAGATGTATGTTGGTTCTATGGATCCCAATACAAAGGATTGCAATACTAATACAGGCGTACCTCGATTTACCAACGCCTCGGTTAACGTAAATTTCAGTTTAAGAATGAAAATCCATTGAAAATAATGTCTCGGTTTACACAATTGTTAATAATTTGTTTTGCAATACAAAGTGTATGTCGGCACTGATTTTCAAATGCAAATGCCAGCCTTTTTTTTTCTTCACTATAGTTCACAAGCGGGACAGACTAAAACATTTAATGTGAAAATGGCTTAATGTAGCTTAACGTGCAATAAACTGTCTAAATCTCAATCAATTGACTTGAAACTTTGCACAGCCCAAGTTCTCAATGTCCCAAACATGTCCTAGAAGTGTCATAGATTTCAGCCTTCCAGAAAGAAAATGGGGGACATTAAGCTTGTTTTTTGGGGAGCTTAATGTAGCTTAACATACAAAAAAGAGCTTAGATGTTGATCAATCTCCCCCCAAACTTCACACATTAGAAGACCCTATCTATGGCAACAAATTCTGAAAATTGACCTCAATCAATTGACTTGAAACTTTGCACATCCCAAGTTCTCAACTTCCCAAACTTTTCTTAGAAGTTTCATAGATTTTGAACTTCCATAAAGCAAGTGAGTGACATTAAACTTGTGTAGCCCCTACCACCTTGTGTAGTGGCCGTAGCGTGGGACAGCCAATGGGGGAATATTATGAGTGTGTGTTTATAGCTCACCAGCCAATCACTGGGGATTTCTGGCTTGTGGTGCATGCTTGGGAAGTGCATTCTTCCAAGTTCCAAATACCAGTCAATATTGGCACAAAACCTTTAGGCTTCTGCTAGAAAGCTGAACATGAAGAGGAACTTCATCTTTCAGCATGACAACAACCCAAAGCATACATCCAAATCAACAAATGAACGGCTTCACCAGAAGATGATTAACGTTTTAGAATGGCCCAGCCAGAGCCCAGACCTGAATCTGATTGGAAATCTGTGGGGTGATCTGAAGAGGGCTGTGCACAGGAGATGCCTTCGCAATCTGACAGAGTTTAAGAGTTTTTGTAAGGAAGAGTGGGCAAATATTGCAAAGTCAAGATGTGCCATGCTGATAGACTCATACCCAAAAAGACTGAGTGATGTAATAACATGAAAAGGTGCTTCAACAAAGTATTAGTTTAAGGGGGTGCACACTTATGCAACCATATTATTTTAGTCTTTTATTTTTACTTCCCTCCACCAAAAAGATTTCAATATGTTTTTCAACTGAGTTGTACAGTTTATAGGTCACATTAAAGGTAGAAATTTTTCTGAAATTATTTTTCTTTGTCTTCTTATTTTCTTACATCACAGAAACCTGACTTTTTTAATAGTGGTATGTCGGCTTTTTATATCCACTGTATATATTCATGAGAATTGCTATGTGCTCAATCTTAGTACAGTCTACCTCCAGGCTTGGCCTGGGGAGGTAATGCTTATGTGCGGGAAAGGTTTGACTAGGCCTCAAGCCTAGAAGGGGCCTCACATGCTGATTGAGGAGGAGAATGAGAGACGTTGGATGGCTACTGGAGGTACCTGGTACTAGAATGGACCTAAGGGGCAAGTCTGTCTGAACTATTGAAGATCACATGACTATCCATATTTAGCTGTTCCTCTAATAACCAGTGCCGGCTTGTGCTCCTATTGATTCTGCACTGTGAAATACTGAAAGGGTCTGGTGAGTCTGAAGTTCTTTTCTAATATAGTTTTGACATGAATGTTCTAAACCCTATGTCCTATCTCCCAGTTATGAAGTTCCCCAATAAAGAATTCAAAGATGTACTTAAACTGACTGGCGCCTAACTTTTCTTTGATCGCACATCCCTTCACAGGCCTAGGATCTGCACAAAAACAAGATGTCAGCCTTCCCTGCCTTTGAGGGTCAAGGGGGTGCTGTACTTATTTTTAGGGGAACTAATTGTGGCTTAAAGTACAAAAGAGAGCTTGGATGTTATCCAATTTCCTCAAAATGTATACAATAGAAGACTCTATCTATGCCAACATATTATAAAAATCTCAGGTTGTTTGGTAAAACAGGCTAAAGATTATTAACATTTAAAGGAGAACTCTGGGCAAAATCTTTTTTTACATGTTCTTGTTGCTTATCTCCTGCCTTCCCTGAATATGTAATCCATTTTCTTGTTATCTGAGTAGTTGTTCTAGTAAGACCGATCACTGCTGTGCCTCATATTCCCACAGACACCGGTCTTGGTACATCCCATCTGTAGTTCTGTTCTCCAGCAAGCAGGGATGTATTTCCATCCCTGCTTATTGCAGTGGGCGGACCAGGATACACAGACCGCCGGTATGTACCGTCCATGGAGGTGGTGTCCTAGGAATGACAGCCCCCCTGGGCTGCTCTGAAGGCTGCATCCAAGGGAGTCTGTAACCCTTGCTGCCTGCACATTGGGGTAGCATCACAGCTGGCTCAAAATCCTCTGTTTGCTGTACCATCCAAAGACCAGCTTTTGGAAGACCAGCTTTCTGGTTCTGGTAGCCGCTGCCCAATGTCCCCCAGTGAAATCACTGGTTGCTAGGACCGCCTGGTATCTAGCAACCAGTGATGTATATGCAAAGCCACAGAATTCACAGCCAGGAGGCTCCAACTTTATTCTATTGAGCTGCTCCACCCCCTCCATTGTCTGCCCTGCTTACCATGACTATGGAAGAGTCTGAGAGCTGTGATTAGGGGAGCCAGGAATAGAGAGACAGAGGATGGCATTCTGTGCTGGAGGAACAAGAGAGTGTAACTAGAGATGGGGGGGGG
Source organism: Staurois parvus (assembly GCF_062004578.1). Lineage (NCBI taxonomy): Eukaryota > Metazoa > Chordata > Amphibia > Anura > Ranidae > Staurois > Staurois parvus. The sequence goes on from NW_028318323.1 coordinate 397,664, forward strand.
GGGGGCAGAGCAAACAGCTGGAGAAAGCAGCTGAACATCCTACACTGGCAGACCTGCAATATCCTCCGTGAAAATTCTGCCTCCACTGCTGTTCTGCACCAACAGCCCTTCTCTGCCTTTACTGGCAACTGAGAGTACGGGAAAGGCTGACAGGCTTTAGTGATCACTTTGCTTCGTCTCCTTGTGCTGTGAGCTGAGCAATTGGAGCCAGTCAAGCCTTGATATGTAGTGGCATTGAGAGTCTCGTCCCCCCCCCCCTTCTTTCTCTCTCCCTCTCCCTCTTCCTCCCTCTATGAATAACTTTTGGCATGTTTTATGAAACAACCTGACATTTTCACAATTTGTCGGTACATGTAGAGCAGGTTTCACAAGTGATAGTTCAGCCTGGACCTCAGCCGTACCACCTAGCAGCCTGAGCGGACTCATTTCCTCCCACCACTGCAGATGTTAAGGATTATTGTCCTGCAGAGGGTGGGAGAAATGGCAAGGTGGACGGGGACCTGGACCCCCCATGCACCCGCCCACCGCAGCAGAGCGGGTGGAAGGAATGGAAGGTCTACAGGGGGAGCAGCAGTTGCCCGACCCCTCCCCCTGAATACACTTGTCCCCACTGAACCCACAGCAAGGAGAACCTGAATCCCCTCCCCCCACATTCACTCACCTGCCACCGCTGTTGAAGTCACAGCAGAGTGGGTTGGAGGAAAGTAAGGTCTACAGGAGTATGCCCAACCTCTTCCCCCCAATGCACTCGTCCACCACTGAACCCACAGTAAGGAGGAGGGCAGGAGGCACGGAGCCTAGTGGCAGCAGCAGGTGTGCACACCCAGAAGAGGAGTCTAACTTGCCACTCTCCCAGACCTCCACAACACTGAGTTAAGCTAGGGGGAGATTATGGGGGGGTCTGTGATGTCAGAGAGGGAGCTGTGATATGGGGGGCTGGGAAGTGAGAGTAGGGAGCTGTGAGGGGTGAGCTCTGATATGAGTGGCTGTGAGAGAGGGGAATTGTAATACTTGGGGAGCTGTGATGTGATAGGGAGAATCTGTGATATGGGGGGCTGTGATGTTATATAGGGGACTGTGATGTGAGAATGGGGAGCTGTGATATAAGGGGCTGTGATGAGAATGGAGGGGGAGTGCTGTAATATAAAGTTTTGTGAGAGTGGGGCAATAATGTGAGAGGGAGAAGCTGTGGTATGGGGGGCTGTGATGTGAGAAGGGGAAGCTGTGATATGCCGGGCTGTGATGTAAAATGGGAGAGCTGTATTATGGGTGGGCTGTGATGTGATGTGGGTGGCTGTAATGTGAAAGGGGGGCTGTGATATGAAGGGTTTGTGATGTGAGGAGGAGGGCTGTGATGTCAAGAGGGGGTGAGCTGTAATGTGGGGGGTTGTGATTGCAAAGGCGACTGTGATGTGAGGGGGGGGTCTATGATTGCAAGGGGATGTGATTTAAGTGTGGCTGTAATGTTGGGGGCTCTGATGTGAAAGGGAGTTGTGATATATAGAGGGGTGTGATTGGAAAAGGGGGACTGAGGCAAATAATTGAAAAGGGGCTGTGACGTTAATGACCTGAGTCATAGAATAAAAATGAGATTCGGAACTCTGCAGAAAAAAAGGATTAAAAACTGGACCTTCATGAATTTTAATTCAGTACCCGTGATGTAGATTCTTGTATTTTGTAAAGTTTGGGGGAGATTGCTAAACATCTAAGCTCTTTTTTGGACGTTAAGCCACATTAAGCCCCCCAAAAAACAAGCTTAATGTCCCCCATTTTCTTTGTGGAAGTCCAAAATCTATGAAACTTCTAGGACCTGTTTGGGATGTTGAGAACTTGGGCTGTGCAAAGTGTCAAGTCAATTGATTGAGGTTTAGGCACATTATGGTACGTTAAGCTCTTTTTACATTAAGCTGTTCACATTAAATGTTTTAGCACTGTAAAATATACTTTAATGTGAATAACTTTTGCTGTGATTTACCAAATGACCTGAAATTTTCAGAATATGTTGCCATAGATCGAGTCTTCTACTGTGTGAAGTTTGGGGGAGATTGGTAAACATCTAAGCTGTTTTTTGTACGTTAAGCTACACTAAGCTCCCCAAAAAACAAGCTTAATGTCCCCCATTTTCTTTGTGGAAGGCTGAAATCTATGAAACTTCTAGGACATGTGTGGGACACTGAGAACTTGGGCTGTGCAAAGTTTCAAGTCAATTGATTAAGATTTAGACAGTTTATTGCACGTTAAGCTACATTAAGCCATTTTCACATTAAATGTTTTAGTCTGTCCCTTCACAAGCTTAGAAGTCACTTTCCCCCAAGTTACAGAAAACTTTGTATCTTTTAATAAACTCAAAGTAAACATTGTTTCCTTTAGGGATATATATTCCAAGAAAACTTTCTCTTTTAGCTGGGGGAAGTGACAGGTGAATTTCTGAGCTATAGTGAAGGAAAAAAAAAAAAAAGGGAAAATTACATTTAAAAACCAGCACCATAATAAATAAAAAACGGCATGGGGTCCCCCCTCCCATCCACACCAAGCCCTTCGGGTCTGGTATAGATATTAAGGGGTAACTCCACACCAAAATGTAAATAAAAAACGGCATGGGGTCCCCCCTCCCATCCACACCAAGCCTTTTGGGTCTGGTATAGATATTAAGGGGTAACTCCACACCGAAATTAAATAAAAAACAGCGTGGGGTTCCCCCCAAAATCCATACCAGACCCTTATCCGAGCATGCAGCCCGGCAGGTCAGGAAAGGCGGGGGGCGAGCGAGCGCCCCCCCTCCTGAACCATACCAGGCCACATGCCCTCAACATGAGGGGGTGCTTTGGGGCAGGGGGGGCTCCCCCCCAAAGCACCTTGTCCCCATGTTAATGGGGACAAGGGCCTCTTCCGTTAGTGGGATACTTGGTCGGCCGTTTTTTGGGATTTGGCACATTTTGTTTATCGGTGAAGTTGGAAAAAAATCGGCCAATTTTGCTGATCGGCCAATTTTCGCGGCAATGATCGGCAAAATCGGCCGATATGGCCTGCTTTAGATGGGTCTAAAATTGTCCGAAAAAAAAAATCGGCTGATTTTCGGGCCGTTAGTGGGTTAATTGGTCGGCCGTTTTTTGAGATTTTGCCACTTGTTTATCGGTAAATTTGGATAAAAATCGGCCGATTTTTGGGCCGTTAGTGGGTTAATTGCTTGGCCATTTTTTGGGATTTTGCCACTTTTTTTATCGGTAAATTTGGATATTAAAAAAAAAAAAAAAAAAAAAAAAAAATCGGCAAATTTTGCATATCGGCCGATTTTGCAGATCGGACAATCTTTTTACCGATAAAAAATCTGCGCATGAGCCATGACCTGCAAGAAAAAGAAGAAAAAGAAGAAGAAAATGAAAAAGAATAAAAAAAAGAAGAAGATAAAGAAGAAAAATAAAAATGCAGGCCATAGATGGGGCGAAAACTGGCCATTTAAAAAAAAAAAAAAAGAACGAAAAATCGGTTGTTCAATCGGACGACATTACCACCAACAGTAAAAAAAATTGTCCGATTTTCGCCCCGTCTACAGCTGGCAAATATAATAGCGAAGTAATTACTTCTGTCCCGGCAGAGAGCTGCGCTATTATATTTGACATTAAAAAGTATAGAGGTTGCAACATTGTATCTATTTGTATCTGAATAAAAACATCTGATATTTGTCCTGATATTTGGCAAAGCAAATTTCAAAGTGAACATGTTTCTGCAGTGATTTTTCATGGTGTTAGACGTGCCTCTTAGCAAGTCTGCTTTTTGAGTCTGATTCCTGATCTGTGTCTCGTTAGTAAATTCGATTTGGCGTCTAGTTGTTGACGCTTCTTTTTAGTAAATCTCTTAGCAGGGTAAAAGTAGACCTAGGCACATCAGGGTCACAGTGTCATAGTCTTCCACTAGAGTACACGTTTGCCCTAAAAGGACATTACTAATCCATCTTGGATGATGGTGGCTCCTGGCATGCAGATATGCATTCCCAGTTATGGGCTTGAAATGAGTCTCAGATACCATCCGTGAGTTTTGTCCAACTTCAAGTTCCAGATCTAGAAAAACAATACTAGAGTCGTCCACAAAGTATGTGAATTCAATCCCATATGGGTTTGATTGACGATAAGAAATGAATTAATTCAACCTGGTTAGATCGTCTCATATAATGAGAATGTCATCTATATATCGGGTGTACAGGACCAGATTGGCTCCAAACAGTTTATGTTGCCAAATGTAATGGTGCTCCCAAAAACCCATAAAAAGATTGGTGTAGCTAGGGGCAAACCTTGCTCCCATAGCTGTGCCTCTGATCTGCCTATAAAATTGTTCAATAAAAGTAAAATAGTTATGGGTAAGGGTATACTCGATGCACTTTAAAAGAAACAAAGTTTGGGAAGGGTGTAAGGAATGATCATTGGATAGAAAATGTTGCACTGCCTGTAGGCCAAATTCATGGCGAACACTGGTGTACAGTGAGGACACATCCAGTGACACCCACTTATAGTTCTCCTCCCTCTGATAGTTAGACAGGATCTCTAGTATGTGGCCTGAATCCCTCACATATGAGGGTAACTCAACTACCAGTTTCTGCAAAAAATAGTCTATGTAATTGCCCAGATTGTTAGTATATCCCTGATATGATAGGTCTTCCAGGAGGATTTTTTGCATCCATATGAATCTTAGGGATGTGGTAGAAGTGGATTGTCATAAGAAATGGTCTATAGAGAAAAGCCAACTCTTGCTTGGTTAGGATTCTGTTATGGATAGCTTAATCTAGCAGACCTTTGAGAGAGAATAAAAACAGAGCAGAATGTAATTAATATATTATTTTGTAGCTTTTTTTTTTTTTTACACACTTTTTTGCTGGAGGTGGATCTGTTTGGCTCTACTCAGATTGGGTCGTCGTGTGTGTGTGTGTGTGTGTGTGTGTGTGGGGGGGGGGGGGGTGGTTGAGTCCTTTTTACCATTTTTTGGCTTATAAATGTTGGATTAGCAGGTTTACATTTTAGCTCTGAAGAAGGGAGTGCGTCTCCCGAAACACGTTAGCTTATCCCAACAAGGGTCTATCATTCCATTGGACTAACATTACGGATTTATCTGCTCTGTTTTTATTATCTCTGATTTGTGAATATCATAAAACATCTATATGTTTTTAAATAAATTTGTGGTTTTCCACGTTAATGCACGATGAGAGTGTGCCCTGTTTTGCTTTTGTTTACAAGTACCAAGATTTCCCGATCTTTGAAGGGCTGCGCCTCAACGTTTGGCATTCAAAGTTCTTACTAGTCTGCATGAAGATTTGTGCGCTGGTTTCGTTTGTACATTTGGATTGCTTTTGCACTGGGGGTTATCGGCTGCTTGTCTTAGCACACTAATCCACTATTCATTAATTGCCACCTTTTCCACCAAGCGATTCATTGAACATTTGTGTCATTTATATCATATACATCATGGTGATTTCCATTGAGGAGAGACTGATCAGAAGAAACTCCCTTGCCAAAGGTTTTTCTAATAGTGTTGATGACTATGAGAAATACGGCCATGTTGAGTCACAACAACAGACAGAATCCAAGGATTCAGCCATCATGGAAGAAGAACAGATGATTTCCAAGTTTTACCACCTTAAACATCTCCTAGAGACAGAGATGGTACAGTGGTGGGACATTTTATCATTACAAAAGTATATGGAGATTAAGAGAGCCCCTGAGGGTCTGAGGATTACTAATGGCTGTGATTTTATGGAAGCAGATCTTAAGGAGGATTGGTATAGCTAGTTTAGGGAATGCAGTAAAGGATGGATGTTAATAGTTATCAAACAACATGAGAGGAATTTGGAGAAAATCCGTATTCACAAATACAGAAAGACTTATACCCATGTAGCTTCTTTTACGGAATGGGATAATAATATTAATGACCAAACAGTCACATTTGAAGCCAATCTTATTAGCAAAAAGGCTCATAAATTTGAAAGGGACAGGGAAGATTTTTCAGCTGGTAGAGAGCATAATTGGAAACGCAAAAGATTTCCACTTATATCCAATGGTGGGAAGACAGCAACGTTAAATCAAGATCCACTACACAGCAGGTTCACTAACAATAAGGGTAGCAAAGTTGTGGATACTACTACAGGCCAGAGGCCCACTAAAAAAGATGTCGCCAAGGCTCCCAACCCCCCTCCCCTCTTAGGCCATATAGGGCCAAATAGGCACAGAGGAAACCACAAACATACAGATAATGGGAAGGGCAAACACAGGAGTCAATACAACCACAATCAATTCAATAAAGTCTTTCAATACCCTAGAGAGGCCCACCACTCTGACACATTTCCCTGTGCCCATGCAGGGGGTAAACAGGACACCACTTTGTTCACACAAGTGTATCACTCTAGGACATCTGCCCTACCGGAAGGCTTTCCCAGTGAGCCCAATACATCAGCTCAGGGCGCACTAGGGAGACACATTTTATCACCTAAGATACTTCCGGCACAGGATGAGCAAGGTTCTTTACCCTCCACCTCGCTGGCCCCTCCGGGCACCACACACCCTTTTTTAGAGAGGACCCCTCTCAGGGAACCAACACAGACAGAAAAGGTCCGGAGAACCCGTAGAGGAGGGAGAGTTGGGGTAAAGTCCAAACAGAGGAAAGAAACAATAGAACAACACAGCACTATAAAAATCTTTAACTTGTCTAAAGCCACATGCGTCCGAATAGAGTTTATTACAGAAGGGTCTTAATTTTCCACCCCCCAATCTGCCCAATCTTTTTTAACTCTTCATTGACCTCAACAAAATTACATGGAGTCTCACTCTCCAGAGGTATTTATCAATAAAAAATAAGAACACAGAAATAGGGGAAGGTCATAGTAATATCAATGATTCAAGAACTGACAGTGATTTTGATGGGAAGGCTCTGGCTATTTTAGAGGACCTTTGGACAGAAGGTGGTGATGAATCAACAGAATATGGAGACCTCAATCCTTATGGTCCTTGGACCGCTGACACACATGGGCTTACACATAGTGGTTGCATTCAACACACTACCTTTAAGCCTAAATCCACATTTTATCCACACTGGGCCAAGGGAAGTTATATTTCCTCTTTTTATGAGGTGGTATACGCAGAGTTCAAAACTATGTGTCTCAAGTCTAGGATTGATCATAGTGCCAATATGACTCCCACAGATAAAAAAAATCTCTCAAGCTATTGAAAAAGAATTCAGATATTGTTATTAGACAGGCGGAAAAAGGAGGGGGCCTAGTCATTTTGGACAAAGATGCATATTTAGCCGAAGCTGCTCAACTCTTGGGGGACACTGACACCTATGAATGTTTTTCTGGAGACCCCATTTTATCATACAGATCATACAGATCCACTCTCAAAAGTCTGCTAGATTTAGCTGTCCATGACAAAATCCTTACCAAGCAAGAGTTGGCTTTTCTCTATAGACCATTTCTAATGACACCCCACTTCTACCACATCCCTAAGATTCATAAGGATGCAAAAAATCCCCCTGGAAGACCTATCATATTGGGGTAGACAGCCTTACTAGCAATCTGGGCAATCACATAGACTTTTTTGCAGAAACTGTTGTTGTTGAGTTACCCTAAAATGTGAGGGATTCAGGCCATATACAAGAGATCCTGTCTAAATATCAGTGGGAGAACTATAAGTGGGTGTCCCTGGACGTGTCCTCATTGTACACCAGTATTCGCCATGAATTTGGCCTACAGGCAGTGCAACGTTTTCTATCCAATGATCATTCCTTACACCCTTCCCAAATTTTGTTTCTTTTAAAGTACATCGAGTATACCCTTACCCATAACTATTTTACTTTTATAGAACAATTTTGTAGGCAGATCAGAGGCACAGCTATGGGAGCAAGGTTTGCCCCTAGCTATGCCAATCTTTTTATGGGTTTTTGGGAGCACCATTACATTTGGCAACATAACCCGTTTGGAGCAAATCTGGTCCTGTACACCCGATATATAAATTACATTCTCATTATATGGGATGGCAATCTAACCAGGTTGAAAGAATTCAGTTCTTATGGTCAATCAAACCCGTATGGGATTGAATTGACATACGCTGTGGACAACTCTAGTATTGTTTTTCTAGATCTGGAACTTAGAGTTGGACCAAACTCACGTGTGGTATCTAAGACTCATTTCAAGCCCACAGCTGGGAATGCATATCTGCATGCCAGGAGCCAACATCATCCGAGATGGATTAGTAATGTCCCTTTAGGGCAATTCTGTAGACTTAGGCAAACCTGTACTCTAGTGGAAGACTACGACACTCTGGCCCTGATTTACTAAGAATTGAGTCTACCAGCAGATGCTGAACATTCAGGCAGACTCAATTCAATCAATCTAGACCTGTCAGTCATCAGAAAGGCATCTAGCAAGCTCATTGAAAATAGTCTACTTTGTAGACTCCTTCCCGTTAGTAAATACGGAATCGCGTCAGGCACATTTCTAGATGCAATATCGTATATGTTCGCTAGGTGGTTTTCTGTTTGCATATGAGAATATTTATAATTTAAAATAAAAAGCACACCTATATTTTTTTTTTTTGCTGTTTCTCCAAAAATGATCAGCCAACTAATGCATTTCCTAATGAATGTCATACATTCTATTTTCAAATGTCAATCATTTTCACATTTTTATCTCAAATAATTTGAATGTCTAGTTCTAATTTCCCAATATAATGATATATCTTCATTCTGTTTAATCATGTAACTAATCTACATTCTAGCTCAAACTCTGTCTCCTACAGAGGCTTAGTGGTTAGTACTCAGGACTTACAGCACTTGGGTTCTAATCCCAGTCATGGCTGCACCTGGCTGGAATTTGCATGCTTTCTCTGCATGGGTGTGTTTCTGCCCACACTCCAAAGACATGCTGTTAGGTTAATTGGGCCTAGTATATGTCTGAGTTTCTGGCCTTAGATTGTAAGCTCCATGACATTTGTGAATGCCCAAAATATGGAGATCAATTTCTAGGGTTCTGTCAGTGCCAGGAATATTGATCAATCAATTAAGATTTTGGCTACTGACTAGAAAGTGGAAAGGGAGTGAGTCTTACCTGCTTCCTGTTCTTCTGACAAGTTTGAAACTTTCAATTTTCCTTCTTTTTATATTTCATTACAACTTTGTTTCTCTTTTCTTAGGCTATGTTCATGCTAGCTTTGTCAGCAGGTGTCAGACAGGGGTTTGGGAAGCATTTTTAATGCTTCTCAAACGCCTATGAAAATTCTGCACATGGCAGCACACAGTGCTGTTCACACTGAAGCATTAGTGTTGCGTCATGGCAAAACCGGCGCCTCATGTCGAGTCAGGAGGAGTTGAAGCCTCCCATTCAAGTCTATGGTGCCGCTCCTCAAACGCCTGGCAGGCATTTGTGGTGCGGTTCTGATGCGGTTGCGAGGCGTTTGCAGAGTGTTAATACCATTTAACTTCATTGCAGGCATTTGTGGTGCAGTTTTAATGCTTGGCAAATGCCTATCAAATCGAAGGACCAGCCGATCTGAGTCCACGCTGCCACTTGCGTAACAATGCCACTTTCAGCTGCGCCGTACACAAAGATTTTCCAGCTCGCTGGACTACAATCTATGTGCCAGCAGCCTGAGAGCGATTGTTACTGGGTCAGGTTAATTACGCAATTAACCCTTCACACTGCCACCACCACCTTTTTACAGAGAAGGAGGAAACGCACAAAGCTTAGCAGTAACACTATGATGTTTGAATAAGCGTCTGTATACACACTACCACCGCAGACAGATGAATACAGAGGGTTGAAACATACAGTAGCACTCTTCAGAGACAGGGATTCTTTTAGTTTGCATTAAAAGCTTTAGAGACAGTTTCAACACTTTTCAGAAAATAGGGTTTATTACTAAAAAGGTCAAAATGGTGCAATTAAAATATTTACAGAAAAAGATGTAACAAATATATATAGAAAGAGAGAGCAATAAAACAGCAGAGAAATAAAAGAAAGAAGTTTCAGAATGTAGGATACTTGCAGAAATGCTTGGTTTAAGCAGAGTCCAAGTGTCCGAACAAAAGGTTGCCTTTTCTCCCAAAGATGGTTCCTGGTGTTAAAAGGGAGAATCTCTTCTTTTTTTTGCAGGCAGGTCAGCCTTTTTTCTAGTCTCCCAACAGGGGGTCTCTCCTGAAGCCTAGGGCCAATCACCTCATTTGGGGAGGGGTGTTAGGCGGGGACCCAGGCTATGACCAAATCCCTCCCGAGTTTATACCATGGGCAATAACCTTCAATAGGTACAGGTAGCATCCTAGCCACTGGCAGATTAGTATGCAGAATAATATTCTGAACGTCCAGACACCAAATATAGCATATCCTACCATTCTGGATAAAAATATATTGCTTTCTACTCTCTTGTATACACTACCTAGGGGTGTAAGGTGTCAGGTGACTCATATTAAAATGACCTATCTAAATATATGCATTATATTGTGCCCTGTTCCTGCTGAAGTTTATGAATTTGTATGAAAAGTGACTCATGTGGAATGTACATTTTATGGCCACTCTGAGGTAAGGCTTACATGTCAAGTGACCGACTAAGTTCTAGATTTACGACCGGGCAGAAGAAAGTGTTTGTCAGACCCTCTGGCACCAGGCTTAATTGGGGTTACAACCATGAAGATTATCCAGCTGTGCCTTATGCACTTGTGACCCCCAGTGCACACACAGACAGACCACCTCCATTCAAAGAGGGAGGGGGGACTGGACGGAGTGAGAATGATACAAATATGGTTGTCAGCGTCTATATCTATACGCACAATTATCACACCTCCCCTCTCAGGTGGTTGCATGGGAGGGAACTGCAATTTCCCTCCTGATGCAACTGACTTCTGCTGGCTCGACATGTCTCGATAACCCATCAGCATTGCCATGGGTGCTGCCCTTCTTATGCTGTATGGTGAAATCGTATTGCTGAAGAATTAAGCTCCATCGAAGTAGTTTGCCATTCTCCCCAGCAACACGATTTAACCAACTCAGAGGATTGTGATCGGTAACCACGGTGAAGTGCCGCCCATAAAGGTACATTTGCAACTTCTGGAGAGCCCACACGATCGTAAGACACTCTTTTTCGATCGTGGTGTATGCTACTTCCCTGGGAAGCAGCTTCCGACTCAGGTAGAGGATAGGATGTTCCTCTCCTGCACCATCCTCCTGGCCCAATGCATATGCAGAGGCATCCGTCTGCACTAGGAAATGGCGGTTGAAGTCTGGAGCCTGTAGCACAGGGGCGCTGGCCAGCACCTCCTTCAAGGCCTGAAATGCCTTCTCACAATAGGGTGTCCAAGATACCACCTTGGGTAGTTCCTTTTTGGTCAGGTCAGTCAAAGATTTTGCCAGGCTACTATAGTTACATACAAACTTTCTATAGTAACCGGCTGTCCCCAGGAATGACATAACCTGCTTTTTAGTTTGTGGGGTAGGCCAGGCCAGGATGGCCTCAACCTTCCCTGTCTCAGGCCTCAGGGTTCCTCCTCCTACCAGGTGTCCCAAATACTGGACATCCATCATGTCTATCTGACACTTGCTGGGTTTAACGGTCAGATTGGCGGTTGTCAAGTTTGTCCAGAACCTGTGACAGATGCACCAGATGTTCTTCCCAGGTGGGGCTGAACACGGCAATGTCGTCCAGGTAGGCTACTGCAAAGGGTTCCAGCCCCTCCAGCAAATCATTCATGACTCTCTGGAAGGAAGCTGGGGCATTCTTCATCCCAAAGCGCATGTCAGTGAATTCAAACAAGCCGAATGGGGTGATGAAGGCAGACGTTTCCCGAGCCTCAGGCACCAGAGGAATTTGCCAGTACCCCCTGCTCAGATCCATGATTGTGATATAGCGGGTAGCCTCCAGCCGATCCAACAATTCATCGATCCGGGGCATGGGGTAGGTGTCTGCAGTGGTGATGGCGTTCTACTTCCTGTAGTCCACACAGAACCGGATCATCTGATCCTTTTTGGTGACCAGGAATACAGGGAGTACCCAGGCACTGTGGGACTTCTGAATCTCCCCCAGCTGCAGCATTTCCTCAACCTCCTTATTCATATCAGCCAGCACTTCCAAAGAGACGCGATAGGCTGATTGTTTAATAGGGGGATGGGCCCGTGTCCACTTTGTGGACAGCGAGGTGTGTTCTTCCAGGCTTCCCAATAAACCTGCCCCCATATACTGCCAGCGCTCTCTCCAGCCCAGGTACCTGAGTGGGGGTAAGGTGGGGGTTGATCGGGAGGGCTGAATCCACTTCCCTGGTGTCAGCTAGCAGGTCTAGGAGGGGGTCAGCCTCCTTGTGCTCTGGTTGGCTGCAGACTGGCATGACCTAGGCCGCACGTTCATGGTGGGCTTTGATCATATTAACATGGAAGGCCTTCTGCCGTCTGCTCCCTTCCCCCAACCTGACCAAGTAGGTAACATTATTCAGGCGCTGGGTGATGGTGTACGGGCCTTCCCAGGCAGCTTGAAGTTTGTTCTGCCGCAAGGGAAGCAGAACACACATCTGCGACTAATGTTGTATGTCCGCTCCCTGGCATTATGGTCATACCAACGCTTTTGCCTGGTCTGGGCCTGGGCCATATTTTCCTGTACCATCCCCACCCACGTCGTCATTTTATCCCTGAATTTTAACACATAATCCACAACAGAGACCTCTGGGTCAACAATTTTGCCCTCCCAGGTCTCTCGGATTAGGTCCAGAGGCCCGCTCACCCTCCGCCCATACAGAAGTTCAAAGGGTGAAAAACCTGTGGACTCCTGAGACACTTCTCTGCAAGCAAATAGCAGATGATATTGTTCCCAGTCCTTTCCTTGGGATTCCACAAAGGTGCGCAACATTTGTTTCAAGGTACCATTGAAACGCTCACACAAGCCATTTGTTTGTAGATAAGGACTGGCCATGATATACATCATCTGTAGCTTTTGACAGAGCTTGCATCAGGTCTGACACAAACTGGGGTCCTTGATCGCTAATGAGCTCGGCCAGAAACCCCACTCTGGTGAAAATCCCCAGCAGAGCATCCGCAACCTTGTCCGCCCGGAGGGAGGAGAGAGCCACAGCTTCGGGATACCGGGTGGCATAGTCAACCACTGTCAGGATATAACGTTTGCCTGAGCTGCTAGGGATGGCTAGAGGCCCCATGATGTCCACTGCCACCCTCTTAAAAGATTCGTCAATCACAGGCAGAGGTTGTAATGGGGCACTGTGTACATCTCCTGCCTTGCCAACTTGCTGGCAGGTAACACAGGACCGACAGTAGTCAGCTATGTCAGTGAGCATGGTAGGCCAGTAAAAGTTGTGAACTAATCATGCCCTGGTCTTAGTGATCCCCAGGTGCCCTGCTAAGGGAATTTCGTGAGCCACTTTCAGCAGCTGTCCTCTAAATTGACTAGGTACAACAAGCTGTCTCCTACCAATGTCAGCCCCACTCCTCTCGGTGGGCAAGCCCTCCCTATACAGCTTTCTTTGGTCCCAGTAAACCTTTTGTTGTCATTCTCTGCAGGGAGGCGATCAGCCAGACTTCTGAGCTGCTCTCAAAGGTGGAGCTACAAGTCCCAGCCAGTGGTCCTGTAGCAAACAATGACAGCTGCTGAGACTCAATGGAAGCAGAGTCCACCGGGTCAGAGACAACCTCCTGCTGTTCTGAGAACAGAGCCTGTGCCTCAGCCGCCCTTGCAGCACTGCGGGTGACCACTAATATTGGTAATGCATCATTACTATCATCATCATTATCATCATTATCAGGTACATTTGTAACATTAGGGACACAGGAGTTCATTACCTTCCCATGCAAGGGGATCTCCTCTCCCTCTCCAGGTGATGGAGAACTCTTCAACCCCACTCCACTCCCAGCCTCCTCCCTCTGTCCATCCATAGGTTGCCCAGATATTACCCAACATCTGCACACAGTACCTTGGTATGTACAGAGAGTTCCATGGGGGCATCCGGTGTGTTCTTAACAGGTACATAGTAGGATATATTGGGTGCTTAGATCAGCACCCAATAAGACGGCTGTGGGAATTTCATCCAAGACGCCCACCTCTCTCATCCCCTTTCCTGCACCCCAATCAATGAATACATAGGCACGGGGTATGTGGGAACGGGTTCCCCCCACTCCGGTGAGGGTAAGTAACTTCTCTGGGATGATGTCCTTTTCCTCTATCAGCTCTGGTCGGACTAAGGTGACTTCAGCTCCAGTGTCACGGAAACCAGTTACGGTCCGGTTGCCGACTATGACTGGCTGTAGGTTGGTGCTGGGTCCCCGAGGTTTACCACTGACAAACAGCACGGAGGAAGAGTTGGGGGCCGGTTGGCCCGGTGATGTCATCTTCTTCTGCTTAGGGCACTGCATCCTGAAATGTCCGGGTTTCCCACAGGTGTAACATCTGCGGTTGTCAGTCAGGAATGGCTTGGCCCCAAGTACTGCAGGTGTTGGGTGATGGGACGCTTGACTCACCGGCATAGGAGGGATTGTTATGGGTGATTTCCCTCCTTTATAGCCATTCAGAGGAGCCTTGTGGTGGTCAGACACCCTCGTGTGGACATAGGTGTCGGCCAGATCTGCTGCAGCTTTGGCAGATGCTGGTTCTCTCTCTAATACAAACTGTCTGAGGTCTGCCGGGCAGAGGTGCAGTAGTTGATCTCGTATCAGGAGACCCTTCAGGGACTCGTAGAAGTCAGCTTTCAGTCCACTGCCGGAATGTGGTGTGTAAGCGACTTACCACACCTGTGTAAGAGTCCCCAGGTCCCTTTTGCAAGGACCTAAACCGCTTCCAGTATACTTCCGGGGTTAGCTGGTATTTTCGGACAATCGCTTCCTTTAGAGCTCCATAATTGTCGTCCTGCTCCTCTGGCAATTCGAAAAACGCATCCAGGGCCTTGCCTCATAACCCTGGTGTCAGGTACCGAACCCATTGTGCTTGGGGCAGATGGTATTGATGGAAAGTTTTTTCGAATGACAGTAAATACGTGTCAATGTCGCTTTCCATCACTGGAAACTTGGCTGCTGTGCCCACAGCCAGAGAGGCGTCCCTGTGCTCTAAGGACCCGAGGTTCTGAGCCTGTCACTGCTGCTGGAGCCTAGCCATCTCCAGTTCGTGCCGATGATCAGCTTCTCTCTCAGCCTGGCGTTCCTCTCTGGCAGCCACTGCTTGGCGTTCCTCTCTGGCAGCCGCTGCCCGGAATTCCTCTCTCTCAGCCTGGCGTTCAAGGAACTGCAGGCATGTCATAGGATCCACCTCCTTGGTTCCTGGTGTTAAAAGGGAGAATCTCTTCTTTTTTTTCTGCAGGCAGGTCAGCCTTTTTTCTAGTCTCCCAACAGGGGGTGTCTGCTTCAGCCAAGGGCCAATCGCCTCATTTGGGGAGGGGTGTTAGGTGGGGACCCAGGCTATGACCAATTCCCTCTCAAGTTTATACCATGGGCAATAACCTTCAATAGGTACAGGTAGCATCCTAGCCACTGGCAGATTAATATGCAGAATCATAGTCTGAACGTCCAGACACCAAATATAGCAAAACCTACCATTCCGGATAAAAAATATATTGATTTCTACTCTTTTGTAGACGCTACCTAGGGGTGTAAGGTGTCAGGTGACTCGTATTAAAATGACCTATCTTAATATATGCATTATTTTAATGCGCCATGTTCCTGTTGAAGTTTATGAATTTGTATGGAAAGTGACTCATGTGGAATGTACGTTTTATGGCCACTCTGAGGTAAGGCTTACATGTCAAGTGACCGACTGAGTTATAGTTTTACGATCGGGCAGATGAAAGTGTTTGTCAGACCCTCTGGCACCAAGCTTAATTGGGGTTACAACCATGAAGATTATCCAGCTGTGCCTTATGCACTTGTGACCCCCAGTGCACACACACAGACCACATTCCATTCAAAGAGGGAGGGGGGCCTGGACGGAGTGAGAATGATATTTGTAGAGTATGATACAAATATGGTTGTCAGCATCTATATCTATACGCACAATTATCACACTCCTGACTCAACATGAGCAGGAGCGGACTGACAACTCATGGGGCCCCCGGGCAATAGGGGGTCATGGGGCCCCTCTGTCCTTGCCCACACTCAAAAAAAGCCTATAAAAAGGTATCAGGGACATTTCATGAGCCCAGGCAGTGCCCGAGTGCTCGAATGGTTAGTCCGCCCCTGGACATGAGGTGCCAGTTTTGCCGCGATGCAACACTAATGCTTCAGTGTGAACAGCAGTGTGTGCTGCCATGTGCAGAATTTTCATAGGCATTTGAGAAGTGTTAAAAACGCTTCCCAAACGCCTGTCTGACACCTGCTGACAAAGCTAGTGAGAATGTAGCCTTAGAAATAAAATCAAGTGTGAACGAGCCCTTAGACCTCTCTCCTTATACAACTTGACCCCCCCCCCCCGGTCATCACCTGTTCCATCTGCAAATCTATGTATCACCGCACCACTCTTTTTATTGAACTATTTATTTATTGATCTTGTTAATGTGTCTCATTTCCTATCACCTACAGCTCAGTTCTCGCATTATTTTAAGATTCCTAATTGTAGCTCACCACTAGTCTGATTGAATTCACAATAATTGGTCAGTCCAGTTCCCTTACCTATAATAACCTTTAGGGCCAGTTCACACTACATGTTTTTCAGTTGCTTTTTTGCATCCAAAACGCACAGAAAGAAGGTTATATGGTTGTCAATGTCATAGTTCACATCAGTGCTTGCGGTTCCTGTGTGTTGCAGGTGCTGCCAAAAAAGTTGAATAGGCTGCATCGTTTATGCATAGAACTGTAGTGGTATGCGCTAAAACGCCCTTGAACACATTAAAACGCACATGTCCCTAATTAAATTGAAGACAAAGAGGGGGAAAAATTAACTGGAATGCATAAAAAAATGCACTGGAACACGTCAAAAACGCATCCAAAATGCACTGGAACATGTCAAAAATGCATCCAAAATGCACTGGAACACGCTAAACATGCATGCAAAAATGCATCTGGAACACATCTGGACTGTTTCTATAGTGTGAACTGGCCCTTAGGACTTGTTCACACCATTTGTGGTGCAGAAACGCATGCAACAGCACACATTTTCCTGCACAGCAAAGAAATGCAATGCCCTTTGCAGATGTGCACAGGTACCATGATGAAAACTCATTTGCACCTCCACATGTCTAGTAAACACAGACGCATTCACAGCCACCAAAACGCATGGCACCACACTACTGTGCGGTTAGGTGCAACACACTTTTAAAATAATATGCCTGCAGTCTTTTTGCATGTTCCCACACATTAGGCAACCCATTGAATTAATGAGTTGAGGGGAAAAAAAAGTAAAAAATGCCACATATGCACAGGTCCTCTGGCCTGTACAGCATGAATGAGTGGGTTGTTCATATGGCTGGAGCCACCTGTTACACTATGGGGACACAGCAGCTGTATGAACACAGGTTTTAATCTAACATATATGTAGCCGTTTGTGATGTGGCCCTGAATGCTCACTGTCTGTGTTCAGGGCTGTACACCTGCACCCATATGCTTGTCAAATTAGGACCAGCAGCATTTCCATAGTGTAACATAGGTTGCTTGCAAACGGCGACAGCCACAAAAACAAACCACTGATTTACACTCTACAGGCCACAGCACCCATGTGAATGAGCCCCAAAACAGCTTTATTTATGAACTCAGTACAGTTTTATCATTTAGATTTCACAGGAATTTGGTTTGGATTATGTCCATTAATAATGTTTTTAGTGTATATTTACCATAAATATAATTTGGATATTTTCTCTGGCGGTGGGGGGCTGTCAGGTATGCAGTACGGGACCCCGTCATATCTAACAGTGGCCCTGGGTTTATGCTTGTGTCAGTGCCACTTGTATAGTTAGGAAGAACAATAATTTCTTCTATGGAATACCTTGAACCTCTGCTATGTACCTCAATGTATCTAGGAATTGGACATGTTTTCAACTGAAAATACAACAATTATAGTAATGTTTCCCTGCAAATGAGGATCAGCTCCTTGGTCAAGAACAGTGATCTCGCCATGTCCTGATGTTGTCTAGAATTCCACAAAAGAACAATTCACAAAGCTAAAAAATAGATTTGCAAATGACCACTAAACTCTCCTAACTACACTCCCATCCACTAATACTCCCCACTATCACTTCCGGGTGTGTGCGAACATCCCTCCGGTATGACAGCTGCTCTAGCGCCTCCTCCAACAGCCGTCTTGGCATTTATTTGTGCACCATAGCAATTTTCCACGCTGCTCCATTGTGTATATGACATTCGCGAATATATGTTTGCGGTTCTATTGTGGATTTGGCAAATATATGTCTGCAGCTCTTTGTGTATATGACATTGGTGAATGTTTGCTGGTAAAGGCCCAAAGTCAACATAAATTGGGGGCCTAATTTATTACTGTTAAGAGGATTGTAGAAAAAGAATAGCTAGCTGCACATTGAACATGACCTATTCATTGGTACATAACATTGTCTTTTGGTGCAATAGGGGGCTTTTGGTTTGTTAGTTTGGACATACTTGCGTATGTGCACTCTATCAAGCTAGATTTGGGCATATTACAGTTGCAAGAAAAAGTATGTGAACCCCTTGGGATTACGTGGAGTTTTGCATGAATTGGGCATAAAATGTGCTCTGAACGTCATCTAAGTCACAACAATAGAAGAAAACAGTCTGCTGAACATAATACTACACAAACATTAGATGTTGCCATGGTTTAATTGCACATAACATATAAACATTCACAGTGCAGGGAGGAAAAAGTATGTGAAGCCCTAGCTTAATGACTTCTCCCAGAGCTAATTGGAGCCAGGAGTGAGCCAACCTTGACTCCAATCAGTGTGATGATATTGAATGTGTTGCTGACAGCTGTCCTGCCCTTAAAAAATACACACCTGTTTTGGGTTTACTGGTTTCAAGAAGCACTGTCTGATGTGAACCATGCCTCGCAGAAAAGAGCTCTCAGAAGACCTACGATCAAGAATTGTTGACTTGCATGAAGCTGGAAAGGGTTACAAAAGTATCTTCAAAAGCCTTGATGTTCATGTGTCCACGGTAAGACAGACTGTCTACAAATGGAGAAAGTTTAGCATTGTTGCTACTCTCCCTAGGCGTGGTCATCCTGTAAAAATGACTGCAAGAGCACAGCGCAGAATGCTGCATGAGGTAAAGAAGAATCCCAGAGTGTCAGCTAAAGACCTACAGAAATCTCTGGCACATGCTAACATTTTTGTTGACACATCTACAATAAGGAAAACATTAAACAAGAATGGAGTACATGGGAGGACACCACGGAGGAAGCCATTGCTGTCCAAAAAGAATATTGCAGCACGTTTGAAGTTTGCAAAAGAGCACTTGGATGTTCCACAGCACTACTGGCAAAATATACTGTGGACAGATGAAACCAAGATTGAGTTGTTTGGGAAGAACACACAACACTATGTGTGGAGAAAAAAAGGCACAGCACACCAACATCAAAACCTCATCCCCACTGTAAAACATGGCGGAGGGAGCATCATGGTTTGGGGCTGCTTTGCTGCCTCAGGGCCTGGACGGATTGTTGTCATTGATGGGAAAATGAATTCCAGAGTTTATCAAGACATTTTGCAGGAAAACGTGCGACCATCTGTCCGCCAACTGAAGCTCCGCAGAGGATGGGTGAT
This sequence comes from Staurois parvus, assembly GCF_062004578.1. Classification (NCBI taxonomy): domain Eukaryota; kingdom Metazoa; phylum Chordata; class Amphibia; order Anura; family Ranidae; genus Staurois; species Staurois parvus. The sequence continues at coordinate 417,359 of NW_028318323.1, forward strand.
GCAACAGGACAATGACCCAAAGCATACAAGTAATTCAACAAAACAATGGCTGCAACAGCACAGAATATGCCTTCTGGAGTGGCCCAGTCAGAGTCCTGACCTCAACCCGATTGAAATGCTGTGGCATGACCTTAAGAGAGCGATTCACACCAGACATCCCAAGAATATTGCTACACTGAAACAGTTTTGTGAAGAGGAGTGGTCCAAAATTACTCCAGATCGTTGTGCAGGTCTGATCTGCAACTACAGGAAACGTTTGGTTGAGGTTATTGCTGCCAAAGGAGGGTCAATCAGTTATTAAGTCCAAAGGTTCACATACTTTTTCCTCCCGGCACTGTGAATGTTTACATGTTATGTGCAATTAAACCATGGCAACATCTAATGTTTGTGTAGTATTATGTTCAGCAGACTGTCTTCTTCCATTGTTGTGACTTAGATGACGTTCAGAGCACATTTTATGCCCAATTCATGCAAAACTCCACGTAATCCCAAGGGGTTCACATACTTTTTCTTGCAACTGTATATAACTCACAAAAAATATAAGTGTTAGCGGTGCTAGTATATTGAACTTGAACATGAAATAACCCCCCAAAAATATACGTAGTCCAAACATTTATTGATCAACTACATATTACACATTTATTTTGACAGCAGCAACAAGTAGGTAGTCAATTTCTTGGTAGGAAAAAAAAAAAAAAAAGCAGGATTGATGTTGCTAAAATAGAACGGTCCTGCACATAAGAGCTTACAATCGAAAAGATTATACTTCTAATGAACTGTGCTTTTACAGGTTACAGCAGGAAACAAATGGTCAATATGAATCACTTAAAAATACATAAATGCCAAAATAACAAACACCTCCCACCTCCCAATATCCCCCACACATACATTTCTCATCAGATTTGTCCAAAAACTGCATTTCAGTCTAAATAAGCAAGCAAACTATAGCCAAGTGCAGATTTGGAAGAGCAGAGCAATTGACATGTGTTAGGATTACAATGCAAAGATAAGAAACACACAATCATTGTACAATAACACACAAACACACTTTAGAAGGAAAAAATGCAAAACATTTACAGCCCACATCAAAACACAGCGTGAGTGGGGTCTGGGGCAATTCACCACAATAGCTCTTCCTCCCCAAACCACCGCAGGCACGGACTTGCTGAAAATAACCTGGCCTCTTCCAAGGCAAAATCATCCACTACTGCAACTCTATATAACATAGGCCACATCCACCACTGTTATTCATTTGGACAGAGAAAGTGTTTGCACCTGATGAATCCTCTTCCCAACTGCGTTAACACTTGGTATACAGGCCCCACAAATCAGAGTCAAAAAGAAAGTCACAGTGAAGTGTACCTGTGCAGCATACAACAGAACATTGAAGAGGGATGTGAAGGGGAACCCCATGGCAATATTTATTGGCACTATGGGCACAATTCACTCCAGATTATTGCATGAGTTTAGGCAGTCACATGACCACATCTCGCATGCAATACTGAAAATGTCAATTCACTTTTGCTAGTATGCAGGATGTCCCATAAATCAGAAAAACACTCAGGAAATAAAACATAGAAAGGCCTTACACCCCGGTCACATCAAAGCCGATTTAGAAATCGTGCAACTTACAGTGAAGATGCTGATTTCCTTGCAATTTGCAAGACATCTGACACAGATATCTATGCAAATCGCCACAAAAGTAGTACATGTACTACTTTAGAAATCAGTGTCAGAAACGTACCCATGTGACCGCTCTAATAGCAGACAATAGGGTGCGACTTGGCATATGATTTGCAAGTCGCATGTCATGCAAATCACATGCCAAGTTGCACTCAATGTGACCGCTATTAGAGCATTCATAGTGGTGTGGTTCAACTTGGTTGGAGACCCAACAACTTCTAAAGTAATGAATACACTACTTTTCATGCTATTTACAGAGAGAGCTGTGTCAGATGTCTTTAAATCAGCATGTCCCCCGACTTTGAAATCATGCGACTTCACTGTAAGTCACATGATGTGATTGTAGTGTAAGTCGCACCACTTCAAAAGCCACTTTGAGGTGTCGCAGGGCATGCAAATCACATGCCAAGTCGCATCCAGGGTGCACAATTTCAGGTGCGATTTGGGAATTAAAATTGTACCTGATATCGGTTCTAATGAATGTGGATGTGAGTGTCTTAACATACACGATTTGCTGAAGCACAATTTCAAAAGTAGTTCTTGTCTAACTTTTTCTGCATTTTGTAACGATTTCACATATGGACTACAATAGAAATCGCAATGCAAAACACAATTGAAAAGCAATAACTCATTGGTAAATCTACAGAAAACACGGTGAAATTGCCAACAAAAAGCACAATTTTAAATTGCATCTAGTGTGAACCAAGCAGGCAATTCAACAAAGGAAATAAATCTTTGAAGGCTTGCACCAACTTCAGGAATTTCTAACTATTTTGAATCAAAACGATAGGAATATTAAACTAACATATACCTATGACTATAAGGAAATTTTCATTTTTAGATCTATCCATTTCAATTTAAGATGGATAGTCTAATCACAAAAACATATAGGAAAGAAACTGCAGGAAATACACTTCTACATGCAGGTAGCCATCACCCTGAATCACTGAAACAAGGTATACCAATTGTCCAATTTCTTAGAATACGAAGAAATTGTACAAATTAAACTCAATTCAAAATAGAGGCTGTACAACTATATCAGCGATTCAGGATAAGAGGCTACTCACATTGAACTTTGAGGAAGGCAAAATTTAAAGCTTCAAGTAAAGCACGAAGTGAATTACTTGAAAGCCGAAATATTGACAAAACAATAAAACAAAATGAACCTATTAGGTTTATAACTATATTACAACAATGGAAGGAAGTTAAAAAAGTACTGCATTCTCATTGGCATATATTAACAGCCAACCCTGGAATAGCTGAGATAGTGGGAAATAAACCCCAAATGGTAGCTAAAAACATCTAATTTAAATGATATTTTGGTACAATTGGAATTTAGAAAAATTCCTAAAGAAAATTGGTTTACAAAAATGGGTAAAACAGGCATGTCTCCATGTGGCCATTGTCAAATATGTCCTTATGTACAAAAAAGCCAAAATTTCTATAATGCGAATGAATCAAAAACTTTCAAAAGAAAGAATTATATAAACTGCTCCAGTAGTAGAGTGATATATATGCTTGAATGCCATGTAAAAAGTTCTATACAGGAAAAACTAAAAAATCCTTAAGAGTATGTATAAGTGAACATCTACGTGATATTTAAAAATGATCATAAAAGTAAAACTGAGAGGAAAAATTCCCTAGCTCAACATTTAAAGGAAGTACATAAGGGTAAAATAGAAGGCCTGAAAGTGAAAGGCAATTTTTGCCTTAATATCTCATCTAGAAGAGGTGATTTTGATAGAATTCTTTTACAAAAAGAGACATTTTGGATTTATACACTGGGTAGTTTGATACCCCCGGGGTAAATACTGAATTAAACTTCAAAGTGTTTCTTAAATAGATAATATACTGTAAAAAAACCCTATCAATGATATTTTATCATTATAAAATATTCCAATACTCTATACAAGAAAAGGAAAACCTTGATGATCTACTCCTGTATTGTCATCTGCTGAATAATAATGAAAAGGTATAATATGTGATATATCTGCTGAATGTTAGCCACCCTTTAATGATCCATATATGTCAGTTATTTTTTAGAATTCAATTTAGATTTGGAAACAATGTAGTGATGACATTTCAACACAAGAGGGCAACAAACGAAATAGATTATGCAAATACTGCACTATAAAAGGATTGGAAAAATGTCCCCTCCCAATTCTGACGAAGTCCGCGATGATTGGCGGACGAAACGCACCAACGTACTGACATCATCACGCTCTGCGTAACACCATGCTGTTGTGTCCATGAGGTTGAAAAGGTACACCACGCGCCTCCATCTTGGATATTTACTGGGCAAGACGTAAACCGCTAACTAATAAGCTTGCTCTCAGGAATCTACTCAGTAATGTATGGCGATGTATACAACTTCTACCAGTGGCAAGTAATTTTTGAAATGTGCTAAGCATTGATTTGCACTCTATTATACGGAACTTTTTTGTTCATAGCCTTTATAAGGGATCAAGATTCCAGATATTCATATACAGTGGGGCAAAAAAGTATTTAGTCAGCCACCAATTTTGCAAGTTCTCCCACTTAAAAAGATGAGAGAGGCCTGTAATTGGCATCATAGGTAGACCTCAACTATGAGAGACAAAATGAGAAAAAAAATCCAGACAATCACATTGGCTGATTTGGAAAGAATTTATTTGCAAATTATGGTGGAAAATAAGTATTTGGTCACCTACAAACAAGCAAGATTTCTGGCTTTCACAGACCTGTACCTTCTTCTTTAAGAGGCTCCTCTGTCCTGCACTCATTACCTGTATCAATGGCACCTGTTTGAGGTTGTGGACAGGGGTCTTTTATACTGATAACAAGTTCAAACAGTCACACTCCAAACTCCCCTATGGTGAAGACCAAAGAGCTGTTGAAGGACACCAGAAACAAAATTGTAGGCCTGCACCAGGCTGGGAAGACTGAATCTGCAATAGGTAAGCAGCTTGGTGTGAACAAATCAACTGTGGGAGCAATAATTAGAAAATGGGAGACATACAAGACCACTGATAATCTCCCTCGATCTGGGGATCCACGCAAGATCTCACCCCGTGGGGTCAAAATGATCACAAGAACGGTGAGCAAAAATCCCAGGACCACACAGGGGGACCTAGTGAATGACCTGCAGAGAGCTGGGACCAACGTAACAAAGGCTACCATCAGTAACACACTACGCCGCCAGGGACTCAGATCCTGCAGTGCCAGACGTGTCCCCATGCTTAAGCCAGTACATGTCCGGGCCTGTCTGAAGTTTGCTAGAGAGCATTTGGATGATCCAGAAGAGGATTGGGAGAATGTCATATGGTCAGATGAAACCAAAATAGAACTGTTTGGTAGAAACACAACTCGTCGTGTTTGGAGGAAAGAGAATGCTGAGTTGCATCCAAAGAACACCATACCTACTGTGAAGCATGGGGGTGGCAACATCATGCTTTGGGGTTGTTTCTCTGCAAAGGGACCAGGATGACTGATCCATGTACAGGACAGAATGAATGGGGCCATGTATCGTGAGATTTTGAGTGCAAACCTCCTTCCATCAGCAAGGGCATTGAAGATGAAATGTGGCTGGGTCTTCCAACATGACAATGACCCCAAACATACCGCCCGGGCAACGAAGAAGCATTTCAAGGTCCTGGAGTGGCCTAGCCAGTCTCCAGATCTCAACCCCATAGAAAACCTTTGGAGGGAGTTGAAAGTCCGTGTTGCCCAGCGACAGCCTCAAAACATCACTGCTCTAGAGGAGATCTGCATGGAGGAATGGGCCAACATACCAGCAACAGTGTGTGCCAACCTTGTGAAGACTTACAGGAAACGTTTGACCTCTGTCATTGCCAAAGGATATATAACAAAGTATTGAGATGAACTTTTGATATTGACCAAATACTTATTTTCCACCATAATTTGCAAATAAATTCTTTCCAAATCAGCCAATGTGATTGTCTGGATTTTTTTTCTCATTTTGTCTCTCATAGTTGAGGTCTACCTATGATACCAATTACAGGCTTCTCTCATCTTTTTAAGTAGGAGAACTTGCACAATTGGTGGCTGACTAAATACTTTTTTGCCCCACTGTACTATCTACAGTCAAAAATACTTTTCATATGAACAAGAGGAAAAATCTCTGTCATTTTTGATCATGGATCATTAGATCTATTTTTTTTCTTTATACAAATCCAACCGCGAACTCTGTTGGGGTATTTACCTTATATAATATAATCTATTAATTATTTTTTTCATGTTATAATTATAAATCGGTGTCCAAAACCAATACTCTCAATAAAAGCCCGTATAACATATATAAAAAGTCATCCTTTCACCCTTGAAAGTATAAATCAATATAATAAACCTTTTTAGTGTTCATAAATAGTGCAACACATATAATCCCCCAAAAATAAAGTCCATAAATACTTTTCAATCTTTTGAAAATCACCGTATCAATATGGTAAACCTCTTTTCTGTCCATAAAAAAAAAAAAAATATAAAATCACCCAAAAGTAAAATTCATAAATCCTTCTGCAATTTCCGAAAAAAAACTCAGTATAACTTCGATAATGACGTGCACCTCAAAGCAAAAGAAAAAAATGGACGAATTTCATACCCTTACCATATACAAAAAGTATGCAATCTTTAAACGCGTATAAGAATCCATAAAGGGATATACACCAGCAAGATGCGCATGTATGCCTTCAGATCCCTTTAAATGTTCACTCCATTACTGCCACCTTCTTATGCTCCATAGTAATCATAGAGGAACAAAGCCAAATAGTGCACAAATGTACGAAGGTATAAAATTCACGCTTTTAATAAATCTCCTTACATTAAAACATCTCATAATCGCATAAATTCCCATGACTCCAACCTCTAGCAGCTTCCAGGAACGCCAGGCTGTGTTTTTCCCCCACACTAAAAATGGCCACTCCGCTACTTTTAGTCCTCTGGGTAACGTCCAACGTCACATCCCTTGATGCGTTTCGTCACTTCCTTGACTTACTCCTAAGGGGTGTGTTCATTGGACAAGACAGACACAATTTATTTCCGTCCATACAATTAACTCCGAGTCCTCTGCCGCCATTTTACTCAAGGAGAGATACCCATCATATATATCCGATGTCACGTAGCTGGAATATACAGCCTAGCTTCTACAAACCTATTCACAATATTAATCCTGTTTATATATTACTTGTTTATATACTACTAAATGCTGAAAAGACCTATGTGGGGACGTGATATTACACATGTATATTACACGTGTATATTACACATACAATCTTATCATGAAGCAATTATTACTAGGTACATCTTTCTAATTATTTAAACAAAAAGGGGACACAATATACTGGATATACCAACCTAATATATCCTACTTCATTTAATATAAAATACAATTTATAAAACTATCATAATGAAACAAACTACTGAACCCCGCCATCTAGTGGTAAAATATGAAATCTATCTAAATATACTAAATTTCTGAAACACTAAATCATTGACAAGGCCCATATTATATTATTAAGACTCTATTAAATTACAATTAATTAACCTATATATACTTTTTAAACCATTAAAATAGTTAAACCATAATAAAATATGTATAATAAATAACATTAATATCTGAATATTGGTTAAATATTTTTATTATTATCTAATTTCATAAAAATGTATTAAAATATAATATATAGTATTATTTTTAAAATTAGTATTTCCTTTTTATAATTATCTCATTAGTTTCCTAACATTGCTATGGTAATCAAAAATTTGAAATAATACAATTCAAATCTAAATCCACATTTAAACCTTTTTGTCTAAGTGTCTCTAATTGGAAAATCCAAAAAGTTTTGTTTTTAGAGATGGCTTGAATTTTATTTCCACCTCTCACCTCACATACTGGAGCCGGCATGGGCATTCCAACAAATATGTCACTTATGTAGTAGAGCAAGTGATACATCTTTTAATACTTATTTTTCCCGTACGACAGGAAATAAAATCATGTACTACTTTTGAACTCCTATTGGTAACTTTACAGATATTGCACTTCCTACATGAATAAAAACATTTAAAATTAAACATATACATCTTTATCTGTTTGGGAGGAGAAATTACACTTTTTACTAATGAATTGCGTAGATTTGTTGTTTTCCTATAAATAAATGATGGCTTGTCTGGTACTAAAGACCCTAAAATTTTATCCTTTTTTATTATCGGCCAATATTTTTTAAAAATAGACTCTACATCTTTATATTGGCAACTAAACCTAGATATAAATGCATAGTCCACCTTTTTTCTCTTTATCTACTTTCTGTTTCTTATTTTTCCCTTCCCCAAAATTTTTTCCTACAACCAGTGGTTAAGGTAATGCCATCCTATTTAAAAGATGGACAGGATGTGATTGATTTAGTAGAGTATGTGGTGGTATCACAGGAGACCATATTGGTAACCATAGACGTCAATTCCCTCTACACAAGCATAAAACATGATGATGGTGTTAGGGCTATAAAATGGGAATTAAAAAGCTACACGGACTTGCATATTAAAACAGAGGAAATTCATAATTCAAATATTGGAATTTTGTATGAATAGAAACTATTCTTGGTACGATGGAGAGTATTATGAGCAGAAGAAAGGAGTAGCCATGGGTGCGAAATTTGTGCCCAGTCTGGCAAACATTTTTTATCCAAATGGGAGGAGAAAGACATTTTTGGGAGAGACTGGATAGGGCTTAAACTATGGAGAAGATATATTGATGACATTTTAATGATCTGGGAAGGCCCTATAGATTCCTTAAAATTTTTTTTACAGCATATTGAGAATAAATATGAATTAGGATTTACTCACAATATGGATGTAATATCAGTTAATTTTTTGGATTTAAATATTTTTAAAGATGGTAATAAATTACATACTAAGACACACTTTAAAGAAACTGATAGAAATGGATATACCGTATTTGCCGGTGTATAAGAAGACTGGGCGTATAAGACGACCCCCTACTTTTCCTGTTAAAATATAGGGTTTGGGCTATACTCACCGTATAAGACTACCCCTCTTCCATTGCACACCAAAAATTAAAAAAAATATCAGATTTGATTTCAATATGGTATTCCAATGATGGGGCACAGTTCCTCACTCTGACACCAATGATGGGGCACAGTTCCTCACTCTGACACCAATGATGGGGCACAGTTCCTCACTCTGACACCAATGATGGGGCACAGTTCCTCACTCTGACACCAATGATGGGGCACAGTTCCTCACTCTGACACCAATGATGGGGCACAGTTCCTCACTCTGACACCAATGATGGGGCACAGTTCCTCCCATTAGCGCCCCATCGTTGGTGTCAGTGGTGGGGGGGGAGGAATAGCGCCCCATCGTTGGTGTCAGTGGTGGGGGGGGAGGAATAGCGCCCCATCGTTGGTGTCAGTGGTGGGGGGGGAGGAATAGCGCCCCATCGTTGGTGTCAGTGGTGGGGGGGAGGAATAGCGCCCCATCGTTGGTGTCAGTGGTGGGGGGGGAGGAATAGCGCCCCATCGTTGGTGTCAGTGGTGGGGGGGGAGGAATAGCGCCCCATCGTTGGTGTCAGTGGTGGGGGGGGAGGAATAGCACCCCATCATTGGTGTCAGTGGTGGGGGGGGAGGAATAGCGCCCCATCGTTGGTGTCAGTGGTGGGGGGAGAGGAATAGCGCCCCATCGTTGGTGTCAGTGGTGGGGGGGGAGGAATAGCGCCCCATCGTTGGTGTCAGTGGTGGGGGGGGAGGAATAGCGCCCCATCGTTGGTGTCAGTGGTGGGGGGGGAGGAATAGCGCCCCATCGTTGGTGTCAGTGGTGGGGGGGGAGGAATAGCGCCCCATCGTTGGTGTCAGTGGTGGGGGGGAGGAATAGCGCCCCATCGTTGGTGTCAGTGGTGGGGGGGGAGGAATAGCGCCCCATCGTTGGTGTCAGTGGTGGGGGGGGAGGAATAGCGCCCCATCGTTGGTGTCAGTGGTGGGGGGGGAGGAATAGCGCCCCATCGTTGGTGTCAGTGGTGGGGGGGGAGGAATAGCGCCCCATCGTTGGTGTCAGTGGTGGGGGGGGAGGAATAGCGCCCCATCGTTGGTGTCAGTGGTGGGGGGGAGGAATAGCGCCCCATCGTTGGTGTCAGTGGTGGGGGGGAGGAATAGCGCCCCATCGTTGGTGTCAGTGGTGGGGGGGAGGAATAGCGCCCCATCGTTGGTGTCAGTGGTGGGGGGGGAGGAATAGCGCCCCATCGTTGGTGTCAGTGGTGGGGGGGGAGGAATAGCGCCCCATCGTTGGTGTCAGTGGTGGGGGGGAGGAATAGCGCCCCATCGTTGGTGTCAGTGGTGGGGGGGAGGAATAGCGCCCCATCGTTGGTGTCAGTGGTGGGGGGGGGAGGAATAGCGCCCCATCGTTGGTGTCAGTGGGGGGGGAGGAATAGCGCCCCATCGTTGGTGTCAGTGGGGGGGAGGAATAGCGCCCCATCGTTGGTGTCAGTGGGGGGGAGGAATAGCGCCCCATTGTTGGTGTCAGTGGGGGGGAGGAATAGCGCCCCATCGTTGGTGTCAGTGGGGGGGAGGAATAGCGCCCCATCGTTGGTGTCAGTGGGGGGGAGGAATAGCGCCCCATCGTTGGTGTCAGTGGGGGGGAGGAATAGCGCCCCATCGTTGGTGTCAGTGGGGGGGAGGAATAGCGCCCCATCGTTGGTGTCAGTGGGGGGGAGGAATAGCGCCCCATCGTTGGTGTCAGTGGGGGGGAGGAATAGCGCCCCATCGTTGGTGTCAGTGGGGGGGAGGAATAGCGCCCCATCGTTGGTGTCAGTGGGGGGGAGGAATAGCGCCCCATCGTTGGTGTCAGTGGGGGGGAGGAATAGCGCCCCATCGTTGGTGTCAGTGGGGGGGAGGAATAGCGCCCCATCGTTGGTGTCAGTGGGGGGGAGGAATAGCGCCCCATCGTTGGTGTCAGTGGGGGGGAGGAATAGCGCCCCATCGTTGGTGTCAGTGGGGGGGAGGAATAGCGCCCCATCGTTGGTGTCAGTGGGGGGGGAGGAATAGCGCCCCATCGTTGGTGTCAGTGGGGGGGGAGGAATAGCGCCCCATCGTTGGTGTCAGTGGGGGGGAGGAATAGCGCCCCATCGTTGGTGTCAGTGGGGGGGAGGAATAGCGCCCCATCGTTGGTGTCAGTGGGGGGGAGGAATAGCGCCCCATCGTTGGTGTCAGTGGGGGGGAGGAATAGCGCCCCATCGTTGGTGTCAGTGGGGGGGAGGAATAGCGCCCCATCGTTGGTGTCAGTGGGGGGGAGGAATAGCGCCCCATCGTTGGTGTCAGTGGGGGGGAGGAATAGCGCCCCATCGTTGGTGTCAGTGGGGGGGAGGAATAGCGCCCCATCGTTGGTGTCAGTGGGGGGGAGGAATAGCGCCCCATCGTTGGTGTCAGTGGGGGGGAGGAATAGCGCCCCATCGTTGGTGTCAGTGGGGGGAGGAATAGCGCCCCATCGTTGGTGTCAGTGGGGGGGAGGAATAGCGCCCCATCGTTGGTGTCAGTGGGAGGAATAATGCCCCATCATTAGTATCAGTGACACCAATGATGGGGCACTATTCCTTCCACTGACACCAATGACACTTTCTGACTCCTGTTCTAGTATGGTACTGCTGCAGCCAGCATATGTGGTTGCAGCAGCACCTCCTCACTGCACACTTACCCTCACTCGATTTTCATGGGTCCGCTCGGTTCCGCCTCCTCGCCCGTGATTGGCCACCTGTGTGCCTTTCCTGAGCTACAGTTCTGGCGGCCAATCACCGGTGAGGAGGCAGAGCCGAGCGGCAGGAGTGAGGGACTGGCCAGAGTGACTAAAGGAGCAGCGCTTCCTGGATGGATCGTCGTGGGAGCCAGGTAAGAGACTGCAGCCCTCTGCCCACCCCTGTACTTGGTGCCCCTTCCGTCGGAAGGGGGGGGAACGGCACCGCACCGCCCCCCTAAAAAGTGCCCCCTGACGTGTACCGGCGTATAAGACGACCCCCGACTTTTGATTAGATTTTCAAGGGTCAAAAAGTCGTCTTATACGCCGGAAAATACGGTATACCCACTTGTAGTTGCCACCACCCCCAATAGATTAAGGGTATACCTAAAGGTCAATTCACTAGAATTATGAGAAACTGTTCAAGATTGAATGACTATATTGAACAAACGTAGGTGATTAAGGAAAGGTTCATACAAAAGGGTATGACCCTGATGAATTGGAGACAATAAGATTTAAAATTAGTCGGAGATATTTGGGGGAAGGGAAAATCAAGAAACAGAAAGTAGAAAGAGAAAAAGGTGGAGTATGCCTTTATATCTAGGTTTAGTTGCCAATATAAAGATGTAGAGTCTATTTTTAAAAAATATTGGCCGATAATAAAGGATAAAATTTTAGGGTCTTTAGTACCAGACTGTAACAGAATCGGACCCCGACTGCACTAGGGTATTTCCGTTAGACTCCCGCTTCCCTGTCCGAACACAGATCCACAGACACCACCGCAGACCAAACAAGAGTAGACGACACTAGTCTGTATAAACATGGAACATTATTTGAAACTCGAACTGGCTTTTTATACACTCACCTCCCTGCATAATGACACAGGGCGGGGGAATCTATACTTAGCAACAAGAGACACACACCAACAGACAGTCCCATCAGGAGGGCTGCTGGAAACACCCCCCACCAAACCAATACACAAACACATACATCCCATAATAGTTTGCTCCCAAGCAAGACACACAATAGAACAATGGGACCACATGGCAGTAAACTATGAACAACCCCCACACCAATATTAGAACATTTCACCCTGTACCCCTAACAAGCACAGGGTGACTTACACATAATAGGGATAAGGGTAGCTTAGACAGGGGTCTCCCCACCCCTCCAAAAGGGGCTGTGTTCCATGGGCCTCCCACCCAAAGTGACTCCCGTCACACAGACAAGCCATCATTTATTTATAGGAAAACAACAAATCTACGTAATTAGTAAAAAGTGTAATTTCTCCTCCCAAACAGATAAAGCTGTATTTTTGATTTTAAAGGTTTTTATCTGTGTAGGAAGTGCAATATCTGTAAAGTTACCAATATGAGATCAAAAGTAGTACATGATTTTATTTCCTGTATACGGGAAAAATATATAATATAAAAAAATATATCACTTGCTCTACTACATACATGACATTTGTTGGAATGCCCAAGCCAGCTCCAGTATGAAGGAATAACTACAAGACCCCTATATAAAAGATTAAGAGAACATGTGGCAAATATTAAAAAAAAAGGGAAAAAGGACCACTGTTTATCGAGGCATTTTAGGGATTACCACAATTGTGATCCTGGGTTTTGTGGTATAGATAGGATGGAGTCACATTGGAGAGCTGGGAATAAAATTCAAGCCATCTCTAAAAACGAAACTTTTTGGATTTTTCAATTAGAGACACTTAGACAAAAAAGTTTAAATGTGGATTTAGATTTGAATTGTTTTATTTAAAATTTTTGATTACCATAGCAATGTTAGGAAACTAATGAGATCATTATAATAAGGAAAGATTCATTTTAAAAATATTAATACTATATATTATATATTTTACTATGTTTTTCTGAAATTAATGAAAATAATAAGGATTACAAAATATTAAGATATTAAAGTTATTTATTATACATATTTTATTATGTTTTAACTATTTTAATGGTTTAAAAATATATACAGGTTAATTAATTGTAAATTAATGGAGTTTTATTAATATAATATGGGCCTTGTCAATGATTTAGTGTTTCAGAAATTTAGTATATTTAGATAGATTTCATATTTTACCACTAGATGGCGGGGTTCAGTAGTTTGTTTCATTATGTCGGTTTTATAGTTTTATAATTTGTATTTTATAATAAATGAGGTAGGATATACTAGGTTGGTATATCAAGTATATTGTGTCCCCTTTTGTTTAAATAATTACAAAGATGTACTTAGTATTAATTGCTTCATGATAAGATTGTATGTGTAATATGTTAATATCACGTCCCCACATAGGTCTTATAATAGTATCGGCATTTAGTAGTATATAAACAAGTAAAATATAAACAGGATTAATATTGTGAATAGGTTTGTAGAAGCTAGGCTGTATATTCCAGCTACGTGATATCGGATATATATGATGGGTATCTCTCCTTGAGTTAAAATGGCGGCAGAGGACTCAGAGTTAATTGTATGGACGGAAATAAATTGTGGCCGTCTTGTCCAACGAACACACCCCTTATGAGTAAGTCAAGGAAGTGACGAAGCGCGTCAAGGGACGTGACGTTGGACGTTAACCAGAGGACCGGAAGTAGCGGAACGGCCATCTTTAGTGTGGGAAAACAGTCTGGCATTCCTGGAAGCTGCTAGAGGTTGGAGTCATGGGAATTTAATGCAATTAAGAGATGTTTTAATATAAGGAGATTTATTAAAAGGGTGGATTTGATACAGTCTTACATTTTTGCACTATATGGCTTTGTTCTTTCCCTCAATGATTACTATGGAGCATAAGAAGGTGGCAGTAATGGAGTGAACATTTTAAGGGATCTGAAGGCATCCATGCAGATCTTACTGGTGTATATCCCTTTCTGGATTCTTATACGTGTTCAAAGCTTGCATACTTTTTGTATATGGTAAGGGTATGAAATTCGGCCACTTAGAAGTGTACACTGAATGTCATGGAGAAGTGTATATAATATAGTGCACAGAGTGTCTCACTATCACTAGTGCACACAGTTTTTCACTATCACTAGTGTGGTCAGGAATTGTGTGATTTGTGCACTAAATTATCCAGATATTAATTTGGGTATTATTTATGTATTTATTTTAAGGATAATGCACTATTGAGTTTTTCTTTTGCTTTGAGGTGCACGGCCTTAGCGAAGTTATACAGAGTTTTTTTCGGAAATTGCAGAAGGATTTATGAACTTTTCTTTTGGATGGTTTTATAATTTTTTTGTTTATGGACACAAAAGAGGTTCACTATATTGATCTATATTGATACGGTGATTTTCAAAAGATTGAAAAGTATTTATGGACTTTATTTTTGGGGATTATATGCGTTGCACTATTTATGAACACTAAAAAGGTTTATTATATTGATTTTTTTCATCTGACTAATATTTGTCATTTATTTTAGATTTAGCATAATAGTGCCATTAATAGATCTCATTCCGTTAAAGAAATATCGGCCGACTGAGGCTGGCTACACATGGTCAATCTTTCTTTTCAGTATAATTTACATGATGATGACAAGATATAAAGAAGGTAATATTATTATAGACTCAATAAGATTTTCCTCCATATAGTAAATAATTAATGATCTCTGTAATAGATTTATGTTGATTTCATATTCATGAACATGGTGATTCTTCTTATACATATCATTCACTACTCATATTGACTCCCTAGGATTTTTTCCACTTGCTACTTCTATATCCAGTACTGATGACCACACACGAAGTGAAAAGAAGTATTCGCTTAAAGTTATGTAATTATCGAAAAACATCAAAGAACCAAAATTGTGAAGACAGAATCACTCAGAATACAATGAAAGTGGACTCTCTATACATTACTACCATCTCCTTTATATGAAGAATTCTTTTTATCAAAATATCGGTTTCCCAGCCATATACTTAATCTCCATGATGCTGCTAATTGTATACGCAAGACTTTTTTTGTTTTTAATTCACTGCTTTTACATTTTTGGTTGACTGTGTATTCACCATGTCATATGCCCACCCTTTCAGAAGATCTTAGTGATCAAAATAAAGATATTATTTGCATCGATTATTGATGTTTGTTGACTACTCTGCAGTGGATTCAAAATACTGTTCTTTTTTGCAGTTTGCTCTAGTCAGCTGCTAATTTTTTCTAATATGCTTATATTCGGTTTATAATCCACACCCCAAAATAGTGTGAGTCAGAGAGATCCCCTTGATGGGTGGTTGCACCCTATATGATGGCATTTTTTCCTTTTGTTTAGATTACTGGGAAGAGTATATCGAAAGACCCAGAGACTTGTTTATTCCTTAAAACAGAGAACACAGTAGAGAAATATAAAAACTCGGTGGAATTCCATCTTATAAACACTGCAAAAGGACTGATTCCTAAATTTTGGCAGAAACAAGAAGTACCAAACATAAAGGATTGGATAAGTAGGATGGATTATGTTTATAGGATGGAAGAACTCCAACATCTGGAGGAGGATAAAACAGAGATTTTGGGAAAGGTGGAAGAAATGGAATATTTATAGAAAATCATATAATGGAGGAGACGGAGAAGGTAGAGAAATTAGAGCGCTAGATGGACTAGGAAGGAGGAGTAGGGAGTCCTGAGAATAAAGAAGAGATAAAGAGGAACAATGAGATAGGGAAGAGAGAACACTGGGAGAGATGGGGACCAGAGCGGGTGGGGGAAAAAACGGGGGGAGGGAATTATTAAAGGTATAAATGATAAGGTTCATGCTTTTTTTCTTTCTAATGTGTTATATGTAGTCGAACAATGTGATAATTTTTTCTTTTGGATTGTGATAATGTAATTTAATGAAAATCAAAATATTTATAAAAAAAAATATATATATATATATATATATATATATATATATATATATATATATTTCCATGAATGCTCTAATGAATCTAATCAATGATCTAACTATGATTAGATCCACTCAGGCCACTCAAGCCTTTCTTCCACTTTGCATTTTGCTTTCCTTCTTCACCACCTAGCGTGGAAAATGAACACAATGTTCTCGGATACCTCCTCAGTCCAAAACAGAAACGTCCTTAGGCTTCTTATAGAATACCCCTGGCCTCTTCCTATTTTCAAGGGCTATTGTGTCACCAGTCTTAAGAGCTACTAAAACCCAGATCCAAATGAATAGAGGGATCTCTGACTAGCATTCCTACCTTGCTGAAGGTAAGAGAGAGCCACATCCAGGAACATCCATTATTGTACCTGTGGTTTTTTTTTGGGGGGGGGGGGCTGCATTCAGAGAAGTGTATTCAATTCCCTACTCTGGATCTCTAAAGCTGGATGAGACCAGCTAGCTCTTAACGCTTTAATAGCTGAGGTTTCAGACATACTCAATCTCTTCTAAGGCCTTCATACTTGCCTCTCCTTACAAGAGCCCTATTCAAGTTTCTTCTTGCATCAGACCCTGATTGTGGCATCCTGTGCCCCCTGGGGACCTGAACACAGGTATTCTCCCTTGTAGAAACCACTCTCACAACTATTCCCTGAGATGGTAACATTTCTGGTAACATAACATACAGGTGAAACTCAGAAAATTAGAATATCATGCAAAAGTTCATTTATTTCAGTAATGCAACTTAAAAGATGAAACTAATATATGAGACAGACTCATAACATGCAAAGCAAGATAGTTCAAGCTGTGATTTGTCATAATTGTGATGATTATGGCTTACAGCTCATGAAAACCCCAAATCCACAATCTCAGAAAATTAGAATATTGTCAAAAGGTGCAATATTCTAGGCTCAAAGTGTCCCACTCTAATCAGCTAATTAAGCCATAACACCTGCAAAGGGTTCTCGAGCCTTTAAATGGTCTCTCAGTCTGGTTCAGTAGGAATCACAATCATGGGAAAGACTGCTGACCTGACAGTTGTGCAGAAAACCATCCTTGACATCCTCCATAAGGAAGGAAAGCCTCAAAAGGTAATTGCAAAAGAAGTTGGATGTTCCCAAAGTGCTGTATCAAAGCACCTTAATAGAAAGTTATGTGGAAGGGAAAAGTGTGAAAGAAAAAAGGTGCACAAGCAGCAGGGATGACCGCAGCCTGGAGAGGATTGTCAGGAAAAGGCCATTCAAAAGTGTTGGGGACTTTCAAAAGGAGTGGACTGAGGCTGGAGTCAGTGCATCAAGAGCCACCACACACAGACAGATCCTGGACATGGGCTTCAAATGTCGTATTCCTCTGGTCAAGCCGCTCCTGAACAACAAACAACATCAGAACCAGGGCTAAAGAAAAACAGACCTGGTCTTTTGCTCAGTTGTCCAAAGTCCTCTTTTCTGATGACAGCAACTTTTGCATCTCATTTGGAAACCAAGGACCCAGAGTATGGAGGAAGAATGGAGAGGCACAAACTGCAAGATACTTGAAGTCCAGTGTGAAGTTTCCACAGTCTGTGTTGATTTGGGGAGCCATGTCATCTGCTGGTGTTGGTCCACTGTGCTTCATTAAGTCCAGGGTCAACGCAGCCGTCTACCAGGAGATTTTGGAGCATTTCATGCTTCCTTCCGCAGACGAGCTTTATGGGGATGCTGACTTCATTTTCCAGCAGGACTTGGCACCTGCCCACACTGCCAAAAGCACCAAAACCTGGTTCAATGACCGTGGGATTACTGTGCTTGATTGGCCAGCAAACTTGCCTGACCTGAACCCCATAGAGACTCTATGGGGCATTGCCAAGAGAAAGATGAGAGACATGAGACCGAACAATGCAGAAGAGCTGAATGCCGCTATTGAAGCATCCTGGTCTTCCATAACACCTGAGCAGTGCCACAGGCTGATAGCTTCCATACCACGCTGCATTGAGACCGTAATTGCTGCAAAAGGGGCCCAAACCAAATACTGAGTACATATGCATGCTTATATTTTTCAGAGGTCTGACATTTTTCTATGTACAATCCTTGTTTTATTGATTGCATGTAATATTCTAATTTTCTGAGATTGTGGATTTGGGGTTTTCATGAGCTGTAAGCCATAATCATCACAATTATGACAAATCACGGCTTGAACTATCTTGCTTTGCATGTAATGAGTCTATCTCATATATTAGTTTCACCTTTTAAGTTGCATTACTGAAATAAATGAACTTTTGCATGATATTCTAATTTTTTGAGTTTCACCTGTATATCAGAATTGGCAACTCTTTCTGCTCTGCTTCATAATTCACAATTTATAACATTGTTCTAAAGTCCTTGCATCCTAAGGAAATCCCTTTACATTTTCTGATTATTTTTAGAACCATTAGACCTTACCTTTTTAAAGTCATTATGTAGATTACGCCTACATTCTCTTTGCAATAGCTTCTGGGGTCCACATCAGCACGCTTGGCTCTTCCTCTTCATTGTGCGCCTGTATAGGAAACCTGTGGGCTTGATCATGAGCCAGGCTGTGTGCACCTATTGATGCACATAGTGCCCATTCCCTCCTCACAGGATTCAATTAACAGGAGCAGGAGCCAGTAAGCAGAGAGATGGGAGAGAGCCATTGCATACAGACAAATCACTGGATTAAGATCAGGCTCAGGTAAGTATACAGTTGCAAGAAAACGTATGTGAACGCCTTGGGATTACGTGGAGTTTTGCATGAATTGGGCATAAAATGTGCTCTAACGTCATGTAAGTCACAATAGAAGAACACAGTCTGCTGAACATAATACTACACAAACATTAGATGTTGCCATGGTTGAATTGCACATAACATGTAAACATTCACAGTGCAGGGAGGAAAAAGTATGTGAGGCCCTAGCTTAATGACTTCTCCCAGAGCTAATTGGAGCCAGGAGTGAGCCAACCTTGACTCCAATCAGTGTGATGATATTGGATGTGTTGCTGACAGCTGTCCTGCCCTTAAAAAACACACACCTGTTTTGGGTTTACTGGTTTCAAGAAGCACTGTCTAAAGTGAACCATGCCTCGCAGAAAAGAGCTCTCAAAAGACCTACGATCAAGAATTGTTGACTTGCATGAAGCTGGAAAGGGTTACAAAAGTATCTCCAAAAGCCATGATGTTCATGTGTCCACAGTAAGACAGACTGTCTACAAATGGAGAAAGTTTAGCACTGTTGCTACTCTCCCTAGGCATGGTCGTCCTGTAAAAATGACTGCAAGAGCACAGCGCAGAATGCTGCATGAGGTAAAGAAGAATCCCAGAGTGTCAGCTAAAGACCTACAGAAATCTCTGGCACATGCTAACATTTTTGTTGACACATCTACAATAAGGAAAACCTTAAACAAGAATGGAGTACATGGGAGGACACCACGGAAGAAGCCATTGCTGTCCAAAAAGAATATTGCAGCACGTTTGAAGTTTGCAAAAGAGCACCTGAATGTTCCACAGCACTACTGGCAAAATATACTGTGGACAGATGAAACCAAGATTGAGTTGTTTGGGAAGAACACACAACACTATGTGTGGAGAAAAAAAAGGCACAGCACACCAACATCAAAACCTCATCCCCACTGTAAAACATGGGAGCATCATGGTTTGGGGCTGCTTTGCTGCCTCAGAGCCTGGACGGATTGTTGTCATTGATGGGAAAATGAATTCCAGAGTTTATCAAGACATTTTGCAGGAAAACGTACGTCCATCTGTCCGCCAACTGAAGCTCCACAGAGGATGGGTGATGCAACAGGACAATGACCCAAAGCATACAAGTAATTCAACAAAACAATGGGTGCAACAGCACAGAATATGCCTTCTGGAGTGGCCCAGTCAGAGTCCTGACCTCAACCTGATTGAAATGCTGTGGCATGACCTTAACCTCCTTAGCGGTGTTCCCGAGTGTAGCTCGGGGTAAAATTTCTATACCAAAAGCGGTAACCCCGAACTACACTCGGGCTTACCATGCAGCGCTGTTCTGGGGGTCCCTGCAGCACTTACCTTGTCCTTCGCTCCCACGATGTGTCCCCTCCAGTGTCCCCGGCCATCTCCTGCGGCCGATGCCGGCATCCGGCTCCTGTGTTCCGGTCCCTGTGACGTCTGGACGTTCCGGCGGGAAATTTGAATTTTTTAAAAAATGTCATTTTTGCTGTCATTGCTATTTCAATGCATTTCACATACATTTTGTCCCTACTGCTTTGTCCTGTGCCCTGCCTGCATTTTTACTGTTCTTTCTGCCTGGAAACTTAGAAAAGTCCATGGCGTCCAAAAAGCGTCCCTTTACGTCAAATGCGGTTTTAGAACAGCGATAGTAAATCAGAACCACTTGCAGAATTGAGTGATAATGATTTGTGGGGAAATTCGTCATCAGACACTGAAAACGATTTTGCGACTTTGCTCAGCGATGTGCGAATTTGCCTCTGTATTTCAAATTTCTGTGTTTTTGGTTTGATTATATTATTGAATTAAATTTATTATTATTATATTATTTTTATGATTATTTATTAAATTATAATTTATGATTTTGTGTTTCAAATTTTATCATATCCGAATGTTTAATAGACTCTTGTTCGGACAGATTTCAGTGAGTTATTCCTAAAAATTACAGCCTACAATAAAAAACTACATATTTCCATGCAAAAAAATGGTACCGCTTTCAGCACAAAAAAAATCAGAATGAATCATACCGCCAAGGAGGTTAAGAGAGCGATTCACACCAGACATCCCAAGAATATTGCTACACTGAAACAGTTTTGTGAAGAGGAGTGGTCCAAAATTACTCCAGATCGTTGTGCGGGTCTGATCTGCAACTACAGGAAACGTTTGGTTGAGGTTATTGCTGCCAAAGGAGGGTCAACCAGTTATTAAGTCCAAAGGTTCACATACTTTTCCTCCCTGCACTGTGAATGTTTACATGTTATGTGCAATTAAACCATGGCAACATCTGTTTGTGTAGTATTATGTTCAGCAGACTGTGGTCTTCTATTGTTGTGACTTAGATGACGTTCAGAGCACATTTTATGCCCAATTCATGCAAAACTCCACGTAATCCCAAGGGGTTCACATAATTTTTCTTGCAACTGTACATTAGTGTTTTAGAATTCTTGTTCTCACCAACAAAGACCTTGTATTGCTACAGATATAATAAACAGTATAAAACCTGGGGAAACAGATGGTCGTTTTTTTCTTTAACCAATATTTTCCTACACCCTAAACCTTGGTGTAAAGGGTCTTATCTCTGATGTACAGAAAGTTCTGAAGCATTACTGCCATTTCCAAAGGAAAAAAAAAGTGTTTAACCACCTCCCGCCTGCCATATAGTACAATGACGGACGCAAGGCGGTTCTCTCGTTCGGGGAGGATGTCATATGACGTCCTCCCATTCTTACTGCGCATGCACGGCTCCGGGAGCGCGCGGTGATCGGCGGTGCACTGTGTCCCTCGGACACAGCGGATCACAGATCCACGGAAAGAGCCAAAGATGTTGGCTCGATCATGTGATCAGCTGTGTCCAATCACAGCTGATCGCATGTAAACAGCAAAATGCCATTTCTCTCCTCACGAGCTGTTACGCTGACAGCTCGTGAGGAGAGGAGAGCCGGTAATGGGCATTCCTTGGGGGGGACATGGGCACTGATGATCAGTGTAGCCCCAGCAGTGCCACCTGTCAGTGTCCATCAGTGCCAGCTCTCAGTGCTCATCCATGCCACCTGCCAGTGCCCATCAGTGCCACATCAATGCCACATATCAGTGCCTACCAGTGCACATCAATGCCACATATCAGTGCCCATCTGAGCTGCCTTTCAGTGTCACCCATCAGTGCCAGTCAGTGCCACCTATCAGTGCTGCCTATCAGTGCCGCCTTTCAGTGCCCATCAGTGATGCCTGTCAATGCCCATCACTGCAGCCTCATTAGCACACATCAGTGAAGGAGAAAAAAATCACTTTACAAATTTTATAACAAAAACTAAAACTTTTTTTTTAAAAATTTTCACTGGTTTTTGGTTTAAGAAAATTTAAAAAAAAACCCAGAGGTGATTAAATTCCACCAAAATAAAGCTCTGTCACAAAAAAAAATTATAAAAATTTCATATGGGTACAGTGTTGCATTACCGCGTAATTGTCATTTAAAGTGTGACAGCGCTGAAAGCTGGAAATTGGCCTGAGCAGGAGGGGGGTATAAGTGCCCTGTAGGCTAGTGGTTAAAATTTCGAGCAAATGATATTTCATTACCAACCTTTTTTTTCTTAAAAAAATATACAGGTGGAGATACAGACAACAATTAACACTGACAGAGAGTCTAAACCTTCCCAACTCCAAATCCCAAAAATTCATGTTAATTTTTATACTATAAACCTTGTGTACTGCATCTAAAGCCTAGTACACATGATCAGAAAATCGTACGAAAAATCCCGCTTTCAAAGTGATCATACGATAATCTGATCATAAACAGCTTTCGTCCAAAATTATTTGAAGGGACAAACACTAACATTTTTCTCGTATGATACCAGATCATACGATTTTTGTTTAATCAGTACAGTTTTTGTCCAAAAATACAATACAAATACATTACATCACTTCCGAATTTTTTTTTTTTCTGTTGTACAAGAATTTTCATAATTTTAGTTAACCTCTTCACTTTCGATATGAGACTAGCATGCAAAAAAAAAAAAAAAAAAAAAAAAGAATGATCATTCGCCAGATATTCTCATCGTGTACTTGGGGCTTAACAGTAACAATCAAAAACTCATAATCTTTATAACCTTACAGCTACAAATCACATTTTAACTTTCAAATTCAATCTGTTCTTTTCTAGATCAGGTTTGAATGTTTCAGGTTGGATGTTTGGCTGTGAGAAAATAGTGATATTACTTGAAGTGATGTTTTAATATGACCTTTTTAAATAAACTTCTTCACCACATGTGCTGCAGAAGCACTTTAAAAAAATCCCAAGTATACCGGTCTTGGGTGTCATGCTCAGTGCCCTAACTGAGAGAGTATTGCAAAAAGGCTCCTGCGCCGCGTAGAGGTTAATTTTGACATTTTGCCCAGTTAGGGACACATGACAGTGTTTCCTGATAGCCCATGCCACATCCACCCCCCCCCCCCCCAATGTACACTCACAACCACTAGCTGCCTGCTCCATCAGAGCCTTTACTTCATTGCTGTAATTGAGTGAGGTTTCCAGGCATAGGAAATCATGCAACCTCCTCCATGTGAGAGTGCTCAGACCTCAGCAGCAAATTTTCAGGTTTAAACATTAAATCTTACCCAGTGTGCACTTCTGTAGCAGGTAGGCAGCCTGGGAGGATGGCTCAGTGAGTATATCTAGGTGTATAGGTGGGCTGTCAGGTAACTCAGTTACTTTGCCATTAATGAGTTTGTCTTTAAGCAGCTCAAATGAAGACATCACATTACCAAACATCTGACAATAATTTGATTTGTTTTCTGTTTTTACAGAACGGGGTAATAGAGGACATCTTGACCTTTTAGAATTAATTGGAGTACCTCTTCCTCCTTCTGTGTCTTTTATAACTGGATATGAAGGATTTCCAGCTTACAGCTTTGGTCCAGATGCTAATATTGGCCGTCTGACACGAACATTTATTCCACAGCCATTCTTTCAAGACTTTGCCATTATTGCCACTTTAAAGCCTAATAGCAACCATGGAGGTGTTTTATTTGCTATAACTGATGCCTTTCAAAAGATCATCTATTTGGGTCTCAGGCTGTCATCAGTTGACGATGGTACACAGAGAATAATCATATATTACACAGAGCCAGGATCACATATTTCCAAAGAAGCTGCATCCTTTAAGTTACCTGTAATGACAAACAAATGGAATCGCTTTACAGTTACTGTTGTTGGATATGAAATTGTTCTGTATATGGATTGTGAAGAATATATTAGGATTCCTTTCCAAAGGTCAGCACAACCATTGACATTTGAAGCCAGCTCTGGAATATTTGTTGGAAATGCTGGAGCTACTGGCCTGGAAAAATTTACAGTAAGTTTTTTTAAAATGTATGGCAAAAGTTATATTAAAATAAATTTTGTCTCTGCTGTTTGATAAAGGTATAAACTGTGTTTAATTCCAAATTTAGCAATGCAATATTATAACTGCAGTTGCAAATTTCCCAATTTTAGTTTTCCTAAAATGTACGATTCTCTATTTACTCAAATTAACACTTTTTCATAGATGAGCTTAGTTCCATGTTTTCTAAACCAAAACTAGGTTCAGGGTAGGATTATCATGTGCACACGATCAAAATGTACTGTATATGTAAATATAAAATCAATTAAAAAAACTGTACAAACAGGAGTTCACCACTAGAGATGAGCGAATCGAACTAGGCGAAGTGGAATTAGTTTCGAATATTAGGAAAATTTCGATTCGCGCCGAATCCGAAAATAAGCAGACTTCGGATGCGCGAATCTAAATTTTTCCTAAAATGGCGGCGACATGTGCGGCGACGGAGCGGGGATGTCTGGGAAGGCGCGCAGACAAGGCGCGCTGACCCATAATGCATTCATTCATGACATGTGATCGCATTAGCCAATCAGCAGCCAGCCAGCCAGCACTGTGTAATGGTCGAGCTATAAATGGCGGCCATTTTAGAATTCTCCATTTGCCTCCAGTCATTCAACAGAGGCAGACCTGGCTGTAATCAGGGAGAGAGTTAGGGCCACAGAAACGTTAGTTAGGGACAGACACAGAATTGTTACTGAGGGACACAGAATTGTTACTCAGGGACAGACACAGAATTGTTACTCAGGGACAGACACAGAATTGTTACTCAGGGACAGACACAGAATTGTTACTGAGGGACAGACACAGAATTGTTACTGAGGGACACAGAATTGTTACTGAGGGACACAGAATTGTTACTGAGGGACACAGAATTGTTACTCAGCGACAGACACAGAATTGTTACTCAGGGACACAGAATTGTTACTCAGGGACACAGAATTGTTACTCAGGGACACATAATCGTTGAATTAAAGCGTATGTCAGACAACATGCAGAGGAGTGGCAGAGGAGGCAATGTTTTAGGAGTGAGCAGACGTGGCAGCAGAGGAAGGGGTCGAGGCAGCACTAGTCGCAGCCAGAGGCCAGTGCTCCCGGTGTCATCCAGCGGTCGTGTCTCCACCGACAACCCTGCCATCATCGATTGGTTGGCTCGGTCGTCTTCCTCTTCCCAGGTCACCTCTGACACCTACAGCCAACGGTCGGTGGGTACGTCAGACACAACCGTTAGTTGGCATGGCCCGGGAGCAAGCCCACTGAAATCACGCGTCCTCTACCTGCCCCTGTCCTTTGGTGTTCCCTCACCAAGCGAAGTATCGCATGCTGTGGGCTCAGCCCCACTGTACAGTGAGGAAGAGCTAACAGAGGGCGGTCAGGAACGGGGGGAGACATCCGCCTCTTCAGCAGCCAGGCGAAGAAGTAGTGGCGAGGAGAGTGGCTCGGTAGCCGGTCTAGAGACAGGTCTGTCTCCTGACCCCCACGCAGCCGAGGGGGCTAGTAGTGAGGCGGAGACCCTAATTGATGATGATGAGGCTGATCGCACTTGGCAGCCTCGTCGTCATCAGGCTATTGCTTCCGCATCATCAGGAGAAGAGGGTGGCAGCTTGGCAGCGAGCAAAACAGTCGGTGGGTTGCCCAGGAGGCAGCAGGGTCGCAGCAGTGTCAGTGGAGGCAAACGGCCTCCACTGACACTGGAGTACAGCACCAGCTCCACTGCAGCCTACCACCACGGCCAGTAGTGGTGCCGGTGTGCACGGAGGAAGCAGCAGTCAGCCAGTGAGGAGTATCGGGGGCAAAGTTTCCTACTCGGTGGTGTGGCAATTTTTTGTCA
The DNA here is from genome assembly GCF_062004578.1 of Staurois parvus. Lineage (NCBI taxonomy): Eukaryota > Metazoa > Chordata > Amphibia > Anura > Ranidae > Staurois > Staurois parvus. The sequence goes on from NW_028318323.1 coordinate 443,553, forward strand.
AGCCGCCCGAGGAAGTAAACGTAGCCGTATGTCGACTATGTGGCCAGAAAGTCAAGCGTGGCCAGGGGGCCCATGTTGGGACTACAGCGTTGCGTCAGCATATGCAGCGTCGCCATTTGGTGGCCTGGGAAAACCGTGATAAAGATACGGCGGTTCTGCCTGCCCCAGCCCCCGCTCCATCACCCGCTCCGTTACTTGCTCCGTCACCCAACGTCAATCGCCCTCTATCAGCCAGTCAAGGCTCCAACACCTCTACTGAGGGGAGTTGTCGCTCGTTGGCATCTTCCGCTCGTTCTGATGCTCCTTCTCCTTCTACTCCTCTTCACGGATTCCGTCAGCAGTCTTTCTTGGAATCCGTTTCCAAGAGACAACAGTTTGCGAGCACGCACCCGGCGGTGCAAAAGCTGAACGTCCTCCTGTCCAAGTTGCTGGTGCTGCAGTCCCTCCCTTTCCAAGTGGTGGACTCAGCACCTTTCCGAGAAATGATGGCTTGTGCCGCGCCGCGGTGGAGAGTGCCAAGCCGTCATTTCTTCGCCAAAAAGGCAGTGCCAGCCCTGCATTCACATGTAGAAGAGATGGTGGGCCAGTCTTTGAGCATGTCGGTCTCTGCCAAAGTGCACGGCAGCGCCGACATGTGGAGCTGTAACTACAGTCAGGGACAGTACATGTCATTTACGGCCCACTGGGTGAACGTGGTGCCGTCACAGCCGCACCAGCAACTTGGACAGGTCACGCCGCTTTTGCCTCCACGTTTGCACGTCCTTGGTCCGGCAAAGATGTCCGCCTCTACCACCTCTTCTTCCGCCGTGTCCTCAGCCGCCACCCCCGTGCCAAGTCCCATTACCCGACCGGCATATCACATGTGCAGGGCGCAACGGTGTCACGCTGTGCTGCACCTGGTATGCCTTGGCGAACGTAGTCACACAGGGGAGGAACTTCTGAGTGTAATGAACAGAGAAATCGACAGATGGCTGTCTCCGCGCAAACTGAAAATCGGAACCATGTTGACCGACAACGGAAAGAACATGGTGTCTGCTCTGCGTCAAAGAAGGTTGTGCCATGCATGGCTCACGTGTTCAATCTGGTTGTCAAGCGGTTCCTAAAATCCACCATCCCACTGCAAGACATCCTTAAAATGTCACGTAAACTTTGCATGCATTTCAGCCATTCCTACACCGCAAAGCACACCCTCCTTGAGCTGCAGCGGCAGAACGGAATTCCACAGCATCGCCTGATCTGCGACGTTGCAACAAGGTGGAATTCAACCCTACACATGTTAGACCGCCTTTACGAACAGCGAAAGGCCATCACCGATTTCCTGATGTTACAAGCGGATAAAGGTACTCCCCTGTGTAACTTCGATGTCAGCCATTGGCAGCTCATGCGTGACACCTGCCGCTTGCTCAGGCCCTTTGAGGAGGCCACGCTATTCGTGAGTCGGCAGGACTATGGGATGAACGACGTCATTCCTCTGTTGCACGTCCTGGAACAATTGCTGTTAACAATGGCTGGTCAGGGTGCGGTAGACGTGGCGCACAGATCTCAACGCCACATGACCCCTGTGGGGGCAGGACAGGAAGAAGAGGAGGAGGTAGAGGAGGACATTTGTGCTCAGGAATTATTGAGTGAAATGGGTGGTTTTTCCACTCAGCGGACAGGAGTGGAGGAGCAGGAGCATCTGGTAGAGGAGGAGGAGGAGGAGACAGAGGACCCAGACGCACCGTGGCAGTATGCTGTGGAGATGGAGGCAGGGAGTCCCTCGCATTCCTTGGCACAAATGGTCCATAGCATGCTCGGTTGCTTGCGTAGCGACAACCGAATAATAACCATCAGACAGAGGGATGACTTTTGGCTGTCCACCTTGTTGGACCCTCGCTACCGTTCAAAAATGGTGGCCTTTCACACCTGCTGAGAGGGAGGCCAAAATAACGTACTATAAAAACCACCTATGTAGTCAGTTGGTCTCTGCCTTTCTGCGCCAACGTCCATCCTCAGACACTGTGGGCCCTGTGCGCTCGCGTTCCGCTGCCATGGCAGCAGGGGAGGGGTGGGGTGGTAGGAGCAGTGGCAGCTCCACCAGCAGCGGCTGCCTCAGTCTGCAGTCGATGATGAGTAGCTTTCTTCACCAGCGCAGTGAGGAAACTACTAACCAGCCGCAGCAGCAGCAGCAGCATCAGGTGGACCTGGAGCAGGACCTCAAACAACAGGCTTGGGCCTACTTGGACAGCACCCTGCCAACCGAGGTAGACAATCCCCTTGACTACTGGGCAACGAAACTTGACCTTTGGCCCCAACTAGCTGAATTTGCCCTTGAAAGGCTGTCATGCCCGGCCAGTAGCGTGGCATCGGAGCGCGTGTTTAGTGCAGCAGGAGGTATTGTAACTCCGCGGAGGACACGACTGTCCACCCAAAGTGTGGAGAGACTCACGTTTGTGAAAATGAATCAGGCGTGGATTAGTCTGGATTTCAAACCACCAGTTCCTGACACAACTGACTAAATCCGCCATGAATCATGCCCCAAACATGTGCCACTTTCAGGTCTCCTCACACTGCTGGTGTGTTCCATTTTTTGTCATAGGGTGCTGGCAGATTACGGGCCTCCCATAGCTGCTGCCAGGCCCCTAATCTGCCATGGGCCCCTGTACCGCCTCCTCATGCTGCTGCCAGGTCCACAGTGTCTCATGCGATGTGCCACTTTCAGGTCTCCTCACACTGCTGGTGTGCTCCATTTTTTGTCATAGGGTGCTGGCAGATTACGGGCCTCCCATAGCTGCTGCCAGGCCCCTAATCTGCCATGGGCCCCTGTACCGCCTCCTCATGCTGCTGCCAGGTCCAGAGTCTCTCATGGGTCCCTGTACGGCCTCCCATTGCTGCTGTCTCCATCGCCACACTCTGCCATGTGCCACTTTCAGGTCTCCTCACACACTGCTGGTGTGTTCCATTTTTTGTCATAGGGTGCTGGCAGATTACGGGCCTCCCATAGCTGCTGCCAGGCCCCTAATCTGCCATGGGCCCCCGTACCGACTCCTCATGCTGCTGCCAGGCCCGTAATCTGTCATGGGCCCCTGTTGTCGCTTGTTGGCATATTCCGCTCGTTCAGATGCTCCTTCTCCTGCTACTCCTCTTCACGGATTCCGTCAGCAGTCTTTCTTGGAATTCGTTTCCAAGAGACAACAGTTTGCGAGCACGCACCCGACGGTGCAGAAGCTGAACGTCCTCCTGTCCAAGTTGCTGCTGCCAGGCTCATAATCTGTCATGCGCCCCTGTACCGCCTCCTCCTGCTGCTGCCAGGTCCAGAGTGTGTCATGGGCCCCTGTACCGCCTCCTCATGCTGCTGCCAGGTCCACAGTGTGTCATGGGTCCCTGTACGGCCTCCCATTGCTGCTGCCAGGCCCGTAATCTGCCATGGGCCCCCGTACCGACTCCTCATGCTGCTGCCAGGCCCGTAATCTGTCATGGGCCCCTGTACCGCCTCCTCATGCTGCTGCCAGGTCCAGAGTGTGTCATGGGTCCCTGTACGGCCTCCCATTGCTGCTGTCTCCATCGCCACACTCTGCCATGTGCCACTTTCAGGTCTCCTCACACTGCTGGTGGTTTCCATTTTTGTCATAGGGTGCTGTATGGCCTCCCATTGCTGCTGCCTCCACCGCCACACTGTGGCTCCACACTCTGGTTTTGGCCCCGTGACTGCCCAAATGAGTGAAGTGTGCGGTGATTCTAAGATCGACGGCACTCATCTGCATGTCATACTGACTGTCAGTATTATTTCTCTTCCCCAGCAGACTCCAAGGGCATTTAAATTAAAGGTACAGTGTTCTGCACTAATATAAAGGCTCTCTGAAGCCTAGAAACACCCTTTTATAAGTTAAATTCGCGGCGAATATATTCAACTCGAATCGAAATTTTTTTCACGAATTCGCCGAATCAGTCGAATCGAATTTTTGAATTCGCTCATCTCTATTCACCACCAAAGCAATGTCTCCCTGACACAATAAGGACATTAGGTGGCAGTCTAGAAAAGTCTCTATATGGCTCTGTTGTCACAGATACTAGTGAATGATCACTATTTCAGTAAACAGGATATTGCACAAACAACTACTTGCCTCTGTGACAGTGTCTCTCAATGTGAAGTCAAGGGTAGGTCTAGGTACACAGGTGAACACTTGGAAGGATCTCTGGGCTGGCACCACAGGAAAAAAGCTGGAGGAGTCTCAGACACAGGGCCATTGCACTTGATGAGTAGTACTCTGGTAGCAAATGGAGCAGTACTCCCTGCAATGGCTGGGATTTCCCAAACGCCTTTGGGCTATGGGGCACATGCCTGGCTGTATAGTACCATACACCTGCCTGCAGATCACATGCCCAGCCTCCTCTGCTTCATCAAAGGTGGGGTCTCTCAGCTGCAGAGGGTCGGTAACAGGGAAGCCTATATTCCTTGGCTGTGTTCAGGAGCCAAGGAGCTTGTAAGACCCCAGGGGATTGTGGAAAAGCAGTTAAATTTGCTCACATCTAAATCTCAGCATGATAAATCAGGATTCAAGTGCCATATTAAGCTAGTGATCATGACACTGTCAGTAATTTGGATTAATCAAATGCTAATTATTACTCGTGGCTTCATCAGGGAGAATTGATCGCACCAATCAATTCCCCCTGATAAAGCCACGTGACCGGTGGAGTAACACATAGGGGAGGGGCTTTGACGTCACCACGCCCAGTCGGCTTCTATACGGCGAGTACAGCTAGTGTGCGGTGCACACAAGGAGATATGCATTAAGGCTTGTTTTAATTATTAAAATGTGAGTGCAATACAATGGCTATGCAATAAAGTGTTTTATAAGGGTAAAGCACTATCTTTTGTTCTTTTTTGGCATTATATGTGTGGAGACTTCTGGAGTGTATCTAGGAGGATTATTCCCCTTGGAGGTGAGAAGGAGGAAATATCCATCCATCCATACATCCACAGATCTACATAGGATAGTAATGAGAGGAGAGACACCAGGTGGATAATCAGGAAATCACGCTGTGAACACTGTGGCAGTGCGGTGTCCTGCCACGGTCAAACTCAAGTTGAAAACCCTGGATTCTCAACCAGGCAGGTTGAGGGGCTCCAGAGAGTTAATGTATTGCAGAGGAATCTGACTTTTCGGTTTCCTCATTTATTCATTTAAGTTTGTTTTGGGATCTGGAGCCTGGAGATTTCAAAGAGATCTGGGAGGGATGAAATCTCCAATCCGGGGTCCGTGTTTTGAGAACCCCCAACACACTGATTGCACAGGTGTGTGCAGGCCTTTTTATAGAGGCCTAACCATGGTTCTGGGCTCCACCCCGGCAAACAGAGTCAGGAGGGCTCCACCCCGGACGGGAGGTCTCTGCCTTGGAGTCAGGTGGAAGCCAGACTAGCTGTGTGCTAGTGGCCATATTTTGGGAAGAGTCTGCAGGAGGCAGACTTAAAGCTGCGTACAAGCCAGGAGGCTGAATACTGTTAATTGGCTTGATGGTGGATACCCCTGTGTGGGAAGCATTTTTGTTGAACTTTTTCTTTTAAATAAAAGTGGGCAAAAAAGCCCTTACAGAAAGCGAGTTGCTGTGTGCCTTAACAAGAAGAGCTCTACCATTTGAAGTGAGTTCCCACATATGGTGGAGGATGCGGGCAGAATTGGAGATCCCTGCAAAAGCAGTAAGTTCATCAGTTATATGAACTGTGTTTCTGTGCAATGGACAGCACAATTCATGTGTGCAGGTGAGGAGATCCTGCAGAGAAAAGGAACTTTCCTTAAAGAGACAGTGCTCCATTGTGTTGCTGGACTGTACAAAAGTGTTGTGGAGTGACTGCAAAGATGGGGCGGTCAAAACTCAAAGAAGCAAGATTTTCTGAAATGAGAGATAGAGCCTTGTGGCTGGAGGGGTTATTACCACCAGAACAAGCCCCATACATGGCTGCACAGGGTTTGCCACAGTGGGAAGTTGTCCCTGGCATAGCTGGTGAAAGGAAACCAGTTTTCTGTGTGCAGAGTACTAAGCCTGAAAGAGGATGCAGTGTTGGAAGTTCGGCCAAGATACTACCGCAAGAGCGCTGTTTGCGGTGCAGTGAATGGGGGCACACTGTCTCCAAGTGCCCTTTATCCCAGCTTCCAGTGCAAGGTGACACAACCAGACAAAGGTCTGGGTATACAATTGGGAAGCCTGCTTGGAGTTCCAGGAAGGAGCAGCAGGCTGCCCAAAAATTTCAGAAGAATGTGGTTGCCCATAGCAACACCTGTGACTTCAGGCCTGCGGACCCTGTGAGAGAAGTGTCGTCTGCAGAGGATTGTGGCAACGCAGAGATGAGAGTTCAGCGCATCTGGAGGAACCCACAAAGTTCAGCTGAGAGAGTGCCATCTCCCATAGCAACAGGAGAAAGCCTGCCAACCAGGAGAAGGGGCTACAAGGAAGATGTGGTTCCTTATCCCAACAAGGTTATCGGTGAAACCATACCCTGCCTGGAATGTGGTCAGTTTGGGCATGGTATCTTTACCTGCCCCAGATTATGGAATACCACTGATGAGGGTGCTACTGGGCAAAAGTCTTCATCTGCAAGCCCAGATTCATGTTTAAAAATGTTGGCAGCCACCCCTAGCAACAGTGAAGAAGTACCTGTTGTGCCTGCAGGGGGTGCCAAGGAGTCAGAAGTGCCTGCCACAGTATCATCCTATAGCTGCATGGATGAACTGGCTGGCCAAAGCCAAGCAGAGGAGATGACAGAAAGGATCCAGATCCCACGCACTCAAGTGAAGAAGGTGAAGCCTGTTGAAGTGATGGGTAAGACTGGTACTTTTGAGAAAAATGTGAGAGATACTAATGCAATGATTGAGACTGACTTTGAGACTCTCTGCTATAAATTTGGGATTCTCCCAGTTGGGAAACCCACTGCTGGTGATTGTGAGAAAGACTTGCCTCTGTATAATGCTTTTAGTGGGGAGGCAACGGTTAAAAACGTCAATGTGAATAGTACTGATATTGGGGTTGCACCAATGTCATATAAACAGAATGCTGAATTAAATGTAGTAGGGCTGACCACTAAGCAGGATGTGTTATCTCCCCTAGCAACGGTGGTTAAGGTAACCCAGGATAGCTGTGGTGTTGCTCTGGTGGACCAGAGCGTATCTGAATCGAGTGATGAGAATTTGTTATTTCAGTGTGGCAATGGTGAATCTAAAAGGTATGAACGTATTCATAATGATGATGGGTTAATGCAATCCACTAATGCTAAAGTTTTTGTAGTGAATGACACGCCACTAGGTTATGGTGGTGAGAGTAGGAAATTGCAACCTGCTGTGCCTAGAAAAGGAGTCTCCCGGTGTGATATGGATAATGAAGATATAGGGAATGGGTCTGATACAGAGCCACTCTGTCCCTCTGTGTCTCCTTCAGCGGTTGGAGTGGTACTGCGTAGTACCTCTGATGGGATCACAGGGACGATGGACTGGGACAGATGGGCAACAAGCTTGTTGGCATTAATAAAATATGCCTCTGTGGGTAACAATGGGGTGGACATGGTTTCTGCTGTGCTGAATAGAGGGACTGTGGAGCAGCTATTAGTCCAGGGCGCTCCTGTCGCTGCTAAAATTAACCCACCGCTGGTAAAAGGCACCGTTAAGGATAAACGCTCAGCAGAAGTTTTGCCCACAGCCCATAAAGGAGTTAATGGCGTGGTATACCAAACTGATTTCCATAGAGAAGATGTGGAAGAGCTCATTGACACTGAGCCTCAGAGTATTTGGGTGAATCCCACACCTGGTTACGCTCTGGGAGAGCCCCAGGTTATTGTATTGGGTACCTCCATAAGAGAGGAAGCCTCTTTAAGAAGCACCACCTCTGAGGCATCAGTAAATGAGTGTCTCCATGTCTCCAGGAAGGACTTATGTGTGGAATCAGGCTGTCTTTTTATAACAGACCTGCTGAAGGAAATGTTAGCCTTCTGGAGTGTAGAGCCGGAGTATACCTTGCTGTCTCTTCCATGTTCGGGAGAGCTGGTACAGTGGAGTCCCACTAATTGGAGCTGGGTATTACAGGCTATACAAGACAAAGATGGTCAATATAGGAATTCTGTGATACCATCCTTGTTGGTAATGGTGAAAATTGTCTTTCAGTGCATTGCTGGGTTGCTTCATAGCAGTAATCTGTATGAGAGGCACACCAGAGTACTGTTGGACAGGACCGAGGTTTGGGCAGAAGTGCCAGAAGACACATGTATATGTGATGTGGTTGGGGTCGTCTACCCAAATGCAGAATTATGTAAGGATGGTTTGGCATCAGGACAGTTGCTGGCAGAGTCTTTTGTGACAGTGAAGTCTGTGGATAGTGATGTTTCCATGGGAGATACCCACTCCGCTGTGTGTAATTCCTCTCCAGAAACTGCCCTGCCAACTACTAGTGAACTGAGTTCTGACAAGAGTATTTTGGCTAATGATAAAAAGGGAAATGTGTTGATGAATTTGGATTGTCTGATTACTATGTGTGATAACAAAAAGAATGGTAGACCTGGTGGTCAAGTTGACATGGTAGCTGGTCATCCTGGAAAAGGTAATGAGTGCTTAACAGGCACAAGAGAGGTTAAGAGTCTGGAAATAGGCCCCCTACAGGTTCAGGAAGGTCACTCTGGAAAAGTTTTCCAAAGGTCCAGTAAACACCCAAGTTGTAAGAATGAAAGGTCTAAGGGAACTGGCCCAAAGCTTAACAAGGGGATGTTAAAAGAGTTTGATGCCACAATAAAAGAGCCCATGTCTGTTACTAAAGGGTTTAAAAATAAATCCCCTGTAAAAGTAAATGAAGCAAAAAGGGATGGTCTAGAGGAATTTGAGGGAGCACGTTGTAATCTTACAGGTACCAGGCATTTGAAGCTTAGGAGTCCACCCCAGGTTACAAAGGGTACTGAGATTTGTAAACCCCCTAGTGGTAAAAGGACTAGCATAGTCTTAAGGAAATTAGAAAGGCCACGCTTTTGGAAGCGCACTCGTAAAAAGGCACGGGGATGTCGTAGAGCCCAAGTAAGGGGAGACAGGGGAAGTCACCTCTTGGGGCAGGGAGTAGTGTCTCCCTTTGATGAAAACGAAGTCAGCCAGGATTGGACCTCTACAGGTGATAGCCCGCACAGAAGGTCTAAAGCAAGGGTTTTAGTTTTGTGTGTTCCGCCCCCTACGGGGTCAAAACAAAGGGGGGGATATGTGGCAGTGCGGTGTCCTGCCACGGTCAAACTCAAGTTGAAAACCCTGGATTCTCAACCAGGCAGGTTGAGGGGCTCCAGAGAGTTAATGTATTGCAGAGGAATCTGACTTTTCGGTTTCCTCATTTATTCATTTAAGTTTGTTTTGGGATCTGGAGCCTGGAGATTTCAAAGAGATCTGGGAGGGATGAAATCTCCAATCCGGGGTCCGTGTTTTGAGAACCCCCAACACACTGATTGCACAGGTGTGTGCAGGCCTTTTTATAGAGGCCTAACCATGGTTCTGGGCTCCACCCCGGCAAACAGAGTCAGGAGGGCTCCACCCCGGCAGACGGGAGGTCTCAGCTAGTCTGGCTTCCACCTGACTCCAAGGCAGTGTGCTAGTGGCCATATTTTGGGAAGAGTCTGCAGGAGGCAGACTTAAAACTGCGTACAAGCCAGGAGGCTGAATACTGTTAATTGGCTTGATGGTGGATACCCCTGTGTGGGAAGCATTTTTGTTGAACTTTTTCTTTTAAATAAAAGTGGGCAAAAAAGCCCTTACAGAAAGCGAGTTGCTGTGTGCCTTAACAAGAAGAGCTCTACCATTTGAAGTGAGTTCCCACAACACATTCAAAGAAGGTGGTGAACATCAGTACACATTTTATCCTTTTAGGATAAACAGCTTGTTTAGCCTGTATTTTTGGGCTAAAAATGGAGCTGAGCGCATAATTGAGCTTCATATATACCGCAATCATCTATATGTTGGAGTGAATTCACTTATTTGTACCCATCTCTCAGAAAAGGAGGATTTCACTTTAGTATTGATATTGGACACATAATAATGTTATTACACTAATATTTCTCTATATCCTAAAGGGATCATTCAAGTAATTTTGTGTACTGTTTGGATAATATATTGTAAGGAATTACACTGTTTTTATAGTTTATTTACATCAATATAGGAGTGCAGCACAGTTATTTGTTTTTATACAGTAATTTGGATTGTTGAGAGAACACACACCTGCTCCTATGGCTTTGCAGTGAAGTGTCCCTCCATTGTTTTCCCAGGCTGGCAAGCTAGATTCTATAGCATTTAAGCCAGTGAGAAAGTGGTTACTTTAGCAATCCTGTTTGCAAATGTAATTACCAGATAAAGCAATAACGTACAATTCCCTGGGGCCACCATGTTATAACATTCAAGAATAATGTAATTTAACCCGAGATGCCATCCTATTGGAATAATACCAGGGTAGTAGAGTAGTGTTACATATAGAAGGCAATAGTTAGCAAACTGTACTGCCTCCATATGTATGGCTGTATGTGTGAATGACATCTCTACCACCTATAAAAACCCCAGTTTCTCAGTGTTGGGCTCTGTTCTGTTTGCCAAACTAGTAAAATTCAGACAGAATGTTGCACTGCCACATTTCTGTACACGAATAGGGAAGGTCAAACTCAATGCAAGGGTTAATTGCTTGTTTAAGTCTAGGGGACAGAAACCTTGTTTTACTTACCTGATCCTATACTCTCCTGGCAGGCAGCGCTCCCCCCTGCTCCAGTGGTGGACTGTTCCTCATGTCCAGTGCATGGGTATAGTCCCTACCAGGGGCAGACTGACAACTCATGGGGCCCCTGGGCAATAGGGGATCATGGGGATCATGGGGCCCCTGTGTCCTCACCCACACTCAAACCACACCCAAATAAGCCTATGCAAGATACCAGGGGCCCCTTATTGACCCCAGGCCCTCGGGCAGTGCCCAAATGGTCAGTCTGCCCCTGGTCCCTACATCAGTCTTGATGTCAGAGGACCTTAGACCACCTGGGCAATAGAGAGAATAGGCTGTGGGATTAATCTAGCAGTTTGGTGAACCCTGCAGAAGTGGAGGATCGGGTTAGTAAGTCCCCTAGACAGAAACGAGTCTGCACCCCTTACGTGCAGATGTAGCTATGGTAAGGGACCATTTTTAGATTTCATGGAGCTCAGCTTTAACAAACCAGTTACTGCAGATGTTGGCAATAACAAGTATTTTAGCAATTTGTACCTCATCCTTCTGCATCTGCTCTTCTATCACCCCATCATCTGACAACATAGGAAATGGCATACACAAAAAGTATACTTTATTCTAGGTTAATATGTAGCAAGGTGATCAGGGTAAAATATAATGAATAATAATAAAAAAACTGAATACAAAATATACTTCAATGAAGAAAAGAAGTGCTTTTCTATATATGAAAATGTTAACCTATAAAAGAATGCTAAATCATTTTTGACATAGAAAGTAAGAACACAATACCATAACTAAATTTGAATAAAATGGTCAAATGAGACTGAAAAGCAAAAAGTCCAAAGGTTGCTTTGCTTCCTGCACCAAAACTTGCTGCTGGTGAATGAACTGGGGCATTTCAGAGTCTAAAAAGATAAGATAAAACACTTTGCACCCAGAACTGCTGTTAGAAATCATGGGGCCCCATACAAGCCCTTCCTCAAAAATATAAAAATTATATTTTCACTAAAAATACACAAATCATTATTAGCATTCTTTTCATAGCTTGGATGTTTGTGGCACATTTTTCTGATTTGGCCACCAATATTCTGAGGTTATAGCTTGCTCGGTATTAATATCCGAAAAAAACCAGACCATGGTGGATGAGGTTGTAGCTGCCTTAGAATGCTTATAAAGGAACATAAATTCTACTGTGGACCCCTTGAAAAGTCAGCTATCCCCAGAGGAGCTGCCAAATTGTCTTGTGATTTCTCCACTTACCTGAAGATGACACATTTCGCTCACCAAGCACTTGCCAACATACCTGGATATATTCCAAAGAATTTATTAGACCAAGTCTAGCCTAAGTGAAGAGATTAGCAAGTGTACTTTTACAAATAATAAGACAATAAGGTTACCCTGGAAGATGTAGTTAAACACTTGCAGTATTCCATCAGTAATTAAAATAACTTAATTGTTTTTACCTAGGAACAGTATATTAGGACGGTCCTAACTTCTGTCCCTGCAGAGAGCTGCGCTATTATATTTGACATTAAAAAGTATAGAGGTTGCAACATTGTATCTATTTGTATCTGAATAAAAACATCTATATTCAAAATGGATACAAATAGATACATTTTTGTAACCTCTATACTTTTTAATGTCAACTATAGTGCAGCTCTGCAGGGACAGAAGTATTTACTAATAATAATTTAAAAAAACAGTGTGGGGTCCCCCCTCCCATCCATACCAAGCCCTTCAGGTCTGTTCCCCACAACCCTGGCCAGTGGTTGCGGGGGTCTGCAGGCAGGGGGCTTATCAGAATCTGGAAGCCCCCTTTAACAAGGGGGCCCCTAGATCCCGCCCCCCCCCTACATGAATGAGTCTGCAGTACATGGTACAGCTACTAATTCACAAAAAAAGCAAAAGTGTAATGTAAAAAAACACAGTACAGGGTCTTTGACAAGTCCTTTAATAAAACAATGTCCCCTGAAGTAGATCCAACGTCAATCACAGCGACCCGAAAAAAGAAAAAAAAAACAAAAAAGGTCCGTTCTAGACTGAGGCTAGCTGCCTTATGCAGGAGCCAGTCTCGCTGACAGTTCTTAAATAGGTAAGGGGTGGGGCCAGCCGGGGACATCAAGCATGTGCCATGGGGCGGGGTCACTCAGATGATGTCCCTGGCTGGCCCCGCCCCTTACCTATTTAAGAACTGTCAGCGAGCCTGGTTCCTGCATAAGGCAGCTAGCCTCAGTCTAGAACGGTCCTTTTTTTCCCTTCTTTTTTCGGGTCGCCGTGATTGACGTTGGAACTTTTTTTGTGAATTAGTAGCGGTACCATGTACCGCAGACTCATTCACATGGGGGGGCGGGATCTGGGGGCCCCTTGTTAAAGGGGGCTTCCAGATTCTGATAAGCCCCCTGCCCGCAGACCCCCACAACCACCGGCCAGGGTTGTGGGGAAGAGGCCCTTGTCCCCATCAACATGGGGACAAGGTGCTTTGGGGGGGAGCTTCCCCTGCCCCAAAACACCCCCCATGTTGAGGGCGTGTGGCCTGGTATGGTTCAGGAGGGGGGGCGCTCGCTCGCCCCCCCCTTTCCTGACCTGCCGGCTGCATGCTCGGATAAGGGTCTGGTATGGATTTTACGGGGAACCCCACGCTGTTTTCTTCTTTAATTTCGGCGTGGAGTTCCCCCTTAATATCCATACCAGACCTGAAGGGCTTGGTATGGATGGGAGGGGGGACACCACGCAGTTTTTTTTATTATTAATAGTAACTACTTCTGTCCCTGCAGAGAGCTGCTCTATTATATTTGACATTAAAAAGTATAAAGGTTATAACATTGTATCTATTTGTATCCATTTCGGATATAGATGTTTTTATTCGGATACAAATAGATTTGTATTTGTTTTATTCGGATACAAATAAATACTTTTGTCAAACATAATAGCGCAGCTCTCTGCAGGGACAGAAGTAATTACTTCGCTATTATATTTGCCAGCCATAGAAGGCTAAAATGGGCCGATTTTTTTTCCGTTGGTGGTAACGTCAGCCGATTGAACAACTGATTTTTCGTTTTTTTTTTTTAAAATAAAAAACGGACGGTTTTCGCCCCGTCTATCGCCTGCATTTTTCTTTTTCTTCTTTTCCTTTTTTTTCTCCTTTTTCTTCTTTTTTTTTTAGAAGGTCACGGCTTATGCGCAGATTTTTTATCGGTAAAAGATCGGCCGATTTGCCGATCATTGCAGCGAAAATTGGGCGATCTGCAAAATCGGCCAATTTTTATCCACATTTACCGATAAGAAAAATGTGCCAAAATCCCAAAAAAACGGCCGACCAATTAACCCACTAACGGCCCGAAAATCGGCCGATTTTTTTTTTTTGGCCAAAAAAATCTACCTATTTTAGACCCATCTAAAGCAGGCCATAGATGGACCTAAAATCGGCCGATTTTTCAGCCGAAAAAAAAAATTGGCAGATTTTCGGGCCGTTAGTGGGTTAATTGGTCAGCCGTGTTTTGGGATTTTGACACATTTTTTTTATCGGTAAATTTGGAAAAAAAATCATCCGATTTTGCCGATCATTGCCGCGAAAATTAGCTGATCGCCAAAATCGGCTGATTTTTTTCCAAATTTACCGATAAACAAAATGTGCCAAAATCCCGAAAAAACAGCTGACCAATTATCCCACTAACGGAAGAGGCCCTTGTCCCCATCAACATGGGGACAAGGTGCTTTGGGGAGGAGCCCCCCTTTTACCAAAGCACCCTTGGTGTGGATGGGAGGGGGGACCCCACGCCATTTTTTGTTTACATTTTGGTGTGGAGTTACCCCTTAAGATACATACCAGACCTGAAGGACTTGATGTGGATGGGAGGGGGGACCCCACGCCGTTTTTTAAATGTAATTCTCCCTTTTTTTTCTTCACTATAGCTCAGAAATTCACCTGTCACTTCCCCCAGCTAAAAGAGAAAGTTTTCTAGGAATTTATATCCCTAAAGGAAACAATGTTTACTTTGAGTTTATTAAAAGATACAAAGTTTTCTGTAACTTCGGGGAAAGTGACTTCTAAGCTTGTGAACTATAGTGAAGAAAAAAAAAAAGGCTGGCATTTGCATTTGAAAATCAGCACCGACATACACTTTGTATTGTGAAAAAAAATTATTAACAATTGTGTAAACCGAGGCATTATTTTCAATGGATTTTCATTTGTAAACCAAAAATTCCGTTAACCGAGGCGTTCGTAAACCGAGGTGCGCATATATTAGTATTGCAATCCTTTGTATTGGGATACATAGAACCAACATACATCAGAATTGGCAACATAGCACAAAATTTGTGTCACATTGGAGATATCTGGCTAGTTACACTGACCTTGCCCAGGGACCTAGGATTGATTCACACCACAGAAATACAGGCAGGATTAGTGTTCAACAGCTCCGTGGATTAGTGGTTAGCACTACTGCCTCACAACGCTAGGGTTGTTGGTTTGAATCCCAACCACAGCAATTAATTTGCATGATCTCTGTGTGACTACCCCAACATGCAGGTGGCAGCATCTTTGCTTTCTGTTTAAATGATCCCTAGAATGTGAATTAGAATGAGGCCTTGTCTGTTGAAACACCTTTAAAGTAGCACCTTATGTGAATGTCAAATGATGGGATGAGATAAGGGCCTGGACTAATGATTGATTTGATAATGCTGGTTTGCACTCCACCCCCTTTTGGGAAACTTTGTCAAACCATGAGAAGAGTGAGCGAGAGAGAAAAGGATTAAAAAAAAAAAAAAAATAATGGCATGGATTCCCCCCCCCAAATCCATAACAGAACCTTATCAGAGCATGCAGATACCGCATGCCTTCAAAGATTTATTTCCTTTGTTGAATTGCCTGCTTGGTTCACACTAGATGCGATTTAAAATTGTGCTTTTTGTTGGCAATTTCACCATGTTTTCTGTAGATTTACCAAGTTATTGAATTTTCAATTGTGTTTTGCACTGCGGTTTCTATTGTAGTCTATATATGAAATCGCTACAAAATGCTGAAAAAGGTTGACAAGAACGACGTTTGAAATTGTGCTGCAGCAAATCACTTATGCTAAGACACTCACATCCACATTCATTAGATCCGATATTAGGTACAATTTCAATTCCCAAATCGCACCTGAAATTGTGCACCTTGGATGAGACTTGGCATGCGATTTGCATGACATGCGACTTGCAAATCATATGCCAAGTCGCACCCTATTGTCTGCTATTAGAGCAGTCACATGGGTGCGTTTCCGACACTGATTTCTAAAGTAGTACATGTACTACTTTTGTGGTGATTTGCATAGATATCTGTGTCAGATGTTTTGCAAATCGCAAGGAAATCAGCATCTTCATTGTACGTCGCACAATTTCTAAATTGGCTTTGATGTGACCGGGGTGTAAGGCCTTTTTTTGTTTGATTTCCTGAGTGTTTTCCCGATTTATGGGAAATGCCGCATACTAGCAAAAGTGAATTGACATTTTCAGTATTGCATGTGAGATGTGGTCGTGGTCATGTGACTCCCTTAACTCATGCGATAATCTGGAGTGAATTGTGTCCATAGGGCCAAGAAATATTGCCAATAGGGTTCCCTTTCACATCCCTGTTCAATGTTCTGTTGTATGCTGCACAGGTACACTTTACTGTGGCTTTCTTTCTGACTCTGATTTGTGGGGCCTGTATACTAAGGGTTAAGGCAGGTGGGAAGAGAATTAATCAGGTGCAAACACTTTCTCTGACCAAATGAATGACAGTGGTGGGTGTGGCCTACCTTATATAAAGAGATGCAGTAGTTGCTGATTTTTGCCTTGTACAGGCCACATTATTTCTGCAAGTCCTTGTCTGTGGTGGTTTGGGGAGGAAGAGATATTGTGGTGAATTGCCCCAGGCCACACTCACGCTGTGTTTTAATGTGGGCTGTAAATGTTTTGCATGTTCTTCCTTCTAAGGTGTGTTTGTGTGTTATTGTACAATGATTGTGTGTTTATTAACTTTGCGTTGTAATCCTAACACATGTCCATTGCTCTGCTCTTCCAAGTTTGCTTTATTTAGAATGAAATGCAGTTTTCAGACAAACATGATGAGAAATGTATGTGTGGGGGATTTGGGGGGGGGGGGGTTGGAGGTGTTATTTTGGCACGTATGCATTTATATTGATATTTTGATCTGCAGCTTGTTTTGTGGATAAGCCTAAGTGATTCATAACTGTTTGTTTCCTGTTTGTTTCCTGCTGTAACCTGTGAAAGCACAGTTCATTAGAAGTATAGTCTTTTAGATTGTAAGCTCTTGAGCAGGACCGTTCTATTTTAGCAACATCAATCCTGTTTTTTTTGTTTTTTTTTTTCACCAAGATATTGAATGTACCTACTTGTTGTTGCTGTCCAAATAAATGTGGAATGTGTATTTGATCAATAAACATTTGGACTATGTATTTTTGGGGGATTATTTCATGTTCTAGTTGAATGTAGCACAGTGGCTAAATGGTTAGCACTTCCACCTGGCAGTACTAGGGTCGTTCAAATCCCAACCATGGCACCTCCTGCCTGGAGTTTGCATGTTCTCCCTGTGCCTGTGTTTCCTCCAGGTACTCTGGTTTCCTCCCGCACTCTAAAGACATGCTGGTAGGTTAATTGGATCCTGTCAAAATTGGCCCTAGTATATGTATGAATGTAAGTTAGGGCCCTTAGATAGTATGCCGCTTGAGGGTTAGGGACTGATGTGATATTACCACATATATATGTAAAGTGCTGTGTAGCGTGACAGCGCTATAGAAGTATCTGAAATAAATGTACTAGCACCCCTAACACTTATTTTTGCTAGCATTTTAATATGCCCAAATCTTCCTTGTTAGAGTGCACATATGCAAGTATGTCCAAACTAACAAACCAAAAGCCCCCTATTGCACCACAAGACCAAGTTATGTACCAATGAATAGGTCGTGTTCAATGTCCAGCTAGCTATTCTTTTTCTACAATCCTCTTAACAGTAATAAATTGGGCCCCCAATTTATGTTGACTTTGGGCCTTTACCGGCAAATATATATTTGCCAATGTCATATACACAGTATAGCTGCAAGCATACATTCACCAATGCCAAATCTACAATAGAACTGCAAACATATATTTGCGAATGTCATATACACAATGGAGCCGCATGTAAAATTGCTATAGTGCACAAATAAACGCCAAGACGGCTGTTGGAGGTGCTAGAGCAGCTGTCATGACGTCATGACGTCATGACGTTGGCGGAAGGACGTTTGCACACACCCGCGAGTGGTAGTGGGGAGTGTTAGTGGATGGGAGTATAGTTAGGAGAGTTTAGTGGTAATTTGCAAGTCTATTTTTTAGTTTTGTGCATTGTTGTTTTGTGGAATTCCAGACCACATCTGGACATGGCGAGATCGCTGTTCACCACCAAGGAGCTGATCCTCATTTGCTGGGGAAACATTACTAGTAATTGTTGTATTTTCAGTTGAAAACATGTCCAATTCCTAGATACATTGAGGTACATAGCAGAGGTTCAAGGTTCTTCCTAACTATACAGGTGGCACAGACACAAGCATACACCCAGGGTCACTGTTACATATCACGGGGCCCCGTACAGCATACCTGACAGCCCCCCACCACCAGAGAAAATATCCAAATTATATTTATGCTAAAAATATACTAAAAACATTAATTGACATGATCCCAACCATATTCCTGTGAAACCTAAATGATAAAACTGTACTGAGTTCATAAATAAAGCTGTGTGTAATTGAGGTCTTGGGGCTCATTCACATGGGTGCTGTGGCCTGTAGAGTGGGAATCAGTGGTTTGTTTTTGTGGCTATCACCGTTTGCAGGCAACCTATGTTACACTATGGAAATGCTGCAGGTCATAATTTGACAAGCATATGGGTGCAGGTGTACAGCCCTGAACACAGACAGTGAGCATTCAGGGCCACTTCCCCACGCCTTCACACCTGTCAGATGACAACCTGTGTTCATATAGCTGATGTGTCCCCATAGTGTAACAGGTGGCTCCAGCCACAAAAAAAAAAACCCTCATTCGTGCTGTACAGGCCAGAGTACCTGTGTGAATGGGCATTTTTTACTTTTTTTTTTCCTCAGCTCATTAATTTCAATGGGCTACCTAACGTGTGGGAACATGCAAAAATACTGCAGGCATGTTATTGTAAAAGTGTGTTGCACCTAACTGCACAGTAGTGTGGTGCCATGCGTTTTGGTGGTTGTGAATGCATCTGTGTTTATTAGACATGTGGAGGTGCAATTAAGTTTTCATCATGGTACCTGCGCACATCTGCAGAGGGCATTGCATTTCTTTGCTGTCCTGGACAATGCGTGCTCTTGCATGCGTTTCTGCACCACAAATGTTGTGAACAAGTCCTAATGGCCAGTTCACACTATAGAAACAGTCTAGATGTGTTCCAGATGCGTTTTTGCATGCACTTTTTTGATGCATGTTTAGCGTGTTCCAGTGTATTTGATGCATTTTTGACGTGTTCCAGTGCATTATTTTATGCATTCCAGTTAATTTTTTTCCCCTCTCTTTTTCTAAAATTTAATTAGGGACATGTGCGTTTTAGTGCATTCCACGGCGTTTTACCGTGTTCCAGTACAGTTCTATGCATAAACAATGCAGCCTGTTTGACTTTTTTGGCAGCACCTGCAACGCACTGGAACTGCAAGCGTTGATGTGAACTATGACATTGACAACCATATAACCTTCTTTCTGTGCGTTTTGGATGCAAAAAAAGCAACTATTTCTAACTCTTGCCAAACGCCCCTATAGCGTTTGACAGGTGTTTGGGAAGCGTTTTTTTATGCTCCTCAAATGCTCCCCAAACGCCCTATGTGCGGTTTTGAGGCATGTGATAAGCATTTACCAAACGTTAAAACTGCACCACAAATGCCTGTAATGAAGTTAAATGGTATTGACGCTCCAAAAATGCCTCGCAACCACACCGCAAACGTCTGCCAGGCATTTCAGGAGCTGCACCATAGACCTGAATGGGAGGCTTCAACTCCTCCTGACTCGACAGGAGGTGCCAGTTTTGCCGTGATGCAATGCTAACGCTTCAGTGTGAACAGCACTGTGTGCTGCCATGTGCAGAATTTTAATAGGCGTTTGAGAAGCGTAAAAAATGCCTACTGACAAAGCTAGTGTGAACACAGCCTTAGAGAAAATAAAGTTGTAATGAAATATAAACAGAAGGAAAATTGAAAATTTCAAACTTGTCAGAAGAAAAGGACGCAAGTAAGATTCACTCCCTTTCCACTTTCTAGTCAGTAGCCAAAATCTTAATTAATTGATCTATATTCCTGGCACTGACAGAACCCTGGAAATTGATCTCCATATTTTGGGCATTCACAAATGTCAAGGAGCTTAAAATCTAATGGAGGCCATAGGTGGGTCAAAAATCGGCCGGAAAAAAAAAAAAAAATTGGGCAATTTTTGCACCGTTAGTGGGTTAATTGGTCGGCCGTTTAATCGGGGTTTTGGCACATTTTTTTTTTCTATTGGTAAAGTTGGGGAGAAGAAGAAGAAGATGAAGAAGAAGAATTCCAGTCCGCTATTATATTTTACATTAAAAGTCTTGCGGTTGCAACAATGTATCTATTTGTATCCGAATAAAACCATCTTTATCCGAAATGGATACAATGTTGCAACCGCAATACTTTTCATGTAAAATAGAATAGCAGAGCTCTCTGCAAGGGAAGGAAAAATGCCGGCTGTAGACGGGACGAAAATCAGACGATTTTTTTTGCTGTTGGTGGCAACGTCGGCCAATTGAACGACCGATTTTCTTGTTTTTTTAAAAAATGGCTGTTTTTTTACATATACTAGGCCCAATTAACCTAACAGCATGTCTTTGGAGTGTTGGTAGAAACACACCCGTGCAGAGAAAGCATGCAACCTGAGATGCATCCATGACTGGGATTAGAACTCATGACCAATGTGCTGTAAGCTCCGAGTTCTAACCACTAAGCCAGGGGTCCTCAAACTATGGCCTGAAGGCCACATGCGTCCCGCCGAGCACATTCATCCGGCCCCCCGGCAGGGGACACTAAGTACAGGGGCGGGCAGGGGGCTGCTGTCTCTTACCTGGCTCCAGTCCCACGATGATCCAGTCCAGGATGCACAGCTCCTTCACTCCGGCCGCTCCCTCACTCGATGTCCGCACTGGCGCTCGGCTCCGCCTCCTCACTGGTGATTGGGCGCCAGTACTGTAGCTCAGGAAAGGCACACAGGTGGCCAATCACTGACAAGGAGGTGGAGCCGAGTGGCCCCGCAAAAATCATGGGAGGGAGAGGCCGAAGTGAAGGAAGGAGGACAGCTGACCGCCCAGTAAGTGTGCTGTGCAGATGGTACTGCTGCAACCAGGTATGCTGGCTGCAGCAACACCATGCTGGAACAGGGGTTGGCTTGTTAAGTGTCATTGCTGTCAGTGGGAGGAATAGTGCCCCATCATTGGTGTCACTGATAATGATGGGGCATTATTCCCCCCACTGACACCAACAATGGGGCACTATTCCTCCCCCCCACTGACACCAACTATGGGGCACTATTCCTCCCCCCACTGACACCGACGATGGGGCACTATTCCAACCCCCCCCACTGGCACCAATGACGTACTATTCCTCCCACTGACACCAATGATGGGGCACTATTCCTCCCACTGACACCAATGATGGGGCACTATTCCTCCCACTGACACCAATGATGGGGCACTATTCCTCCCACTAATACCAATGATAGGGCACTATTTCTTCCCGCTGATGCCAATGACTGGACACTATTCCTCTCACTGACACCAATGATGGGACACTATTTCGCTCCATAAGACACACTTGGGGGGAAATGTCTGTGCGTCTTATAGAGCGGCCAGCCCAGTATTCCCACCGCCGGTGTATGTCTGCAGTCTCTGAACAAATGCGGACACAGTACAGGAGATGACCTCTGATGTAGTTTAAAAAACTATAGTCCGGCCCTCCAACAGTCTGAGGGACAGTGAACTGGCCCCCTGTTTAAAAAGTTTGAGGACCCCTGCACTAAGCCATTATATAGACTACTAAAATGGTAATACACAAGATCAATATAAATATAGGTATAGATATGAAGGTAGCAGCAAGCACTCAGGGTATTGGCAACAGTCCCAGAATAGAAATATGTTAAAATAATAGTGTAGTGCTATAAATGCATGTTATCAATCAACGCATGTAAAATCCAAAAAGTGCAATAATTTATTTTAGGTACTTTTATAGTGCTGTCAATTTATGCAGTGCTTTACACATATATTGTACATTCACATCAGTCCCTAACCCGCAAGGGGTGTACAATCTAAGGTCCCTAACTCACATTCATACACTAGGGCCAATTTGGACAGGAATCAATACACCTACCAGCATGTCTTTGGAGTGTGGGAGGAAACTGGAGTACTTTGAGGAAACCCATGCAAGCACTGGGAGAACATGCAAACTCCATGCAGGGGGTGCCGTGGTCAGGAATCGAACCCATGACCCATTTACTGCAAGGAAGATGTGCTAACCATTAAGCCACTGTGCTGCCCATTAATGATGATGTAAACTGGTAAATGGTGCTAAAAAAAAGTTCATATAATTATTCCTGAATAATGGAATGTCCTTTGTGTCAGAGTACCAACTCAGAGAGTGCCTATGAATGGCACGTGGTTTATCCGTGACGAACAGTAGTGCATGAACTCCTGAAAGGTAAACCACCCTTGGGACGTGTGTATTACACTATTAAGCACCTTTCTGGCTCCTGTGGCTGAGCTGCCAGCATACCGCTGCACCCCCAGATGTGTGATGTGTATAAACCATGCGCATTAATACCTTAACATAGAATAGTTACATGATTAAAGAGAAGGAAGCTATATCATTATATTGGGAACTTAGACCTAGGCATTCCAAATTATTTGATATATAAGTGTGAAAATGTTTAACATTTGAAAATAGAATGTATGACATTCATTAGTAAATGCATTAGTTGTCTGATAATTTTGGAGAAACAGCAAAAAAAAAACAACAATTATAATATAGGTCTACTTTTTATGTTACATTCTAAGTATTCTCTTATGCAAACAGAAAAACGCCAACACTACAAAGCCCGCACTTGTGCGCCATCTAGCGAACACATCCGGTATTGCACCTAAAAATGTGCCAGATGCGATTCCACATTTACTGATAGTACAGTAGATGTTCGTCAATGAGATTGCTAGACGCCTCTCAGAAGACTGACAGGTCTTGATTGATTTAATGGAGTCTGCCTGAATGTTCAGAGTCTGCTGGCAGACTCAAGTTTTAGTAAATCAGGGCCCAAGAGTCTATGTTCTATCAATATCTAATTTAATCTCGAATACGTCGTGTGTGCAGAAGAGTACAATGTATAATTTCTTTCCCTAGGGTGTTTAATTCTCCATACATTTACCAGCTGGCATTGATATAACATATTTTGCATAGCTTTCACATCTCTGCTTCTATCTCTCTGCACCCACGACGTCATGTCAATCTGAGGATCCATGCAACAATTAAAATCTCCTGCCACAAATAATTTATCCTTCTTAAAATGCAAGAGCCTTCTTATAATATTCTTCAGATAGGCCTCTGGATTTCCATTGGGGCAATATATATTAGGCATTGTAAATTTAGTTTATAGTACCCTTCCCCTTAAGAACAGAAATCGCCCTTCTGGGTCTACCAACTTATCCTTTATCTTAAATTTTAGATTTTTGGCTATACCAATTGCAACCCCTTTTGCACGGTTAATTGGTGAGTCTCCATAATACCAGTTTGGGAAATATTTTTAATACAACTTAACATTTGTTTCCTGTAATAGGTGGGTCTCCTGTAGGAATGCTACTGTAATAGATCTCTGTTGTATTCTCTGAGAATATTATGCCTCTTCCCTGGGGTATTCAAGCCCTTTACATTATATGTCATAAAATTAACATTTTCCTTATTTTTTTTTCTTTCTTCCTCTTTCTACTTTCCTCTACTAAATTCGATCCAACGAGATATTTATCCATCAAAAATGAACCTTCTCATCCCTTCTCCCCCCCTCCCTCCCATAACCCCTAGGCTCATGGCTTGCCTTTGAATAGTTTGTGGTCTTCATTCCACCATCGATTCCAAACTGGGGTGGAGCTCTGACCACACCCACCCACCCTGACCGCGCTCCAACTCCCTGGGCCATGTATCTAGATGCATAAGTGGCTTCCTGTTTCCCGCCTCTCTTCTAAAATTCTCAAACTACAGAAGAAGAGAAGGGGGGAAGAAGAGGGGAGAGAGAGAGAAAAAAATGTGGTGGACCCTCTCACGACCTACCCACGTCTCCCTCCCCCTCCCTCCCCCCTCCATCTATTTTATCTCTGGTGTTCTCTCCTTTTAAGAACAAACTGCCAATTCTGGTTTTCTGTTCCCTTACTCTCCTCCGCCCCTACTTCCCAACCCAGAATGCCTATTTTCTGTATTTCTAGTCTCTCACAAAAGTCCATTAAATCTTCTGGGAACCTCAATCTTGCAGAGCGGCCATCTCTCCATCCAATTAAAACATGCAGGAAATTCCCAGCTATAGCGTACACTTTGTTTTCTCATTTGTTCTAGGAGTGGTTTCAACAATAATCAGCGTTTCTGATGTTAAGTCAGCAAAAATCTGTTAACATATCTTCATATTGAATTACTGGTCTCCCTCTTATCTTCTTCCATAAATCCACTCTATCCTTATAATAATGAAATCGTATGATCACATCTCTAGGGTTTCCACTCACAGTTCCTTGGGATCTTGTACTCTATTTCTAGACCCTCTGTTACTGGTCTGCCCATTATTGTATTGAACATTTTCCTCGTTATCTCCATCAAGTCCACTCCTTGTGAAATCTCGGGCAGACCTTGTATCCTCAGGCTGCTTTTTCTGTCGGTTTTCTTGATCTTTTAATTTAGTCTCTTTGCTCCTTTCGCATCTCTTCCATCTGTTTTTCTACATTGGTTATTGTTTGGGCATGTTTGTCCAATTTTCCCTCAGTTTCTTCTACCCGAGACAAAATTTGCCCCAGGTCCTTATGTATTACCGACAGCTCTTGTTTTATGGATCGTTCCAATATCAAAAACATTTCTGTCATCTCATTTTTAGTAAACGTTTGCCCACGCTCCACTTGTTGTGCAACCTTTTCTATAGCGCACTCTCTTTCTATATCTTCAATTTCTGCATTTTGGCTCATGACGGAAACTCCCAGAGACAGCCTGGAGCAATCCCTGATGCTGTTTTCCATCTCTTCTCTTCCTTTTACTCCCTGTTGTCTCTCCAGGGTTTGACCCTCTGCATTTTTCTCTTGTGAGGGCATGTACTTTTTAATTGTACTTGCTTGTAATGTTTTAGAGCCCCCTCCTATCACAGTTTTGCCCCTCATGATGTTAATATATTTTCTCTGTCCTTCCCAGACAGTTCCAAGACAGGGAGGTTGTTTCTTCAAAATATATTGGGGTATAACTCGCCTGGGCCAGTGTCCAAAAAATATTCTTGTTTGACCACCCGCCTTCTTCCTCCCTGAGGGTCTCTTTAGTTGTTTTCCCTTCTGTCTTACCCACTCCTCCTCTCCTCCCTCCTATCGGATGTCTCTGCTTCACCTCTTCTAAACTCACCTGGTGATCCCCCCCAAAAGATTCATAAACCGCTTTAGTTCATATAGTTTTTATGACTCACCCTCTTCAGTGGCCCGTCATGTATCTCCTCTGCTTCACCTTCCTCCGATCTTGCTACTGCTACTCCGGACATTGCACCAGTCTCTCTGACCTCCTTCCCAGGAGCGTTCCAGGGCACTCACAGGTGAGCTGGTCTGATCTGAGGCGGTCACTGTGGAGGGATCACCTTCTGTGGGGTTCACAAGGTCCCAATTGCTTCCAGATTGGATTGGATGAGCAGGCTCTCCTCTACATTACACTTAGACTGATGTCCGAGCCTCTCGGTCACTCTCTCCGGCCGCCACACAGCCACCCGGCATTCACCACACTGTTCCCCAGCTGGGTCCGCCTCCTTATCAACCGGCACCCGAGACACCTTGCTCTGTCCGCACTCCGCGTCAAGCAGACGGCCCTCTCTGCACCTCTCTCCAATAGGGCTCTTCCAGGTGGGGCATTCAGAGGCACTCCAAGAGCTCACACCCTCCCTGGCATGGCTATAAATGGCGGGAAGCAGGAGCTCCAGTGTTCCAGAGCTCTCACCACAAGCACCCTGCGGAGCCATGATCAGGCCCCTCCCCATCTGACCAGGAAGGTCATGCAAAGTGGTCTTTTTAAAGATGACTACTGCACGTTTGCATTAATGAATATTCTGTTTAAGCCTGTTCACACTGCAGAATGATAATACAGCAGTAACAAAAAAAGAAAGAAAGAAGGCAGCAGTTATCAGGCTACATCTAGGCATAAGAGTGTACCATTCTCTGTGGCATGGCCCTACAGGGTATATGAAATCATTTACAGAAAAAAGCAGGCAAGGATGTGCCATGAATGCAGATTCAGATACAGGATTTGTTTATCTCTGAAATTAACTACTTTACAACTGTGCTATAGCCAATGATGGCTATAGTGCCGTTGTCCAGTTCTGGGACGGTGTCATATGTCGTCCTCCCAGAATGCGCACCCAGCGCTATCGGTGATTGCTGTGTCCTACAGCGTAGCTGATCACATGACTAAGTAAAAGGCCAATCACAGCTGCCTTTTACCATGTGATCAGCTCTGTCCAATGACACAGCAGATCACAAAGTAAATACAGTTGCCTGTTGTATGTTATCGACAGCACTTTCCTCACGCTGTCACAGATTGAAGAAAGTACTGCTGATAACCGGCAAATGTCACAAAGGACACCCGCACCGATAATCAGGGAACTGGAAATACGTCATCACATTTGTGGTAGGACGTTTGCACACACCTGGAAGTGGTAGTGGGGAGTGTTAGTGGATGGGAGTGTAGTTAGAGTTTAGTGATAATTTGCAAGTCTATTTTTAGCTTTGTGAATTGTTCTTTTGTGGAATCGCTGCTCTCGACCAAGGAGCTGATCCTCATTTGCAGGGGAAACATTACTAATAATTGTTGTATTTTCAGTTGAAAACATGTCCAATTCCTAGATACATTGAGGTACATAGCAGAACTCCAAGGTATTCCATAGAAGAAGTTATTGTTCTTCCTAACTATACAGGTGGCACAGACACAAACATACACCCAGGGCCACTGTTAGATATCACGGGGCCCCGTACAGCATACCTGACAGCCCCCCACCGCCAGGGAAAATATCCAAATTATATTTATGGTAAAAATACACTAAAAACATTATTAATGGACATAATCCCAACCATATTCCTGTGAAATCTAAATGATAAAACTGTACTGAGTTCATAAATAAAGCTGTGTGTGTAATTGAGGTCTTGGGGCTCATTCACATGGGTGCTGTGGCCTGTAGAGTGTGAATCAGTGGTTTGTTTTTGTGGCTGTCTCCTTTTGCAGGCAACCTATGTTACACTATGGAAATGCTGAAGGTCCTAATTTGACAAGCATATGGGTGCAAGTGTGCAGCCCTGAACACAGACAGTGAGCATTCAGGGCCACTTCCCCATGCCCTCACACCTGTCAGACTAAAACCTGTGTTCATACAGCTGCTGTGTCCCCATAATGTAACAGGTGGCTCCAGCCACATGAGCAACCCACTCATTCATGCTGTACAGGCCAGAGGACCTGTGCGAATGTGGCATTTTTTACTTTTTTTTCTTCAGCTGATTAATTTCAATGGGCTGCCTAACATGTGGGAACATGCAAAAATACTGCAGGCATATTATTTTAAGTGTGTTGCACCTAACCGCACAGTAGTGTGGTGCCATGCATTTTGATGGCTGTGAATGCGTCTGTGTTTACTAGACGTGTGGTGGTGCAATTACGTTTTTTCATCATAGTACCTGTGCACATCTGCAAAGGGCATTGCATTTCTTTGCTGTGCAGGAAAATGCGTGCTCTTGCATGCGTTTGTGCACCACAAATGGTGTGAACAAGTCCTACAGGCCAGTTCACACTATAGAAACAGTCTAGATGTGTTCCAGATGCGTTTTTGCATGCACTTTTTTGATGCATATTTAGCGTGTTCCAGTGCATTTTGGATGCATTTTTGACGTGCTCCAGTGCATTTTGGATGCGTTTGTGACGTGTTCCAGTGCATTTTATGCATTCCAGTTAATTTTATCCCCTCTTTTTCTTCAATTTAATTAGGGACATGCGTTTTAGTGAGTTCCAGTACAGTTCTATGCATAAACAATGCAGCCTGTTTGACTTTTTTGGCAGCAACGCACTGGAACTGCAAGCACTGATGTGAACTATGATATTGACAACCATATAACCTTCTTTCTGTTTGTTTTGGATGCAAAAAAAGCAACTGAAACACATGTAGTGTGAACTGGCCCTAAAGGCTATTATAGGTAAAGGAACTGGACTGCCCAGGAATTGTGAATTCAATCAGACTAGTGGTGAGATACAATCAGGCATCGTATAATAATAATACAAGATCTGAGCTGTAGGTGATAGGAAATGAGACATTAACTTGATCAGTAAATAAATAGTTAAATAAAAAGAGTGGGGTGGTGATACATAGATTTGCAGATGGGACAGGTGATGACATGGGGGGTGGGGGAGGGTGTCAAGTTGTATGAGAGAGGTTTAAGGGCTGGTTCACCCTTGACTTTATTTCTATCTCTTGCCAAGCAACACTACAGAGTTTGACAGGCGTTTGGGAAGCATTTTTAACGCTCCTCAAATGCTCCCCAAATACCCTATGCATGTTTTTGAGGCATTTGATAGGCATCTGCCAAGCGTTAAAACTGCACCACAAATGCCTGTAATGAAGTTGAATGGTATTAAAGCTCCACAAATGCCTCGCAACCGCGTTGCAACCGCACCGCAAACTCCTGCCAGGCATTTGAGGAGCGGCACCATAGACTTGAATGGGAGGCTTCAACTCCTCTTGACTCGACATGAGGCACCAGTTTTGCAGTGACACAACGCTAACGCTTCAGTGTGAACAGCACTGTGTGCTGCCATGTGCAGCATTTTCATAGGCGTTTGAGAAGCGTTAAAAACGCTTCCCAAATGTCTGTCTGACACCTGCTGACAAAGCTAGTGTGAACGTAGCCTAAGAGAAGAGAAACAAACTTGTAATGAAATATGAACAGAAGGAAAATTGAAAGTTTCAAACTTGTCAGAAGAACAGGGCTCAGGTAAGACTCATTCCCTTTCCAATGTCTAGTCAGTAGCCAAAATCTTAATTGATTGATCAATATTCCTGGCACTGACACAACCCTGGAAATTGATCTCCATATTTTGGGCATTCACAAATATCAAAGAGCTTACAATCTAAGGTCAGAAACTCAGACATATACTAGGCCCAATTAACCTAACAGCGTGTCTTTGTTTGCAGAAACACACCCATGCAGAGAAAGCATACAAATTCCAGACAGGTGCAGCCATGACTGGAATTAGAACCCATGACCCAAGTGCTGTAAGTCCTGAGTACTAACCACTTAGCCACTGTAGGAGACAGAGTTTGAGATGAAATGTAGAATAGTTTCATGATTAAAGAGAATGAAGATATATCATTATATTGATAAATTAGAACTAGACATTCAAATTATTTGAGATAAAAGTGTGAAAATGTTTGACATTTGAAAATAGAATGTATGACATTCATTAGGAAATGATTTAGTTGGCCGATCATGTTTGGAGAAACAGCAAAAAAAAAAAAAAATAATAATATAGGTGTGCTTTTTATTTTAAATTATAAGTATTCTCATATGCAAACAGAAAAATGCCAATGGGACAAAGCATGCGGTTGTGCGCCACCTAGCGAACATATCCGGCCTTGCATCTAGAAATGTGCCTGACGCAATTCCGTATTTACAAACAGAAAAGAGTCTACAAAGTAGACTCTTTTCAATGAGCTTGCTAGACGCCTTTCTGAAGATTGACAGGTCTAGATTGATTGAATTGAGTCTGCCTGAATGTTCTTCTTCTGCTGTTAGACCCAATTGTTAGTAAATCAGGGCCTATATGACAACATCCGTAAAGCTATCATAAAACAGTAATGAGTGTAGCAGCTGTGAAACCTGAGCATATAGTAAAATTGTCATCGATGAGGCAAAATAAAAAATAACAGGAATAGAAAACCAGGTGATTAGCATGGCAACAGGCCTAGTACAAACAAATATATCACTCAGAACAGAAGCCATAGGGATTATGGACTGAAACAAAGATATCATCAAAGATATATACCTGGGATATTGAAAATATACTGAGTCGTCAGGTCTAAAAACCTGACGTACAAGGGAGCAACACGGCAGCTGATCCGAAACGGCAAGTGCCTACCTCAGTGGTGTACAAAACGGCTATAAACAGGACACAACAATTAGGAAAATTGTTAAGGTCCACATGGGGGCTCAGGAACTTAATTAACTGAGCGTGGGACCTGATATACAAGAGAGTCAGGTGGTGGGGCCCATCGAACCAGGAAGTCGGGGACGTTGAGGAGTGCGTGGAAATCTCTTCTTCCCAGGTTTAGCAGGTGTCCAAATCTTGCGTGGAGTAGTAGAGGACCTGGACAGCGTAGGAGGCTGCAGAAGGGTCTCTTCCGGCAAGGGATGTAGTCCCAATGGTTAAAGAAGGAGTCCGCTTCATGCAGACCACGAAGTACGACTTGGGCACTGTCTTTGGAGATAACTAACTTGAAGGGGAATCTCCACCGGTAAGCGATGCAGTGCTGCTGGAGATGAGTGGCGACCGGCTTCCAGGCGCATGTTTTTGCTAAGGTGATGGGGGACAGATCATTGAAAATTTGAAGTCTGTCTCCTTTAAATTCCAGGGAGGATTTGTTACTTGTAGAAGAGAGTAAGGCTTCTTTGCTGTCAAAGTAGTGAAAGTGAATGATAATATATCTAGGCCTAGTACCCTCGGGGGGCTTTGGGCCTAACGACCTATGGGCCCGATCCATACACAAATCTACTTCTGGTACTTTGGGGGCCAGAGTGGCAAAGACTGCAGGTAATGTTGAAGGTGGGCGTTAGGGAGAATTTCAGATATGCCATGGACACGAATATTCTGGCGGCGCTCCGTTTTCCAAGTCTTCTTGCTGGAGGTGCAGCTGAGACACGGAATGTTTCAGAGTCGCATTATCCTCTTCCAGGACATGGACATATTGCACCAGTTCATCAAACTTAGACTCAATGTGGTCTGTGCAGTCTCCCAATTGGGTAATCTCCCCCCTAAGTTCCTGAGCCAACTTCCCAATTTCAGCAGAGATAGTGCGGGTGAAATTGACATTGGATATCCTGGAGGACAAACTGCAAGTATTTTCATACAAAGAAGGGACCACTGAAATAGAAAGTAAGGCAGCAGGAGCTTCTGCGTCTGTCCCCTCTATGTCTGCGGACCCTCCGGAGCACTCATTCTGGCCACCGCAACTACTCGAGGCCGGGGATGCAGGCCTAGTGAAAAATTGATCCAGGATGGAAGGCTGAGGGTCCTGAGGAGTAGGCGTGGGTGGCTTCCAATGCCTGATTTTACCTATATGGGTGCCTTGTGATGTCCCGATGTATGGGAGAGCTCTCCTGGATGTGTGACAGCTGCAGAGGGTGAGCGGGAGGGCTGTGAGCACTGAGGGTTGGCGGAGCTCAGCTCTCACGTGTCTGCCATCTTAGATTGCCGCGTATGTGCCCTGACTTTTAATGTTTTGAACACCCAGGAACTAGCAGGGATGAGAACGACCTTGCAGTTCGACGAGCACGGATTATGTGCTTATCAAGAAAGGGAAGTGTTGTGCTCTTTTAACCACTTGCCATCCTGAGGATTTACCCCCCTTAATGACCAGGCCTCTTTTTGCTATTCGGCACTGCACTATTTCAACTGATAATTGCGCGGTTATGCAATACTGTTCCCAAACAAAATTTATATCCTTTTTTTCACACAAATAGAGCTTTCTTTCGGTGGTATTTGATCACCTGTGCACTTTTTATTTTTCACACTATAAACAATAAAAGACCAAAAACTTTTGAAGAAAAACAATATTTTTTACTTTCGGCTATAAAAAATATACAGTAAACTCAAAGTTAGTCATAAATTTAGGCCAAAATGTATTCTGCTACATTTCTTTGATAAAATAAATCCCAATAAGTGTATACTGATTGCTTTGTGTGAGAGTTATAGCGTCTACAAACTATGGTATAGATCAGTGATGGCGAACCTATGGCACGCGTGCCACAGCTGGCACGCAGAGCCATCTCAGTGGGCACGCCAGGAAGAAGAGGATGATGAGCGCGCATGGACCGGCCATCCAGATCTCGTCCACACTGGACCCCCATCAAACTGCATTTCCCACATGTCTCTGGGGCCAGGGTGGGCGTGGACGAGAGGAAACGGCTCCAATGCGGCTCTGGCACCAGGGGTGATGTACCCGGGGATGGGCGTGGAAGAGAGGAAGAGGCTCCCACACTGCTCCCACACTGCTCCGGGGCCAGGGGCAACGTGTTCAGCGTGGATGGGAATGAGCTGCTGGGTTGCAAGCCACACCGACGCTGCCAGAGGTGAGATTAACTGCTTGCACTGTCATCCATCAGTGCCCAGCAGTGTCGCCTGTCAGTGCCCAGCAGTGTCGCCCATCAGTGCTGCCCATCAGTGCCACCCATCAATGATGCCCAGCAGTGCCATCCATCAGTGCCCAGCAGTGTCGCCTGTCAGTGCTGCCCAGCAGTGCCACATGTCAGTGCCCAGCAGTATCGCCCATCAGTGCTGCCCATCAGTGCCACCCATCAATGAGACCCAGCAGTGCCACCCATCAGTGCCCAGCAGTGTCACCCATCAGTGCCCAGCAGTGTCGCCTGTCAGTGCTGCCCAGCAGTGCCACCTGTCAGTGCTGCCCAGCAGTGCCACCTGTCAGTGCCCAGCAGTGTTGCCCATCAGTGCTGCCCATCAGTGCCACCCATCAATGATGCCCAGCAGTGTCCAGCAGTGTCATCCATCAGTGCCCAGCAGTGTCACCCATCAGTGCCCAGCAGTGTCGCCTGTCAGCGCTGCCCAGCAGTGCCACCTGTCAGTGCTGCCCAGCAGTGCCACCTGTCAGTGCCCAGCAGTGTCGCCCATCAGTGCTGCCCATCAGTGCCACCCATCAATGATGCCCAGCAGTGCCACCGATCAGTGCCGTCTGTCAGTGCGTCCAGGTAGGCAAGTGGTTAATTGCAGTGTTGGCACTTTGAAATAAAAAAGTTGGTTTGTGTTGCAGTTTTGGGCACTCGGGCTCAAAAAGGTTCGCCATCACTGGTATAGATACTGCAATTTAGGCAATTTTTTGACAATTTTGCAATCATGCAATACGATACTTTTTATTACACATAGAGCTTTCTTTCAGTGGTATTTGATCACCTGTGCACTTTTTATTGTTGGTGCTATAAACAAAATAAATTTGAAAAAAAAATGTTTTTAAAAAAACAGTATTTTCTCATTTGTGTCATAAAAAATATCCAAAAAACTAAAATGTCATAAATTTAGGCCAAAATGTATTCTGCTACATGTTTTTGGTTAACAAAAATTCCAATAAGTGTATATTGATTGCTTTGTGTGAAATTTATAGCATCTACAAGCTATAGTATAGATAATGGAATTTACACAGCTTTTACTTTCTGACTACCTAGCACATTTCTTGAGGTGCTAAAATAACAGGACAGTACAAACACCCCCAAATGAGCCCTTTTTGGAAAGTAGACACCCTAATCTATGTGCTGAGAAGCATATTGAGTCCATGGAAGATTTATTTTTATTCCACAAAGTTGTCTTTTAAATTATATATTTCTCACACAAGCCATGGGTATATGTGGAATTACACCCCAAAATACATTCTGCTACTTCTATTGAGTATGGGGATACTACATGTGTGAGACTTTTTGGGAGCCTAGCCACATACAGGAGCCTGAAATCTAATGACCACTTTGAAAGCCTAAAGGTGTATAACTTCCTCATTTCACTTCCTCACTACTTATCAGTTTCAGAGGCCCTGAAATGCCAGGACAGCACCAACCCCCCCCCCCCTAAATGCCCAAATGATCCCTTTTTGGAAAGTAGACACCCCAAGGAATTTAAGAAAGAGGCATGGTGAGTATTTTGCAGTTCTATTTTTTTGCTCACAAGGTTTTGAAAGAAAAGAAAATATGTTTTTGTTTTCTTTCTTCATTTTCCAAAAACTTGTGGCAACATATGAGATCTGCAAAATACTCACTATGCTTCCTATCAAATTCCAAGGGTGTCTAATTTCCAAAAATGGGTCATTTGGGGGGGGGCTATCCTGGCATTTCAGGGCTTCCGAAACTGTAGTAGGTAGTCAGGAAGTATGAGGAAATAGAGCCCTTTAAAAGTCTGAAGGTGCTTAGTTGATTTTGGGGACGTGTACGTGACTAGACTGCCAAAAATTCTCTAACATGTGGTATCCCCATACTCAGGAGAAGTAGCAGAATGTATTCTGGGGAGTAATTCCACATATACCCATGACATGCATGAGCAATAAATCATTTAAATGACAATTTTGTGTAAAAAAACTAACTTTTTTTTGTCATTTTCCAAAAACTTGTGGTAAAAAAATAAATTCTTCTATTGACTCAACATGCCTCTCAGCAAATGGTTTGGAGTGTCTACTTTCCAAAAATGGGGTTGTTTTGGGGAGTGGTGGCATTTTATGCCCAGCATTAGAGGTTTATGCCACACATAATTCACTCATCTAACAGGATGAAGACTAAGCCTTTTCTGGCACTTTGTTCACATGAAAAAAAATCTGTATTTTTTCTAGGAAATTGCTTTAAAAACATATATAATGTTTGAGGGTTCAAAGTAGACACCCCAGTGCATAAAATGGTGGGTGCTGCAATTTTTTTGGTCACATAGTACTTGCGCAGCGATATTTCAAACGCTCATTTTAAAAAAAATACACTTTTTACTTTTAATGCACAAAAACACAATATATTGGCCAATTATTTTGTAAATATAAAATATAAATAGATAGGAGCTACATTTGCCCAAACAATAAACTTCATACAGTGCAATAAGTACAAGATTAGTACCACCTGAGGGTTATCTCAATTTTGGTCCATGCAAAAGAATTTTAGCCTACAGTACCTGGTATTCCCAGGTGGTCTCCCACCCAGGTACTACCCTGCTCAGCTTTCAAGATCAGATATGATCAGGTGCATTCAGGGTGATGTGGCCATGGGTGGCTTAGACCAAAGAGATATTGTAGCCCCTCTGTATAGCAATTCAACCAATAATGAACATGTGAAGTAAATAATAAAAAACATGACTATAATGAAAACTCTTGTAACTGCCCAAAATAGAGTAATAGAAAATTCCAAAGAGGGTAAAAAAAAATCAAAAAATGTGAAAAAAAATCAAAAAATGTGAAAAAAAAAATTTAAAAATGTGACAAAATGTGAAAAAAATATGTAAAAAATATAAAAATATTTAAAAAATAAATGTGACTGTGATATTCACCGCATGTTCATAACCGTGAAGTGTAGGTGACTCACTCACCAGATCCTTTGAACCCAGTTATAGTGGTCAAACGAGCCTTTGGTTATATAGGGAACCACCCTTCTCTTTTGAGTTCTCCATTTTTCTCCCTCTAAATCTCCATGGGTTATAGCCAGATATAAGTGATTCCTATAGGTTTTCCAAAAATATGCTTTAGGTTGGTTTTAGATATTCCTCCCACGGGAATGCAGCCAGCCAATGAATAAATCAGACAAGTGAATAGCTTCTCTAAGTGTAGTACTTTAATAGGAATCAAAATCACAGACAAAAATATTCCACTCACTTGTACTGGTGTTTGTAAACCAGCACCAGTGTTTCAGGCATATATATTTTTAAATATGGCCGCTTTGCATTTCAAGCCTCGCTTTCACTTAGCTAGGTCCTGGAATAGCTAAGTGAAGGAGAGGCTTAAAGTTTAATGTTTGGGCAAATGTAGCACCTATTTATATTTTATTTGTATGTTATAAGTGTTAATCACACTTAATTAGGGGCAGCTTCACTTAGAATAGAATAACACTGAGACAAGATTTGTCTAGGGTCACTACAGTTGGCCCATGTTTTTGGGGCCTTACACTATACAGAGTGATTAGTTATAGGGATTATTTGTATATACACATACCTTCTATATTGTATTTTGATAAATATAAAATGCCTACCTATTCTATAATTGTTTTGAAAAATATAAAAGATGATGGTATGCCGAGTAAATAGATACCAAACATGAGGAGGGGGCAAGGGTGCTTCTTTTTAAGTTATTTTGATTTTTTAAAATTATTTTTACACTGTCCCTTTCATTTTATTTTTTCTTAATTACTTTTAATGCTGTCACAGGAAATGGAAATATGCCCTATAACTTCAATGGGCATTGTCATATGAATATATGACAATGCCCAGTGAAGTTATAGGGGATATTTGCATTTCCTGTGATAGACCCCAGATTTCTCAAAAATGCTATCAGACTCTAGATATCTCCTCTGTCCTTACATTATCTAATCTCACCAAGATCAGTGTGATCAGTTGCTTTCCCAATTTAAAAATGGTGCTGTTTATATCCTGCGATACTGAAGTGATGAAATGCTCGTAGCTTACCATTCCTTAGACTGTAGAGATGATTTGGCACCATTCTAGTCTCCAATCAGCTCTATGGTCAGCTGGCAACACAAGCGGCATTCTCAGGTTCCCCCGATGGCACGGGACTGCCCAAGAAGGCAGCAGGGGAGGGGAGGCATTGTCTCCCGCTGCTTGTACAAGCAATCATGCAGCTAATTAGCCACTAAGATTACTTTTACATGAAAGCCGATCGCCGGCTGAAAAGAACCATACCAGGATGATGCCTGCAGCTGTAGGCATCATCCTGGTATAACCATTCAAAGTCCAGTACCAGTGATGTACCAGTACGTTGCTGGTCCTTGTTGGGAATATATGCGATGTTCTTTTTTTTTTTAATAAAAAATAATACAGCGCAAATAATACAAATAATCAAAACTGTAACAAATTATATGTAAAAGTCCAAAGAGAAAGTCCCAAATTAGAGTCTAATGTCCCAAAAAATGTGAAGAAATTATTATTTACTCAAACTTTATACATTTTCCAGCTTGCTCACATCTTCTGTGAAAAGCATTTTGTAGATTCCACACTCGCCAAATGCTGTGAATTCCCAAACTGATATGGCTTTAAGATGCAAAAAAGGCAAGCCTGCAGGTGGGGTGTGGTGTCCTCAGAGATGATATAACTCTTTATGCGATCTCACACTGACTCTCCTTCTCAGATATTTCCTCATATAGCGAAAAACATAAAAGAAAAAGATGCCAATGATATATTGCTATATACCGATAAAAAATATATTTTATAAAAAATGCAAAAAAAAAACACCTTCCTTACACTCACATAAAGTAATTAAGCCCCAATTTCCATAGGGTAATTTGATATCCAACATCACAGATGGTGATCCACCCTTATCTTCCTCCAAGCTCTCACTCCTGTGTGAGATGGGGAAACAGCTCTCATTGTTTGAACACTGTTTGTGTGGACGAAAATTAATGTTTTGACTGACATTCTGCGGTTTAGCCACAAGATGTCACTGTTTTTCTAGACTCAGACTGCACAGATATTTGTATATTCATGAAGAGGTGGGGTTTTGTACACAGAGTTGGAGAGAACAGGAAGGAGAGAGAGAAGCCATGTTTTGGAGCATGGTGAATAAGGGGCCATGTGAGCTGAGAATCTGATGACATCCAGGTGTGAACGCGTCCCTCAGTAACCAGAGCTGCAGCTGAGTGAAGCTGATGAGATTGCTGCCAGGAAGCTGATGAGATTGCTGCCAGGAATGCTGATGAGATTGCTGCCAGGAAGGCTGATGAGATTGCTGCCAGGAAGGCTGATGAGAGCAGAGAAACTAAGCAACATATACGGCAAGACCACATGCCTGTTGGAGAGAATTTTGTTCTGTTCAGAGTCACCAGCGGATGCAAAGTAGACCCGGGTCGGTAAGATCGTGCACGTACCTCATTTCAGTCTTGGCGCCTTGAGACTGAGTACAGGCCTATAGTTAGTTAGTTAGGGTCTCTGTTTGTGTCAGGCTACAAGTGTTGTTACTGATTATTGGAAGGACTCCACAACTTAAAGTGACATTTCACATTGGAGAGCTGATAAAATCCTACAAACTCAAGCCAGACTGGCATTTTGCTCAGAAGCAATACTCAGTCATGTGCTACAGGACCAGTTATGGGAGAGGGAATACAGTAGATTTGTGTAAGATTGTTGTGCTGCACCGCAGGCTGTGGTATGTACACCCATACACTGATTCCTGCTCTTTTAGGGTAATAACAGGTAAGGTGTGGCAGCTTATTTGTACCTGCCAGTGGGTTGATTACTTCACTTTCTACCTTCATCCATCAGAAGGCGCCGTGCTGTGCAACACAAGGGTCTCAGCCTTCGGGCTGGGTGTATGTAAATTTATTGTGTTTCCAGCATTTGTGGTTGTGTTTATTTGCCACATCTAAGTAAAATTCTGTTGTGGCAAAAGCTGGTGTTGGGGTTGCTTTCCTCGTTCGTGATTTCGCTGCATCCTGGGGAGCCCACCCCGGTACACAGCTTACACCTGGATGGATGGATAGGGGTACTTTATGACCAGCTTGTTACTCTCAAGCCTTCGATAATGATTCCTCCTTAATTTACTCCCGAATGCATTCTCATGGATGAGAAAAATGCAAAAGAAAAAATACCAAAATAGCGTAATACTGTTAAAAACTATTTAATACTGAAGTGATGCTCCAAATGCACTCACATTTTCAAACTGAATAAAACGCCTTTTTATATAAAAATCAGGACTCATCAAACAGGTTCCAATAGCTCCTCTGACAATTCCAGCTAGGCAGACACAATTGCTCAGCTTTGGCAATGAAGAACTGGCAAAATTGTAAAATGAGACCTCTTTGCCCACACTAAAGATGGCCACGGACTGGCATACCAGAAGTGATGTCACACGTACAGGGTCAGAACCGGAAGTTACGTCAACATGTTTCGCCCTCCCAAAGGGCGTCGTCACAGACAAGAAACTCCGGTTTACAGTTCCTCTAAATACTCCCCTATCACTCCTCATTCGCTCAGCAGCTCTGGGGCGGAATAAATTAGTATAATGTCCCTCTTAGTCTTGCTTTATCAAGGGACTTAATAAACAGAATGCCATGCTGTCAATTGATCTAACTACAATCTGTATACCCTGCTGGAAAGTCATTTACAAATCTCAGGCAATATAGATCAAGACAATATATAAATTATGAACATCCCATAATCTTTATTATGAACCTCAAAAAATTATTATTATAATTAAAAATAAAGAATAAAAAATAAGAAGAAATAAAAATAAACAATATATAAAATTAAAAATACAAGTAAAAATAAAAAAATAAATACAAATAAAATAATTTAATTAAAAATGTAAATAACAAAAAATATAAACATCCAAAGAAAAATAAATACAGTTGCAAGAAAAAGTATGTGAACCCCTTGGGATTACGTGGAGTTTTGCATGAATTGGGCATAAAATGTGCTCTGAATGTCATCTAAGTCACAACAATAGAAGAACACAGTCTGCTGAACATAATACCACACAAACATTAGATGTTGCCATGGTTTAATTGCACATAACATGTAAACATTCACAGTGCAGGGAGGAAAAAGTATGTGAATCTTTGGACTTAATAAGTGGTTGACCCTCCTTTGGCAGCAATAACCTCAACCAAACGTTTCCTGTAGTTGCAGATCAGACCTGCACAATGATCTGGAGTAATTTTGGACCACTCCTCTTCACAAAACTGTTTCAGTGTAGCAATATTCTTGGGATGTCTGGTGTGAATCGCTCTCTTAAGGTCATGCCACAGCATTTCAATCGGGTTGAGGTCAGGACTCTGACTGGGCCACTCCAGAAGGCGTATTCTGTGCTGTTGCAGCCATTGTTTTGTTGAATTAATTGTATGCTTTGGGTCATTGTCCTGTTGCATCACCCATCCTCTGCGGAGCTTCAGTTGGCGGACAGATGGTCGTACGTTTTCCTACAAAATGTCTTGATAAACTCTGGAATTCATTTTCCCATCAATGACAACAATCCGTCCAGGCCCTGAGGCAGCAAAGCAGCCCCAAACCATGATGCTCCCTCTGCCATGTTTTACAGTGGGGATGAGGTTTTGATGTTGGTGTGCTGTGTCTTTTTTTCTCCACACATAGTGTTGTGTGTTCTTCCCAAACAACTCAATCTTGGTTTCATCTGTCCACAGCATATTTTGCCACTAGTGCTGTGGAACATCCAGGTGCTCTTTTGCAAACTTCAAACGTGCTGCAAAATTCTTTTTGGACAGCAATGGCTTCCTCCGTGGTGTCCTCTAATGTACTCCATTCTTGTTTAATGTTTTCCTTATTGTAGATGTGTCAACAAAAATGTTAGCATGTGCCAGAGATTTCTGTAGGTCTTTAGCTGACACTCTGGGATTCTTCTTTACCTCATGCAGCATTCTGTGCTGTGCTCTTGCAGTCATTTTTACAGGACGACCACGCCTAGGGAGAGTAGCAACAATGCTAAACTTTCTCCATTTGTAGACAGTCTGTCTTACCGTGGACACATGAACATCAAGGCTTTTGGAGATACTTTTGGTAACCCTTTCCAGTTTCATGCAAGTCAACAATTCTTGATCGTAGGTCTTCTGAGAGCTCTTTTCTGCGAGGCATGGTTCACATCAGACAGTGCTTCTCGAAACCAGTAAACCCAAAACAGGTGTGTGTCTTTTAAGGGCAGGACAGCTGTCAGCAACACATCCAATATCATCACACTGATTGGAGTCAAGGTTGGCTCACTCCTGGCCCCAATTAGCTCTGGGAGAAGTCATTAAGCTAGGGCTTCACTTACTTTTTCCTCCCTGCACTGTGAATGTTTACATGTTATGTGCAATTACACCATGGCAAAGTCTAATGTTTGTGTAGTATTATGTTTAGCAGACTGTGTTCTTCTATTGTTGTGACTTAGATGACGTTCAGAGCACATTTTATGCCCAATTCATGCAAAACTCCACGTAATCCCAAGGGGTTCACATACTTTTTCTTGCAACTGTATAAATTAAAATAAAAATAAATAAAATAAATAAAAATTAATATAAATAATAATTAAATTAAATAAAAAAATATAAATAAACATAAAAAATAAAAAAATAAATAAAAATGAAAATAAATAAAAATCAAAAAATCAAAATCAAATAAAAAATCTAAACATAAATTCTAAAATTCTTCAAGAAAATTGCCCCAAATTACCAATTAGACAAAAATAAATTAAGATCTATATCTATGTTCAACCCTCTCGAGGCCAGAGACCCTAATTGAAGAATCCACTTTGTCTCATTCTGTGAGATCGACTTCCTCATATCTCCACCCCGCCAATGAAGTACAATCCTGTTGATCCCACAGAATTTTAGCAAAGATGGATCTCTGTTATGAAATTTCCTAAAATGATGAGACAAACTATGATGTTTGAAACCCTTTTTTATATGTCTTATGTGTTCACCCAGTCTTACAGCAAGTTTCCTTGTTGTTCTCCCCACATACTGCAAGTGACAAGGGCACTCCAAAAGGTATGTAACATGATTACTATCACACAAGATACATTTACGAATCTTGTGGACATCCCCTTTAGCTCTGGATTGGAATACCAACTTTTTTTACTATTAACTCCCATAGTTCTACATGCAATACATCTACCACATTTGTCAAATCCTATTTGATCTAGAAATATAACCTTCTTAGATGGTGGATCAGGAACTTTTTTTAACAATCTTGTTCTAAGATTAGGCGATCTTCTATATATGAATTACGTTTGTTTCAGTAAAAACTTCCCCAAAGCCTCATCATGCAACAAAATCGACCAGTGACTCCTAATAATGTTTTCAACCAATCTATGTTGCCTTGAAAAGCCTGTTATAAAGGCTAAATCAAAATAGTTTCCTTTATCTTTTTTCTTCAATAAATTATTTCTATCCATACTCCATACTACCTATCACAGTTTCGGAGGCCCTAAAATGCCAGGATAGCACCTAACCCCCCCCCTTTTTTTTGGAAAGTAGACATCCCAAGGAATTTAAAAAGAGGCAAGGTGAGTATTTTGCAGATCTCATTTTTTCTCACAAGGTTTTGAAATATAAAAAAAATAGAAAAAATATGTTTTTGTTTTTTTTTCTTCATTTTCCAAAAAGTTGTGGCAACAAATGAGATCTGCAAAATACTTACCATGCTTCTTATCAAATTCCTTGGGGTGTCTACTTTCCAAAAAGGGGTCATTTGGGGGGGGGGGTAAGGTGCTGTCCTGGCATTTTAGGGCCTTCGAAACTGTGATAGGTAGTCTGGCAGTCTAATGAGGAAATAAAGCCCTTTAAAAGCCTGAAGGTGCTTATTGGATTTTGGGGTCCTGTACTTGGCTAGACTGCCAAAACGTCTCTCACATGTGGTACCCCCATACTCGGGAG
Source organism: Staurois parvus (assembly GCF_062004578.1). Classification (NCBI taxonomy): domain Eukaryota; kingdom Metazoa; phylum Chordata; class Amphibia; order Anura; family Ranidae; genus Staurois; species Staurois parvus. Next base: position 485,863 of record NW_028318323.1, read on the forward strand.
AAGTAGCAGAATGTATTTTAGGGAGTAATTCCACATATACCCATGGCATATGTGAGCAGTAAATCATTTAAGTGACCATTTTGTGTAAAAAAAAAAAAAGTTTTTTTTGTCATTTTCCAAAAACTTGTGGTAAAAAAAATAAATTCTTCTATTGATTCAACATGCCTCTCAGCAAATAGTTTGGGGTGCCTACTTTCCAAAAAGGGGTCGTTTTTGGGGGGTGGGGGCATTTTATGCCCAGCATTAGAAGTTTATGCCACACATCATTCACTCTTCTAACCACCTGAACCACCTGAAGATCAAGCCTTTTCTGACACTTTTTGTTCAGATGAAAAAAATCAGTATTTTTTGCTAGGAAATTAATTTAAACCCCCATATATATTTTTTTAAAGCAGACACACTAGTGAATAAAATGATGGGTACTACAATTTTTTATGGCACATAGTACTCACGCAGCGATTTTTCAAAAGCAAATTTTTTTTTAAAAATACACTTTTTTTACTTTTAATGCACAAGAACACAAGATATTGTCCAATTATTTGGTAATATATAAAATATAATGGTATGCCGAGTAAATATATACAAAACATGACATACTTTAAAACTGCGCATGCCCCGTGCAATGGCGACAAACTGCATACATTTTTAATATCCATAGGCAACGCTTTAAAAGCTACCATTTTAGATTTACAGAGGAGGTCTAGTGTTAGAATTACTGCCATTGATCTGACGTTCACAGCGATACCTCACATGCATGGTGCAACTGCTGTTTACATACCGACGCAGGGTCAACGCTTGTGCAGACAGGTGTGCACGCATGGGAGGGGCGAGTTTTGAAAAAAATTTTTAAAATTATTTTTATTTTTTTAATTATTTTTACACTGTACCTTTCATTTTTTTTTATCACTTTTAATGCTATCACAGGGAATGCAACTATCCCCTATAACTTCAATGGGCATTGTCATATATTCTTTTTTGAGAAATCTGGGGTCTATCAGACTCTGGATATCTCCTCTGCCCTTACATTATCTAATCAAACCAAAATGGCACTGTTTATATCCTGCGAAACTGAAGTGATGAAATGCTCGTAGCTTCCAAATTCTTAGACTATGGAGATGATTGGCACCACTCTGGTCTCCAATCAGCTCTATGGTCAGCTGGCAGCAACACCGGCTGCGTTCTCAGGTTCCCCCGATGGCACGGGACTGCCCGAGAAGGCTGTGGAAGGCAGCGGGGGAGGGGGGCATCATCTCCCGCTGCTTGTAAAAGCAATCCTGCAGCTAATTAGCCACTAGGATTGCTTTTACATGTGTCAAGGTCCTACCTTTTCCCTGAGGTTATGTTACTCCATGTGCTGGCGTCCATCTTGGATTCTGCTGTGCATGGTGGGAATCCTTTTATGCCTTCAGGTCTCTGAGGTCCACCCCCCAGAGGGGCGTGGCTGATGACATATAAGCCTGTGGCCCGCACATGCTCTTTGCACTTGTGTCTTTGTGTTACTATTACACTGTTCTGACTCTCGTAACTCTCCTGGTATTCTGATTCGGCTTATGACTTGACTATTCTTTGTATTCTCCTTTGATCTGACCCTCTGTTGCTGAACCCGGCTCGTGACCTGTGATTCTTGTCTGCTGTCCTGTACTGTTTTGTCCTGTTGTTGTTGACCCTGGCCTGTCTGACTACTCTTTTGTCTCTTCCACCAGCTCACGCCATTTGTGGTGGCCATTACCGCAGCTGAGGTGTCTCGGGGGCCGCGACCTGGTTCCTGGCTGCGTCAAGTCCATCCCCACCATCAGGGGCCCTGGTGAAGGGCAGCCTGGGACTTAGACTCCGCGCCCTGAGGGACTTCGGTCTGTGGGTGGTGGTTGTCGTCAGCCAGTGCGTTACATTGTTAGGCCTGCCTGTCCGTTCCTCGGCTCCTGCCCTGACATTACACAAGTGCCATGAACCATGACAGTGCAGGCACGCCTTCGCTCCCAACGCTAGTCGCCAGACTCGATCAACAGGATCACCTGTTGGATCAGTTCGCTCAGGCGTTGCAAACTCTGTTTGCACGCACTGCACACCTTGCTCCTGGTGCTATTAGGCCGGTAGTCACTCCAGTGGTCTCTCCCGCTGCTTCTCCGCCTATTGCGTCCACCACCTCGGCGGCTGCATCAGCGGCACCCAGAGGTATGACTGGCTCTGCCCCTCTTCCACAGCGCTTTGGGGGTGAGCCGAGTCAGTGTCGTGGGTTCCTCAACCAGGTGGGTATTTATTTTGAATTAATACCCCACGCCTTCCCGTCTGAGAGGTCAAAGGTTGGGTTCCTAATTTCACTACTCTCAGACAAGGCCTTGGCCTGGGCAAATCCCTTGTGGGAGAGGAACGACCCGGTGATTCAAGATTTTTCCGGTTTTGTCGATGCCTTCCATAGGGTATTCGATGTACCGGCTCGTTCCGCCTCGGCGGCCAAGCTGCTCAAGACCAAGCATCAGGGTTCACGGACCGTGGCCGAGTACGCCATAGAGTTTCATACCCTTGCGGCAGAGGTCGGTTGGAACAATGAGGCTCTGGTGGCTGCATTTTCCCATGGTCTTTCTGACACCCTGAAGGACGAGATTGCAGCTAAGGAACTGCCTGTGGTGTTGGAGGAGCTCATCTCTTTCCTGATCCTGATTGACACCAGGCTCAGGGAGAGGCCTTCACTCAAGGAACGCCTGCGGAGGCCTTCCAATCGACTGGCACCTGCGTTTTCTGTCCCACCCGTTCCTCCCTCTCCTCCCACGCCTCCTGGGGATAGATTGTCTGGTGGTGAGCCCATGCAGCTGGGGTTTGCTCGCCTTTCCGAGGGAGAGCGGGCCGCTCGGCGTCGGGATTGTCGCTGCCTGTACTGTGGTCTTGGTGGGCACTTTCGGCAGTCCTGTCCGGTCCGTCCGGGAAACGCTCGCACCTGAGATCATGTCGGGGACAGATCTTGGGTGGAGTCTCCTCGTCCCCGGTGTTCCACAGAGATAAGCCACTGATCACCGTTGTCCTCTCTTGGGCGGAGGGCTCGGTGACGGCCCAGGCGTTGGTAGATTCTGGGGCCGGCGGGTTGTTTATGGACAACTCGTTTGCTGCCCAGCACTCCATTCCCCTGCAGGCTCGAGTTACCCCATTGGTTCTCGAGGCGATAGATGGCAGGCCCCTGCAACCACCGCAGGTTACCCACGAGACTGTGCCAGTGGAAGTAGCTATTGGGGCTGTTCACAGGGAGTTGGCCTGTTTCCAGGTGATTTCTTCTCCGCACTATTCGGTGGTTTTGGGGTATCCCTGGCTCCAGATGCACAATCCAACCTTCAATTGGCAAACAGCCGAGATTCTCTCGTGGTCTCCACAGTGTGGGGCCGGGTGCATCCGTGGGCTGGTTAAGGTGTTGTGTGCCTCCTCGGACTCTGCGTTGCCCACTGATTATGGGGAGTACCAGGACGTGTTTGATAAGGTACGCGCTGGTGCCTTACCTGCTCATCGTCCTTACGACTGCGCCATATCCTTGCAACCCGGTGCCACTCCTCCGCGTGGCAGGGTGTATCCTCTCTCGGTTGCGGAGAATAAGGCCATGGAGGAGTACGTTGCGGATGCGCTTTCCCGGGGGCACATTCGTAAGTCTACTTCCCCAGCAGGAGCGGGCTTTTTCTTTGTAAAGAAGAAGGGTGGTGAATTGAGGCCTTGCATTGATTATAGGGGTCTTAATCGAATCACCACTAAGAATGCCTACCCGATTCCCTTGATTACTGAGTTGTTCGACCGCCTTAAGGGGGCAACAGTCTTTACCAAACTTGACCTTAGGGTGGCGTACAACCTCGTACGGATCAAACAGGGGGATGAGTGGAAGACCGCGTTTAACACCAGAACCGGTCACTACGAATACCTGGTGATGCCCTTCGGGTTGTGTAACGCGCCCGCAGTTTTTCAGGAATTCATAAATGATGTCCTTCGTGACTTGTTGCAGCAGTGCGTGGTAGTTTACTTGGATGACATCCTGGTTTACTCTGCCTCCATGGAGTCCCATATCCAGGATGTCAAGCAGGTGCTGCAACGATTACGTGAGAACGAACTTTTTTGTAAACTTGAGAAGTGCGAATTCTATTGATCCCAAGTTGCCTTTTTAGGCTACATCATTTCTGCGGAGGGATTCTCCATGGACCCTCAGAAGGTTTCGGCGGTTCTGCAGTGGCCTCGTCCCAATGGTCTTCGGCCCATTCAGCGCTTTTTGGGTTTTGCCAACTACTATCGGAAGTTCATCCAGAACGTCTCCACGCTGGCAAAGCCTCTCTCAGACCTAACCAAGAAGGGCAGTAATCCTCACGAGTGGCCACCCGAGGCCATCGTAGCTTTCGAGGCTCTGAAATCCGCCTTCGCGTCGGCTCCGATACTGTCTCATCCCAATCCTGGATTGCCCTTCGTCCTTGAGGTTGATGCATCCGAGACGGGAGTAGGCGCTCTCCTGTCTCAACGTCGGTCGCCCGATGGACCCCTACTTCCCTGTGGGTTCTACTCCAGGAAGCTTTCTTCTGCAGAGTGCAACTACCAGATTGGAGATAGGGAGTTGTTGGCAATCATTCTGGCTCTCAAAGAATGGAGGCACCTGCTCGAGGGCTCCGCGGTTCCTGTCCTCATTCTTACCGATCATAAGAACCTGACTTATCTTTCGGAGGCCAAAAGATTGACACCCCGCAAGGCCAGATGGGCTCTGTTCTTGTCACGCTTCAACTATGTGGTTTCATATTTGCCTGGTTCCAAGAATGTCAGGGCTGATGCGTTATCACGGCAATACTCTGAGTTGTCCAGGGAAGACTCTGAGCCAATCTCAGTTATTCCTCCAGATCAGATCCTGGCTGCCATTCGCACCAGTCTGACCTCTCCTCTTGAGGAGCAGATTTTGGCGGCTCAATCTGATGCTCCCCCCGGGAAGCCGGGGGGAGCATCCCGCTGTTGGATCCGTACGAGGTTGTACGCCGCCCTAAGGTCAAGTTTGGTAAAGACTGTTGCCCCCTTAAGGCGGTCGAACAACTCAGTAATCAAGGGAATCGGGTAGGCATTCTTAGTGGTGATTCGATTAAGACCCCTATAATCAATGCAAGGCCTCAATTCACCATCCTTCTTCTTTACAAAGAGGGACTTTTGTACCCGAGGGATTGCGCACCCGCCTGCTGCGTACCTACCATAACGCCAAAACTGCCGGGCATCCGGGGAAGAACCAGCTGTGTTGGGTCGTCTCTCGCTTATTCTGGTGGCCAACCCTCCATGCCGACATTGCCTCTTATGTAGCGGCATGTTCGATCTGTGCCCAGAATAAGTCTCCACGGCATCTCCCTTTGGGTCTTCTGCAACCCATTCCCAATGGGGAGCGTCCTTGGTCACACCTAGGTATGGACTTTATTGTAGACCTCCCGGTGTCTCAGGGTCATACGGTCATCCTCATGATTGTCGATCGGTTTTCCAAGATGTGCCATTGCATTCCACTCAGGAAATTACCAACAGCGCAAGAACTGGCCACGGTCTTTTCCAGGGAGATTTTTCGCCTGCATGGGTTGCCTAAGGTGATTGTCTCGGACCGAGGGAGTCAGTTCGTGTCCAGATTCTGGCGCGCCTTCTGCTCCCAGTTGGGTATTAGTCTCTCCTTTTCCTCAGCCTACCACCCGCAGTCCAATGGGGCTGCGGAGCGTTCCAATTAGGCCTTAGAACAATTCCTTCGGTGTTATATTTCAGACCATCAGGGCGATTGGGTCGATCTCCTGCCTTGGGCAGAGTTTGCCAGGAACTCGGCGGTCAACTCCTCCTCCGGGATGTCGCCCTTCATGGCCAACTATGGGTTCCAACCTGCGGTATTACCTGAGAGGTTCTCACCACAGGACATTCCAGCTGTGGAGAACCATCTTGCTGCCCTGCGTTCTTCATGGGGGCAGAGAAGGAAAAAGGAAAAAATGTCACCAGCACACCGAGGATCACCAATATGGGTCCAAAGGTTTTAATAAACCATCACATAGTTACAGCAAGGCAACGTTTCGGAGTCTCGCAGGACCCCTTCATCAGGCATGTGACCTGGGGGCAGATCCAGAGGGCAGATCCAGAGGGCCTTGAGGGACTCAGCTCAGCGCCAGAAGTTCCAGGCTGATCGCAGACGGTTGCCCGCTCCTTCATACCAGGTCGGCGATCGGGTGTGGTTGTCTACTCGCAACCTCAATCTTCGGGTGCCCACACCCAAACTAGCTCCCTGTTTTGTCGGTCCTTTCCGCATTCTCCGCAAAGTGAATCCGGTGGCCTATGCCCTTGCCCTTCCGTCTGGGATGCGGATCTCCAATATCTTTCATGTTTCCCTGTTGAAACCTCTGATCTGCAATCGCTTCACTACCTCTCTGCCTCGGCCCCGTCCTGTCCGGGTTGACGGTCATGAGGAGTATGAGGTGAGCCGGATCCTGGACTCTTGATTGGTGCGCGGTCGATTACAGTTCCTGGTTCATTGGCGCGGTTATGGTCCTGAGGAGCGTTCCTGGGTTCCTTCCGTGGATGTCCATGCTCCTGCCCTCCTCCACGCTTTTCATACCCGCTTTCCTCAGAAACCTTTTGTTGAGCCGCGGAGGGGGAGGGGCCCTTGAGGAAGAGGTACTGTCAAGGTCCTACCTTTTCCCAGAGGTTATGTTACTCCATGTGCTGGCGTCCATCTTGAATTCTGCTGTGCATGGTGGGAATCCTTTTATGCCTTCAGGTCTCTGAGGTCCACCCCCCAGAGGGGCGTGGCTGATGACATATAAGCCTGGGACCAGGGCAGCCTGGGATTTAGACTCCGCGCCCTGAGGGACTTCGGTCTGTGGGTGGTGGTTGTCATCAGCCAGTGCGTTACATTGTTAGGCCTGCCTGTCCGTTCCTCGGCTCCTGCCCTGACAACATGAAAGCTAATCAGCGGCTGAAAAAAATGATACCAGGATAATGCCTGCAGCTGTAGGCATCATCCTGGTATAACCATTCAAAGTCCAGTGATGTACCAGTACATTGCTGATCCTTGTTGGTTATATATGCCATGTTCTTTTTTTTTTTTTTTTCTTGTATGCAGCCTGTGGGCTAAATGGAAAAAAGAGAAGAAATCTCTGCCAGAAAAAAGTGTGTGGTATGCCCACCATTAGAATATACCACCCTGCTTCTACTCACTTCTAATGGTGGTCACACTTTGCCACAAGCGCCAGTTTCAAGATTGAAGAAATGTCTAAATAGTGGCACGCTTGAATAAAAATTGTCCATGTATAAGTGGTACCCCATATGGAAAAAGGATGACGCCAAGTCCCAAACAATCTTGCCACTACTCCCCATGTAGTTTGGACATCTGGGGGGCTCCACGTGACTATCTATTCCCTTGTAAAAACCAAAACCTATAAGTAAAGCCCGTTGCCCTCTCACAGGTCTTCTACATCTTGACCCCATGTCTGGCACGCTTGCTGGAGAGAAATTGTTTGAATGCAAGGCGGCCAGAAAAATTAATCAGGGACTCATCAACGCAGATGTTTTGCTGGGGAGTATAGACATCTGCAAATTTTTGGTTATGAGGGGCCGAATTTTGTGGAGCTGGTCAAATTCAGGGTCACCCCGAGGACGACAGAGTGTATTGTCGTTGAAATGCATAAAACACATACTCTCATATCTATGCCTGGCCATGGCAGCAGAGAACAAGGGCATATGATGAATCAGGTCTGTGGACCAATACAATCGCAATTCAATGCCCATGTTGAGGGTTAGGCCCAAAAAAAAATTAATTTCAGAAACCGTAATGGGTTTCCATGCGAATGGTCTGGCAAGGTTTGAATTTGTAATATTAAATATAATTGTGCTTGCGAGCTACTATGGTAAAAAATGTAAGTGCATAAATAACATACACATATACCTGTGTGAAAAAACTAATGATAATATATAATATGTGCCGCGCTCCACTAAATGAATAATATTTTTTAACTATATTCTATAAAGTGCTAAATGTGCTCAATAAATATTAATAATGACCATATATTAAGTGATCCAAAGGTAACTTGCATAAACTTATATAGTGAAAAAACAAATATATATATATATATATATATATATATATATATATATATTATGAATAACAGATAGTGAATATATAAATGTACAAATTTATAATTTAATTTATTAAAAAATCAAAAAATTGTCCAAAAAATAAAATCCAATACTGTGTCCACTCCGTGTCAGGGCAGGGCTGTGGAACGGACAGGTAGGCCTAGTGGCAGGGTAACGCACTGACTGACGACAACCACCACCAACAGACCGAAGTCCCTCAGGGCGCGGAGTCTAAGTCCCAGGCTGCCCTTCACCAGGGCCCCTGATGGTGGGGATGGACTAGACGCAACCAGGAACCAGGTCGCGGCCCCCGAGACACCCCGGCTGCGGTAATGGCCGCCGCCAATGGCGTGTAGCTGGTAGGAAATGACAATAGCGTAGTCAGGCAGGCCGGGTCGACAACAACGGGACAAAACGGTACAGAACAGTAGACAAGAATCACAGGTCACGGGCCGGGTTCAGCAACGGAAGGTCAGATCAAAGGAAAACACAGAGAAGGGTCTAGTCACAAGCCGAGTTAGATACCAGAAGAGTCACGAGCGTATACACAGAGCTGTAGCAACACAAAGACACAAGTGCAAAGAGCATGTGCGGATCACAGGCTTATATGTACTCAGCCACACCCCTCTGGAGGATGGACCTCAGAGACCTGAAGGCATAAAAGACTCCCACCATGCTCTGCAGAAACCCAAGATGGACGCCAGTACATGAAGCCGCACAGTCTCTGGAAAAGGTAGGACCTTGACACTCCGTGATAATATTCTGAACAATTGGGTACACCTTTCTTAAATATGCGCTCACCTTAATTTTAGCCTAACTAAGGATTAGGCTTAAACAGCTTTTTGTCCTCAATTGGTCAGATGAGGTAATTTCCAGTGATGGTATACTTCCAGGAATAATGGTTTACAAGATGTACAGTTGTGGCCAAAATTATTCAACCCCCAATGCTGTAAAGGGGTTTAGGGACTATAGTGTACATTTGGAATTGTATTCAGAATCAAATCCTACAAGGACGTTGTAACTACCCAAATGCAACTAAAATGACATCAATTGTTTATGTAATACAGTAGTAAATGGTTCTTATGTGGTTTCTTCATTGCCACAATTATTCAACCCCTTAAAGACTACCACTCTGAAGAACAGAGGTTCATACAGGTGCTTTCCATCAGGTATTGAAAACACCTGTGGATGTCACCGAGCAGCAATCAAGCATAATAAGCACCAATTAGGCAGCTTTAAAATGACTGTGATACTCAGCTCCTTCTAGACATTTACTGGTGTGGTTACAAACATGGTGAAGGCAAGAGAATGGTCCAGGAAGACAAGAGAAGAGGTGATTTCTCTTCACAGGAAGGGCAATGGCTATAAGAAGATTGCAAAGATGTTAAACATACCAAGAGACACCTTAGGAAGCATCATTCGCAAATTCAAGGCAAAGGGCACTGTTGAAACGCTACCTGGTCGTGGCAGAAAGAAGATGCTGACTTCGACTGCTGTGCGCTACCTGAAGCGTAGAGTGGAGAGAAGTCCCCGTGTGACTGCTGAGGAACTGAGAAAAGATTTGTCAGATGTGGGTACAGAAGTTTCAGCCCAGACAATAAGACGCACACTGCGTAATGAAGGCCTCCGTGCCAGAACTCCCAGGCGTACCCCCTTGCTGTCTCCAAAGAATAAGAAGAGTCGACTGCAGTATGCCAAAAGCCATGTGGACAAACCACAAAAGTTGTGGGATAGTGTTCTGTGGACTGATGAAACAAAATTAGAACTGTTTGGGCCCATGGATCAACGCTATGTTTGGAGGAGGAAGAACAAGGCCTATGATGAAAAGAACACCTTGCCTACTGTGAAGCATGGTGGAGGGTCAATCATGCTTTGGGGCTGTTTTGCTTCTGCAGGTACAGGGAAGCTTCAGCGTGTGCAAGGTACCATGAATTCTCTTCAGTACCAGGAGATATTGGATGGAAACGTGATGCAGTCCGTCACACACCTGAGGCTTGGGAGACGTTGGACCTTTCAACAGGACAATGATCCCAAGCATACCTCCAAGTCCACTAGAGCATGGTTGCAGAGGAAAGGCTGGAACATTTTGGAGTGGCCATCGCAGTCACCAGACTTAAATCCGATTGAGAACCTCTGGTGGGACTTAAAGAAAGCAGTTGCAGTGCGCAAGCCTAAGAATGTGACTGAACTGGAGGCCTTTGCCCATGAAGAATGGGCGAAGATACCCGTAGATCGCTGCAAGACACTTGTGTCAAGCTATGCTTCACGTTTAAAAGCTGTTATAACTGTAAAAGGATGCTGTACTAAGTACTAAGATTGAATGTCACTTGGGGGTTGAATAAAACTGATAATGCTGTGAGCACAGAAAAGACATTTGTGGTTATTTCATTATAACTGTTATGTTATATTTGTCTGACCTACAAGTGCCTCTTTAATGTAAATGTAAGCAAGATGACTGAATGATCAAAAGCAATGTCAAACTGGCCAAAACACTCAATTTCAGTGGGGGTTGAATAATTTTGGCCACAACTGTAATACTTCAATTTTCCCTCTGGGGGTCTCTCAGGCTTCCTGATCCCTGTATTTGATCAGGATGGATGGATTTCTCCCTCTGTCCTCCAAGGGTCTTATATTTCCTCTGCCTCCTCTCTTATTTCTCCATAGGGATTAATGAAAGAAAAAATAATATAGTGCCTTATCCTTTAAAACACTATATTTGTAAAGCCACTAATATCTCACTCACATTTATAACAATATAAAACTGCTTTTACATATCTCCTCTGTGTGTACTCTTCCTGTACTCGCCGTATATTCTCCCGAATGCGTCGTGATGTCAGAGCCCCTCCCCTATGTGTTACGCCACCGGGTCACGTGGCTTCATCAGGGGGAAGGTTTGAATTTGGGATGGCGGCGATAAATTGTTGTGCATATAAATTGCTTTGATCCACAATCAATGCATACAGATCGTCTGTGAAAAACAGCTCCAAAAAATCAAGGGGAGTAGTTAAATTTGCTTTTTCCACCTGAATTCCGGGTTGGGCAGTGAATGGGAGAACGGGAGTTGCAGAATTTGTGGGCAGCCAATCGGGATTTGCAGGCACATCCAGAAGGATACTAGGGGCTCTACGGGCCTGTGTGTGAATTCTTGTTGGTTGCGGGACACTACTTGTGCTCGCCACCGCACCAGATTGTACTGCACTTATGGGACTCGCCACGTCACCAAGTGATACTGCAGTGCTGGTATGTGAAAGACCAGGATGTACTAAGCCGCTGGTGCTCGCCAGTACCCAAAGGGGTAGCGCGGCACTAGTACTGGCATTCTGCTGCAAATTTACCGGCAAGTGCTAGGAGAGATCAGGCCTGATTCTGTGAACACTGCAGTTTTGTGTGCAATGTATCAACTGACAGTGACCTACTGACACTGCACTTGCTGGGGGGAGAAGGGGGGTAAGCGTAGGGGCTAAACGCAGGTGCTGGCAGGCACCGGGGCTGATCCCGCTAACGCTTTGTTTTTGGGGACACCATACTAATGTGAACAATGGTATAGTGGTGATCTGATCAAAGACATTGATCTGTTCTAGCAATTTACTAGCAATGGAGGTTTATTGTGTATGAACTTGTTCTTGGAAATCAAGGGGTTAAATGTGATTACTGTTGTACAGATGGGCAATCTGACGCTATCTGGGAGGGGCATGAAAACCACAAGAGCGTGAATCACATATATATATATATATATATATATATATATATATATATATGTGATTTTAAGCACCCGTGCCACCCTGTAGCAGTACTTCTGCTATAGGGCAGTCAGAAAGCAGTTCAAGAAGCGGTTTGCGTTACGGCGCTGCGTTACTTTAATTGATAATTGTGTGGTCATGTAACGCTGCACCCAAATTAAATTTATGTCCTTTTTTTCCACGAATTGAGCTTTTTTTCAGTGGTATTTGATATCCTATGCATGTTTTTATTTTTTGCGCTATAAGAAAAAAAAGACTGAGAATTTTGAAAAAAACAAAACAATATTTTGGACTTTTTGCTATTAAACATGTCCAGTAAAAAAATATTAACATCAAATTTAGTCATAAATTTAGGCCAAAATGTATTCTGCGACGTCTTTGCTAAAAAAAAAAATCCCAACATGTGCAAATTAATTGGTTTACTTGAAAGTTTATAGTGTTTACAAATGGCGGTATAGATACTGGAATTTGTTTTTTTTTTTATACTAATAATGACGGCGATCAGCGACTTATGGTGATGATCAGGGACTTATAGCGGCGATCAGTGACTTATAGAGGGACTGCGGTGGGCATTTTGACACTGGGGGGAATTGGATTGGTGTCACTGACATCCCCAGTGACACCAATACAATGATCAGTGCTAAAAAAAAAGCACTGAGACTGTACTAATGGAACTGGGCAGGAAGCGGTTAAAAATGAGGGGCAACCAAAGGGTTACCTTTGTGATGGGAGTGTTTTACTAGGGAGCGGGAGGTGTGTGCTTCACTGTAAACACACTGCTCTGGATGGCTCTGCTCAGCTATCCAGAGCAGTGTGCCCAAACTGACAGGGAGGAGGGCTGTTGGTAAACAATGCAGCCCTTCTCCCTGTTGGTGATCGATGGTAATCACCGGCCTTGACCCGGTGATTGACACCCGGGACCGCGATCAGAGGCATAGGTAGGGCGCGTGTACAGCTCACGTGCGCCCCCTACCCGGAAATGCAGAATCACGTATATATACACATGATCCTGTGCACAAGGGCCACCCTGTAGCAGTAAATGCACTGTGGGCGATCCTTAAGCGGTTAACGCTCAGCAGAAATGCATCTGCTGAGTAAATGAGGCGCCAGCTCCAATGAGAAAAAAAGAAAAAACTTTATTCCTTCAGGTTCCCTTGCTCATGGAAGCACTGAGGTGCTCAGTACTAGCGCCTGCTGAGCAGCCAAATCAAGCTCTGGTGTCCTCTCCGTTAGGCAGCCATTTTGTCAATCTCCAAACTTGCTACATTTGCAAAACACAGGTTCAGCTGTCATTATTTTCAGTGGCACCTAAAACGGTTTTGCTGTGATTGTCGCTTGATTTTCTGTGCATCAATCGCAGCAAATAACATTGCATGAAGCTTGTCGCTCAAAAAGGTTCAGGAGTTCTTTTGGACGACAAGATTCATGCAATGCAATGTGCAGCGATTGTCATGCGATTTACTGCGCGGCAATTCACTGCGCGTGAGCTTCTTTTGGGTGACTAGCTTCACACAATACGATTTGCCACGAGACAATCACTGCAAAACCGCACCATGTTTTAGGTGCCATTGGGTGTTTTGGGATCGCTACAGAATGCAGGTTCAGGTGCCACTATTTTCAGTTGTGAATGGAGCCAACCTGGTTCTCAAACATGTGATTCTGGATGTGTTTTCAAGCTCAAACTGATAAGTGTTCACATAGGATTGCTATTGACAGGAGGTTTTGCATTTAAGTCAATGGGAGGTGTTTTTGCATTGAAGTCGATGGGAGGCACGTTTGCATTGAAGTCAATGAGAGGCAGTTGTGAAGAGATCATCGTCAGAATCGCACCTGTACTGAAATCACACAGAAACCGGAATGACATTGCAATTTCAGTACACATATGTTTGAACCCAGGCTAAAGAGGCTGCTTGCGTGCAATAGGGCTAAATGTTAAAAAACCCAACCTGCCCAATGCCTGGAACCACATGTCTCAGGCATCGGGCAATATAAATTGTGCATCCCTGAGGTCACAGGATACCTAGACATCCTTCTGCTGAATGATTTCTAGACTATGATCCCATGTTCCAACATCAAAAATACCATCCAGTTCCTTCAAATTTTGGATTGCTGGTCAACTTTGAGATGTCTACCTTCCAGAGTTCCCATCACCTGGAATATTTGGTGCTGATCTTGGACATGGCCAAGGCAAAAATTTTCCTTTCCTTCTCTAAAGTCCAACTGTTGGACTCTCAGGTAAATTAGGGATCCCTCAGCATGTGGATTCTGGACTTCATAATGGCCTCTTTTGAGGAGGCCCCCTTTACTCAGTACCACTCAAACTCTTCGCAACTCAGCATTGTAATAATGTGGGACAAGCAGAGCTTCTCTGGATCACTACTACTGCTGTTCAGTCAGGTGAAAATCTCCCTGGCATCATTCATTTCCATTTCTGCCCTAGAATCCAGGAATTTCTTCCTTCTCCCTCATCCCTGAAGGAGAGACACAAGCCTGATAAGTTGGGGTGGTGTTTACAATTTCCTGACTGTCAGGGAACCTAGTCCCCACAGAAGTCATCTACTTTATGGATCTCAGAACTATAAGACTTATTCTCTTACATTGGACCCCTCACCTATACAATTACCCAGTTGGGTTGAAGTCTCCCAATGACATGGCTCTGGCCTACATAAACCATCAAAGGGATACTAGAAGTTGGGAAGCCATGAAAGAAGCAAGCCTGATACTCTCCTGGGTGGAGAATCATATTCCACCTCACTCTGCTATCTACATACCGGGAGTGGAATTGACAAGCGAGCTTCCTTAGTCACCAATGCCTGGTCTCAGGAAAGTGGTCCCTTTACCCTAAGATCCTCCTGATGCTTGTCAGAATTTTGGAACACTAGATGTGGATTTCGTGGTCTCTGGATTTAACAAAAAAAGCTAGATAGGTGTGAGGCCAGATCCAGGGATCCCCTAGCTTTTGTGATTTCTTGGTCCCTGTTCAAACTTGTTTATGTGTAGCGCCCCTCTAGTTAGCCAGGGGGAGCTAGCTAGGTTTTTTAGTTAGAGGCTGGATAGCAGCCTGGTATGAGTCAGCCTGGGATGGGTCAGTCAGGTACCTTTAGGTCAGGGCTGAGGGCTCTGCAGGTCAGTCCAAGGATACCTTCCCCCGCACTAGAAGCTTGAAAAATTTCTAGAAGGCAGTGGGTGAGGTTGAGGAGGGGGTGATGTGCATACTCAGGGGACTCTGACCAATCCTCAGGCAAGAGGCTTGGCCTGGGGTCAGGACAGCTCTTAAGTATGGTAGAGCCTGATCAGGAAGTGGTAATGTCAGGTGGAAGATGCTGTGAGAAGGCTGGAGTGTGGAGCCTGAGAGGGGGCCCAGGGAGTGGGGCTTAACTGCAGGCAGGAGCTGGGAAGGAGGATATCTCAGCCTCAACCATCCCCTGAGAGTTGACAGCCTGGGAAGCAGGGAAGGAGCCAGCCCAGTGTAAGGCCTGAAGGCAGCCATCAACCCATAAGCTTACAAGAGAGGACTGAGTAATTGTGCACCCCCTGTGCCAGATAAGGGGAGAGGGTAGTCAGGTGGCAAACCCCACTAGCTCCTCATCTGATGCTGCTTTGCTAAAGTGGCAGCTTCTGGGTCCCCTTGCTAAGGAATTCCCTCAGGCATCTGGGTGAAGAGGAGGAATCATCCTGGGGTCTGTGGAGGTACACCAGAAGGGCTGGAGAGCTCTTCAGAGGAGAGACTTTCATTCTCTTTATCCACATCTGTTCATAGTTGCTAAGGAATTTGTCCTTAAGTTTTTACAGTTCCTTGGGCATTCCATACACCCCTCAACCTCATCCAAGTTCAATACCCCTTAATAAAACTCAAAAAACAAGCTCAAGGACTGTTTACTGGCTCCAGTGTGCAAGTGTGGAAGAAAATGTGTGTTTCCTGGCTGTTCAGGACTATAGGGGGACCTTAGCGACTCCTAAAGGGGGTAGTGCTACATGTGGGTCTCATAATTCCAGGATGTCACTATAGCAACCTGCACGGCTGTTGCACCTAGCAACCAGCAACCAAGATGCCAGGAAAGTGTTGTTTGCTGCTGAAAGTGTCACAGAGCCAAGCAGGAAAGTGGAATTGTGCTGTTCTGCTGGGATTGTGGCTGTTGCTGTGATTAAAATGGTGTTACTGATACTGTCGCCCATGGCTGGTGTGAAAGACTGTCCATTTTTCATCTGCTAATATCAATGAAATGTTCTGCCTACCATTGTCCTAAGCAACCAGAGCGGCTCATCAGTGTGTGTGAGTTTTTTTGCTGCTCTACAGGTGGCTACTACAAAAGACTACTCATTTTGTGTCTGCTTACTACAGCAAACTTTGTCACTACTACTACTGTGCTCATCGTTACTCATAGCAACCACAGAGAGCTACGATACTCCTTTAGATTACAAATGCTCTGTTGCCCACAAGCAGCTGAAGCCTATGTTCTGCTGCTACTAAAACCTGCAAAATACAGTGCTTGACACATGTTTTTGCTTCTGCCTTGAGAAACTGGAACAACCTGCCACCTAGTGGATTACAAATATCCAGTTGCCCCAAAGTGGCTGAAATTATTGACTCTATCTGCTCAACAGTGTCTAGCGGGGGTGTGATCCATACCTCTGTGTTGCTACTACTACCATGAACACCCAGTCACCCAACCATGGCTGGAGCCAAGTGTTCTACACTTGTCAGTGAACTGCATCTTTGTTGCTGCCCAGATTCAGTGTCTCAAAAGCCTGCAAACCAGTCGGCACACTCCCACTTGGAGAGGCAAGGGTTTACACAGGTTCGGGAAAAATCCTGCAGACAGGAGCTAGGAGAGAGGATCTCTCAGCCTCAACCGTCCCATGAGAGAGGACAGCCGGGGATGCACGGAAAGCAGCCACAAGCATACAGGAGAGGACTGAGTGAGTAATCGTGCACTCCCTGTGCCAGATGAGGGGAGAAGACAGTCAGATGGCAAACTCCTCCTAGGCAGCTGGGTGAAAAGGAGAATTCATCCTGGGGTCTGTGGAGGTACACCAGAAGGGCAGGAGAGCTCTTCAGAGGAGAGTCTTTCATTCTCTTTATCCATATCTGTTCATAGTTGCTAAGAAGTTTGTGTCAGGGCTCCCAGGTGTGACCAGAGGTGTGTGACTGATGCAGGGAAACGCAGACTTCAGATATGTGATAAACAATACAATTTATTAACACTAACCATACAAACATAAACGCAGTGCAATACTAAAACATAACACAGTGCAAACAAACCAAACCAACCACCCACAGATAACAGTACATACAAGCAAGCGTCGTCAGGCAGGCCGGGTCAATATCAATTGGGCAGGTAGGTACAGGGGGAGCAAGCAGAGAATGGTCGGGGTCACAGGCCAGGTTCAGCAGGTAGCAAGCAGCGTAGTACAGAGGGTCAGGCAGAGGGATGGTCAGGGTCACAAGCCAGAGATCAAAACAGGTAACAAGCAGCGTAGTACAGAGGGTCAGGCAGAGGGACAGAAACAGGATGCAGGACAGATACAGGGCCCAGGACAAACACAACACCAAGGCCGAGTCTGTGGGTCTGGCCATCCCTTAAATACCCCAGCATCATCAGTTCCAGGTGTTAGCTGGCTGAAAGGTTGAGTCTCTGATTGCTGGGAGCACCCGCTGGCCAGCCCTGGTACTGCAGATCAAAAGGCAGGTGAGTCCCACCATTGCTGGCCAGTCCATTCCTAACAGTTTGTCATCAAGTTTCTACAGTTCCTTGGGAATTCAATACACTCTTCAACCCCAACCAAGTACAATACCCCTTAATAAAACTATAAAAACAAGCTCAAGGACTGTTTACTGTCTCCAGTGTGCAAGTGTGGAAGATAATGCGTGTTGCCTAGCTGACTGTGCAGGACTATAGGGGACCCAAAAAAACAGCGACTCCTAAGGGGGTAGTGCTATATATGTATCCCCTCCAGTTCTCCCTCAACTGCGTCACAATATAAAGAAAGAATGGATTTTGGTAATCCTCATCAATCCAAATTGACTCAAGAGTTCTTCGTACACAGACATAGGGTTTTCTTTACTAAAACTAGAGAGTACAAAATCAGGTGCACTTTTGCATAGAAACCAATCAACTTCCAGGTTTTATTGCCAAAGCTTAATTGAACATGCTGAGGTTAGAAGCTGAACTATGCACAGGTGCACTAGATTCTGAGTGTACCAGTTTTAGTAAATCTCTCTTACAGAGTCTTGACCTTTTCCAAACAGTCCAGATCTTCAGTTTTTTAGGGCCATCTGTTCCACCCTGCTTCTCAGTCGCTAGCTTTAACTGCATGGCTGTTGAAACTAAGGTCCTAAAGGAATTGCTGGCTGTCATTCCCACCTTGCTAAAGGAGAGAAAATCTAACTCTCATAGGATCTACCATCGCACCTGGAGGGCCTACTTTGGTTGGTGTAAAAGCAGGCATCTCAACACCCAGGAATATTCTATTCCTTGAATCCTGGCCTTCCTCCAGGCTGGCCTAAAGCTTATCCATTCTAGTTAAGTGTTCTTGCATAGCAAGGAACACTTATTGTTATCTCACATATATATTCTTATTCTTATTCCGTTTCTTATTATAGCCATATTTGCCACGCTAACTCCTCCCACAGTTTTTACACTACAAATACAAGTAATATATCAAAACGTGCGGATTGTTCCCGATCGGATTGCTATTACTTTGTGGAACGTTTCGCCGAATCGTTCAAGAAATATTGCGGTTTTTGCGGCAAAATTTTCCCATAGGAATGCATTGAGCAGCACAGCACAGCTAGAGTGTGCAAAGGAAAAATCAGAAAAATCAGAACATGATTTGTAAACTGCCATCACTCTTCCATTTTCAAGCCCACCTACACATATCTTATATCAAAACATTCAGCTAACCCTGCTGTCACTAAAAATGTTCACGGCTAGGACACATTCCTGATAGTTTTCAGAATATGACCATTTGTTTGGACCTCATCCCTCCCATTGACTTTCATTGAAACTCCACTTTAGACACAAGAAATTTTAAGGGACGTTTTTAAACTGCGACTGTGCCTTCATTTGTTATCTTTCAGAGACATACTATACATCAAACTGTAGGTCTTTTTCTTGTGATTATCACAATATAAGCTTTTCACGGTAGCATTTATACTTTTAAAACTACAAGCGTTTGAAGATGGCAATCGCCAGTGAATTTGGCAAGTTTAAATAGCCTGTTTAGAGCAGAGCCTGTCACACACCTGTGACTGACTGAGGTAACAGGTGCAAGCAAAGGTCACTCAGGGGGCAGCTGAGTCACATTAGAGTGAGAAAGCTACAGTGTGAAAGGAAAAATCAGAACATGATTTGTAAACTGCCATCACTCTGCCATTTTCAAGCCCACCTACACATATCTTATATCAAAACGTTCAGCTAACCCTGCTGTCACTAAAAATGTTCACGGCTAGGACATACTCCTGATAGTTTTCACAATATGACCATTTGTTTGCAAATAACCCCTCCCATTGACTTTCATTGAAAATCCACTCAGAGCCACCTGAAATGTTAAGGGACGTTTTTAAACTGCGACTGTGCCTTCATTTTTAATATTGCAGAGACATACTATACATCAAAATTTAGGTCTGTTTCTTGTGATTGTCACATTATAAACCTTTTCACGGTAGCATTTATACTTTTAAAACTACAAGCGTTTGAAGATGGCAATCGCCAGTGATGTCGGCAAGTTTGAGCACTGTGTTTATAACCATGACTCTGCCCTTGGTGTGGAGGGAGTTGCCATAGGAACCCAGCTGTGTGAGCAGGAAGCAGAGAGAAAAAAGCTACTCCACCCACACCAGTGCGTGGAGGCCAGAACACCACACAATTTCCACAGAAATTGTGAAGACGCCAGTGAAGTGAGCAATTTTAAGCAGTTTGTTTTTACCACTCTTCTCTGCCATATTTGAAATCTAATTCTTATTCCGTTTCTTATTATAGCCATATTTGCCACGCTAACTCCTCCCACAGTTTTTACACTACAAATACAAGTAATATATCAAAACGTGCGGATTGTTCCCGATCGGATTGCTATTACTTTGTGGAACGTTTCGCCAAATCGTTCAAGAAATATCGCGGTTTTTGCGGCGAAATTTTCCCATAGGAATGCATTGAGCAGCAGAGCACAGCTAGAGTGTGCAAAGGAAAAATCAGAAAAATCAGAACATGATTTGTAAACTGCCATCACTCTTCCATTTTCAAGCCCACCTACACATATCTTATATCAAAACGTTCAGCTAACCCTGCTGTCACTAAAAATGTCCACGAATGCCAGTAGTGTACCGCGCTCCAATATATTCTACCTTATGTGATATAATGAATTCATAAGTGTACCACCGATAATCAAATAATTACATCAATTAAATATACTTAAATATATGATTTGTGTAAATATATAAAATAAATTAATTTATCAATGTGAAAAAACAAAAACTATGAATGAAAAATATAAATAAAAAATAAAAAATATTTGCAGTGGGAATGAGTTCCTTCTGTATAAATGAGATGGTGTTATTATTCAGTCTGGATAAAAATAAAAAAAAATAAAATAAAATTAAAATAAAAATAAAATTAAAATTAAAATAAAAATAAAATTAAAAATAAAATAAAAATTAAATTAAAATTAAAATAAATAAAAAATATTTGCAGTGGGAATGACAGTTCCTTCTGTATAAATGAGATGGTATTATTATTCAGTCTGGATAAAAATAAAAATAAAATAAAAATTAAATTAAAATAAAAAAAAATTAAATTAAAATTAAAATAAAATTAAAAATAAAATAAAAATAAAAATTAAAATAAAATTAAATTTAAAAAATAAATAAAATAAAAATAAAATTAACATAAAATTAAAATAAAAATAAAATTAAAATAAAAATAAAAATAAAATTAAAATTAACATAAAATTAAAATAAAAATAAAAATAAAATTAAAATAAAATAAAAATAAAATTAAAATTAACATAAAATTAAAATAAAATTAAAATTAAAATTAAAATAAAATTAAAAATTAAATAAAAATAAAAATTAAAATAAAAATAAAATTAAATTTAAAAAAAAAATAAAATAAAAATAAAATAAAAAATTAAAATAAAAATAAAATTAAAAATAAAAAAAAATAAAAATAAAAATTAAAATAAAAAAAAAAATTAAAATAAAAATAAATAATTGATATCCCGGATAAGACACTATGTTTCTTTTCTTTAATATTTAATTAATACTAATTTTAGCACGCAATTGAACTTGGCAAGTTTAAAAAGCCTGTTTAGAACAGGCATGCTGACATTCCTCTCAGAGTGAGTTGTCATAGCAACCCAGCTGTCTCAGCACAGTGAGCCTACTCCGCCCTCTCCAGGTGCAGCAACCAAAGGTCACTCAAGAGGCAGATGACTCACGAGGCTGGACTGTGAGCTTAAAAATACAAGCTGAAATGCATTTCTCACTATCAGGCTTGCAATGTGCACTGCTTACATTTCATCAATCATTTGGTAAAGGTTGCGGCAAGAACACTTTACACAATTTCCCCAGAAATTGTAGATTGTCTAGTTCTTATTAAGTGTTCTTGCATAGCAAGGAACACTTATTGTTATCTCACATATATATTCTTATTCTTATTCCGTTTCTTATTATAGCCATATTTGCCACGCTAATTCCTCCCACAGTTTTTACACTACAAATACAAGTAATATATCAAAACGTGCGGATTGTTCCCGATCGGATTGCTATTACTTTGTGGAACGTTTCGCCGAATCGTTCAAGAAATATCGCGGTTTTTGCGGCGAAATTTTCCCATAGGAATGCATTGAGCAGCAGAGCACAGCTAGAGTGTGTAAAGGAAAAATCTGAAAAATCAGAACATGATTTGTAAACTGCCATCACTCTTTCATTTTCAAGCCCACCTACACATATCTTATATCAAAACGTTCAGCTAACCCTGCTGTCACTAAAAATGTTCACAGCTAAGCCATATTCCTAATAGTTTTCAGAATATGACCATTTGTTTGGACCTCATCCCTCCCATTGACTTTCATTGAAACTCCACTTTAGACACAAGACATTTTAAGGGACGTTTTTAAACTGCGACTGTGCCTTCATTTTTTATCTTTCAGAGACATACTATACATCAAAATTTAGGTCTGTTTCTTGTGATTGTCACAGTATAAACCTTTTCACGGTAGCATTTATACTTTTAAAACTACAAGCGTTTGAAAATGGCAATCGCCAGTGAACTTGGCAAGTTTAAATAGCCTGTTTAGAGCAGAGCTGTCACACACCTGTGACTGACTGAGGTAACAGGTGCAAGCAAAGGTCACTCAGGGGGCAGCTGAGTCACATTAGAGTGAGAAAGCTGCAGTGTGGAAGGAAAAATCAGAACATGATTTGTAAACTGCCATAACTATGTCATTTTCAAGCCCACCTACACATATCTTATATCAAAACGTTCAGCTAACCCTGCTGTCACTAAAAATGTTCACGGCTAGGACATACTCCTGATAGTTTTCAGAATATGACCATTTGTTTGCAAATAACCCCTCCCATTGACTTTCATTGAAACTTCACTCACAGCCACCTGAAATGTTAAGGGACGTTTTTAAACTGCGACTGTGCCTTCATTTTTAATATTGCAGAGACATACTATACATCAAAATTTAGGTCTGTTTCTTGTGATTGTCACAGTATAAACTTTTTCACGGTAGCATTTATACTTTTAAAACTACAAGCGTTTGAAGATGGCAATCGCCAGTGAATTTGGCAAGTTTGAGCACTGTGTTTAGAGCAGAGCTTGTCACACACCTGTGACTGACTGAGTCACAGGTGCACCAAAGGTCACTCAGGGGGCAGCTGAGTCACATTAGAGTGAGAAGTGAGAAAGCTGCAGTGTGGAAGGAAAAATCAGAACATGATTTGTAAACTGCCATCACTCTTCCATTTTCAAGCCCACCTACACATATCTTATATCAAAACATTCAGCTAACCCTGCTGTCACTAAAAATGTTCACGGCTAGGACACATTCCTGATAGTTTTCAGAATATGACCATTTGTTTGGACCTCATCCCTCCCATTGACTTTCATTGAAACTCCACTTTAGACACAAGAAATTTTAAGGGACGTTTTTAAACTGCGACTGTGCCTTCATTTGTTATCTTTCAGAGACATACTATACATCAAACTGTAGGTCTTTTTCTTGTGATTATCACAATATAAGCTTTTCACGGTAGCATTTATACTTTTAAAACTACAAGCGTTTGAAGATGGCAATCGCCAGTGAATTTGGCAAGTTTAAATAGCCTGTTTAGAGCAGAGCCTGTCACACACCTGTGACTGACTGAGGTAACAGGTGCAAGCAAAGGTCACTCAGGGGGCAGCTGAGTCACATTAGAGTGAGAAAGCTACAGTGTGAAAGGAAAAATCAGAACATGATTTGTAAACTGCCATCACTCTGCCATTTTCAAGCCCACCTACACATATCTTATATCAAAACGTTCAGCTAACCCTGCTGTCACTAAAAATGTTCACGGCTAGGACATACTCCTGATAGTTTTCACAATATGACCATTTGTTTGCAAATAACCCCTCCCATTGACTTTCATTGAAAATCCACTCAGAGCCACCTGAAATGTTAAGGGACGTTTTTAAACTGCGACTGTGCCTTCATTTTTAATATTGCAGAGACATACTATACATCAAAATTTAGGTCTGTTTCTTGTGATTGTCACATTATAAACCTTTTCACGGTAGCATTTATACTTTTAAAACTACAAGCGTTTGAAGATGGCAATCGCCAGTGATGTCGGCAAGTTTGAGCACTGTGTTTATAACCATGACTCTGCCCTTGGTGTGGAGGGAGTTGCCATAGGAACCCAGCTGTGTGAGCAGGAAGCAGAGAGAAAAAAGCTACTCCACCCACACCAGTGCGTGGAGGCCAGAACACCACACAATTTCCACAGAAATTGTGAAGACGCCAGTGAAGTGAGCAATTTTAAGCAGTTTGTTTTTACCACTCTTCTCTGCCATATTTGAAATCTAATTCTTATTCCGTTTCTTATTATAGCCATATTTGCCACGCTAACTCCTCCCACAGTTTTTACACTACAAATACAAGTAATATATCAAAACGTGCGGATTGTTCCCGATCGGATTGCTATTACTTTGTGGAACGTTTCGCCAAATCGTTCAAGAAATATCGCGGTTTTTGCGGCGAAATTTTCCCATAGGAATGCATTGAGCAGCAGAGCACAGCTAGAGTGTGCAAAGGAAAAATCAGAAAAATCAGAACATGATTTGTAAACTGCCATCACTCTTCCATTTTCAAGCCCACCTACACATATCTTATATCAAAACGTTCAGCTAACCCTGCTGTCACTAAAAATGTCCACGAATGCCAGTAGTGTACCGCGCTCCAATATATTCTACCTTATGTGATATAATGAATTCATAAGTGTACCACCGATAATCAAATAATTACATCAATTAAATATACTTAAATATATGATTTGTGTAAATATATAAAATAAATTAATTTATCAATGTGAAAAAACAAAAACTATGAATGAAAAATATAAATAAAAAATAAAAAATATTTGCAGTGGGAATGAGTTCCTTCTGTATAAATGAGATGGTGTTATTATTCAGTCTGGATAAAAATAAAAAAAAATAAAATAAAATTAAAATAAAAATAAAATTAAAATTAAAATAAAAATAAAATTAAAAATAAAATAAAAATTAAATTAAAATTAAAATAAATAAAAAATATTTGCAGTGGGAATGACAGTTCCTTCTGTATAAATGAGATGGTATTATTATTCAGTCTGGATAAAAATAAAAATAAAATAAAAATTAAATTAAAATAAAAAAAAATTAAATTAAAATTAAAATAAAATTAAAAATAAAATAAAAATAAAAATTAAAATAAAATTAAATTTAAAAAAAAAATAAAATAAAAATAAAATTAACATAAAATTAAAATAAAAATAAAATTAAAATAAAAATAAAAATAAAATTAAAATTAACATAAAATTAAAATAAAAATAAAAATAAAATTAAAATAAAATAAAAATAAAATTAAAATTAACATAAAATTAAAATAAAATTAAAATTAAAATTAAAATAAAATTAAAAATTAAATAAAAATAAAAATTAAAATAAAAATAAAATTAAATTTAAAAAAAAAAATAAAATAAAAATAAAATAAAAAATTAAAATAAAAATAAAATTAAAAATAAAAAAAAATAAAAATAAAAATTAAAATAAAAAAAAAAATTAAAATAAAAATAAATAATTGATATCCCGGATAAGACACTATGTTTCTTTTCTTTAATATTTAATTAATACTAATTTTAGCACGCAATTGAACTTGGCAAGTTTAAAAAGCCTGTTTAGAACAGGCATGCTGACATTCCTCTCAGAGTGAGTTGTCATAGCAACCCAGCTGTCTCAGCACAGTGAGCCTACTCCGCCCTCTCCAGGTGCAGCAACCAAAGGTCACTCAAGAGGCAGATGACTCACGAGGCTGGACTGTGAGCTTAAAAATACAAGCTGAAATGCATTTCTCACTATCAGGCTTGCAATGTGCACTGCTTACATTTCATCAATCATTTGGTAAAGGTTGCGGCAAGAACACTTTACACAATTTCCCCAGAAATTGTAGATTGTCTAGTTCTTATTAAGTGTTCTTGCATAGCAAGGAACACTTATTGTTATCTCACATATATATTCTTATTCTTATTCCGTTTCTTATTATAGCCATATTTGCCACGCTAATTCCTCCCACAGTTTTTACACTACAAATACAAGTAATATATCAAAACGTGCGGATTGTTCCCGATCGGATTGCTATTACTTTGTGGAACGTTTCGCCGAATCGTTCAAGAAATATCGCGGTTTTTGCGGCGAAATTTTCCCATAGGAATGCATTGAGCAGCAGAGCACAGCTAGAGTGTGTAAAGGAAAAATCTGAAAAATCAGAACATGATTTGTAAACTGCCATCACTCTTTCATTTTCAAGCCCACCTACACATATCTTATATCAAAACGTTCAGCTAACCCTGCTGTCACTAAAAATGTTCACAGCTAAGCCATATTCCTAATAGTTTTCAGAATATGACCATTTGTTTGGACCTCATCCCTCCCATTGACTTTCATTGAAACTCCACTTTAGACACAAGACATTTTAAGGGACGTTTTTAAACTGCGACTGTGCCTTCATTTTTTATCTTTCAGAGACATACTATACATCAAAATTTAGGTCTGTTTCTTGTGATTGTCACAGTATAAACCTTTTCACGGTAGCATTTATACTTTTAAAACTACAAGCGTTTGAAAATGGCAATCGCCAGTGAACTTGGCAAGTTTAAATAGCCTGTTTAGAGCAGAGCTGTCACACACCTGTGACTGACTGAGGTAACAGGTGCAAGCAAAGGTCACTCAGGGGGCAGCTGAGTCACATTAGAGTGAGAAAGCTGCAGTGTGGAAGGAAAAATCAGAACATGATTTGTAAACTGCCATAACTATGTCATTTTCAAGCCCACCTACACATATCTTATATCAAAACGTTCAGCTAACCCTGCTGTCACTAAAAATGTTCACGGCTAGGACATACTCCTGATAGTTTTCAGAATATGACCATTTGTTTGCAAATAACCCCTCCCATTGACTTTCATTGAAACTTCACTCACAGCCACCTGAAATGTTAAGGGACGTTTTTAAACTGCGACTGTGCCTTCATTTTTAATATTGCAGAGACATACTATACATCAAAATTTAGGTCTGTTTCTTGTGATTGTCACAGTATAAACTTTTTCACGGTAGCATTTATACTTTTAAAACTACAAGCGTTTGAAGATGGCAATCGCCAGTGAATTTGGCAAGTTTGAGCACTGTGTTTAGAGCAGAGCTTGTCACACACCTGTGACTGACTGAGTCACAGGTGCACCAAAGGTCACTCAGGGGGCAGCTGAGTCACATTAGAGTGAGAAGTGAGAAAGCTGCAGTGTGGAAGGAAAAATCAGAACATGATTTGTAAACTGCCATCACTCTTTCATTTTCAAGCCCACCTACACATATCTTATATCAAAACGTTCAGCTAACCCTGCTGTCACTAAAAATGTTCACGAATGCCAGTAGTGTACCGCGCTCCAATATATTCTACCTTATGTGATATAATGAATTCATAAGTGTACCACCGATAATCAAATAATTACATCAATTAATTATACTTAAATATATGATTTGTGTAAATATATAAAATAAATTAATTTATCAATGTGAAAAAACAAAAACTATGAATGAAAAATATAAATAAAAAATAAAAAATATTTGCAGTGGGAATGACAGTTCCTTCTGTATAAATGAGATGGTGTTATTATTCAGTCTGGATAAAAATAAAATAAAATTAAAATTAAAAAAAAAAAAATAAAATAAAATTAAAATAAAAATAAAATTAAAATTAAAATAAATAAAAAATATTTGCAGTGGGAATGACAGTTCCTTCTGTATAAATGAGATGGTATTATTATTCAGTCTGGATAAAAATAAAAATTAAATTAAAATTAAATTAAAATTAAAATAAAATTAAAAATAAAATAAAAATAAAAATTAA
Source organism: Staurois parvus (assembly GCF_062004578.1). Taxonomy (NCBI): domain Eukaryota; kingdom Metazoa; phylum Chordata; class Amphibia; order Anura; family Ranidae; genus Staurois; species Staurois parvus. The sequence continues at coordinate 513,330 of NW_028318323.1, forward strand.
AATAAAAATAAAATTAAATTAAAAAAAAAATTAAAATAAAAATAAAATTAACATAAAAATAAAATTAAAAAAAAAATAAAAATAAAATTAAAATTAACATAAAATTAAAATAAAAATAAAAATTAAATTAAAAATAAAATTAAATTAAAATTAAAATAAAATTAAAATTAACATAAAATTAAAATAAAAATAAAATTAAAATAAAATAAAAATAAAATTAAAATTAACATAAAATTAAAATAAAAATAAAATTAAAAATAAAATAAAATAAAAATTAAAATTAAAATTAAAATAAAAAAAAAATTAAAATAAAAATAAATAATTGATATCCCGGATAAGACACTATGTTTCTTTTCTTTAATATTTAATTAATACTAATTTTAGCACGCAATTGAACTTGGCAAGTTTAAAAAGCCTGTTTAGAACAGGCATGCTGACATTCCTCTCAGAGTGAGTTGTCATAGCAACCCAGCTGTCTCAGCACAGTTAGCCTACTCCGCCCTCTCCAGGTGCAGCAACCAAAGGTCACTCAAGAGGCAGATGACTCACGAGGCTGGACTGTGAGCTTCAAAATACAAGCTGAAATGCATTTCTCACTATAAGGCTTGCAATGTGCACTGCTTACATTTCATCAATCATTTGGTAAAGGTTGCGGCAAGAACACTTTACACAATTTCCCCAGAAATTGTAGATTGTCTAGTTCTTATTCCGTTTCTTATTATAGCCATATTTGCCACGCTAACTCCTCCCACAGTTTTTACACTACAAATACAAGTAATATATCAAAACGTGCGGATTGTTCCCGATCGGATTGCTATTACTTTGTGCAACGTTTCGCCAAATCGTTCAAGAAATATCGCGGTTTTTGCGGCGAAATTTTCCCATAGGAATGCATTGAGCAGCAGAGCACAGCTAGAGTGTGTAAAGGAAAAATCAGAAAAATCAGAACATGATTTGTAAACTGCCATCACTCTTTCATTTTCAAGCCCACCTACACATATCTTATATCAAAACGTTCAGCTAACCCTGCTGTCACTAAAAATGTTCACAGCTAAGCCATATTCCTAATAGTTTTCAGAATATGACCATTTGTTTGGACCTCATCCCTCCCATTGACTTTCATTGAAACTCCACTTTAGACACAAGAAATTTTAAGGGACGTTTTTAAACTGCGACTGTGCCTTCATTTTTTATCTTTCAGAGACATACTATACATCAAAATTTAGGTCTGTTTCTTGTGATTGTCACAGTATAAACCTTTTCACGGTAGCATTTATACTTTTAAAACTACAAGCGTTTGAAAATGGCAATCGCCAGTGAACTTGGCAAGTTTAAATAGCCTGTTTAGAGCAGAGCTTCTCACACACCTGTGACTGACTGAGGTAACAGGTGCAAGCAAAGGTCACTCAGGGGGCAGCTGAGTCACATTAGAGTGAGAAAGCTACAGTGTGAAAGGAAAAATCAGAACATGATTTGTAAACTGCCATCACTATGTCATTTTCAAGCCCACCTACACATATCTTATATCAAAACGTTCAGCTAACCCTGCTGTCACTAAAAATGTTCACGGCTAGGACATACTCCTGATAGTTTTCAGAATATGACCATTTATTTATACCTCACCCCTCCCATTGACTTTCATTGAAACTTCACTCACAGCCACCTGAAATGTTAAGGGACGTTTTTAAACTGCGACTGTGCCTTCATTTTTAATATTGCAGAGACATACTATACATCAAAATTTAGGTCTGTTTCTTGTGATTGTCACAATATAAACCTTTTCACGATAGCATTTATACTTTTAAAACTACAAGCGTTTGAAGATGGCAATCGCCAGTGAATTTGGCAAGTTTGAGCAGTGTGTTTAGAGCAGAGCTTGTCACACACCTGTGACTGACTGAGGCAACAGGTGCACCAAAGGTCACTCAGGGGGCAGCTGAGTCACATTAGAGTGAGAAGTGAGAAAGCTGCAGTGTGGAAGGAAAAATCAGAACATGATTTGTAAACTGCCATCACTCTTTCATTTTCAAGCCCACCTACACATATCTTATATCAAAACGTTCAGCTAACCCTGCTGTCACTAAAAATGTTCACGAATGCCAGTAGTGTACCGCGCTCCAATATATTCTACCTTATGTGATATAATGAATTCATAAGTGTACCACCGATAATCAAATAATTACATCAATTAATTATACTTAAATATATGATTTGTGTAAATATATAAAATAAATTAATTTATCAATGTGAAAAAACAAAAACTATGAATGAAAAATATAAATAAAAAATAAAAAATATTTGCAGTGGGAATGACAGTTCCTTCTGTATAAATGAGATGGTGTTATTATTCAGTCTGGATAAAAATAAAATAAAATTAAAATAAAAATAAAAAAATAAAATAAAATTAAAATTAAAATAAAAATTAAATTAAAATTAAAATTAAAATAAATAAAAAATATTTGCAGTGGGAATGACAGTTCCTTCTGTATAAATGAGATGGTATTATTATTCAGTCTGGATAAAAATAAAAATAAAATAAAATAAAAATTAAATTAAAATAAAATAAAAAAAAAATAAAATTAAAATTAAAATAAAATTAAATTTAAAAAAAAAATAAAATAAAAATAAAATTAACATAAAATTAAAATAAAAATAAAATTAAAATAAAAATAAAAATAAAATTAAAATTAACATAAAATTAAAATAAAATTAAAATTAACATAAAATTAAAATAAAAATTAAAATAAAATAAAAATAAAATTAAAATTAACATAAAATTAAAATAAAATTAAAATTAAAATAAAAATAAAATTAAAAATAAAATAAAATAAAATAAAAATTAAAATTAAAATAAAAAAATAAATAAAATAAAAATAAAAATAAATAATTGATATCCCGGATAAGACACTATGTTTCTTTTCTTTAATATTTAATTAATACTAATTTTAGCACGCAATTGAACTTGGCAAGTTTAAAAAGCCTGTTTAGAACAGGCATGCTGACATTCCTCTCAGAGTGAGTTGTCATAGCAACCCAGCTGTCTCAGCACAGTGAGCCTACTCCGCCCTCTCCAGGTGCAGCAACCAAAGGTCACTCAAGAGGCAGATGACTCACGAGGCTGGACTGTGAGCTTCAAAATACAAGCTGAAATGCATTTCTCACTATCAGGCTTGCAATGTGCCCTGCTTACATTTCATCAATCATTTGGTAAAGGTTGCGGCAAGAACACTTTACACAATTTCCACAGAAATTGTAGATTGTCTAGTTATTAAGTGTTCTTGCATAGCAAGGAACACTTATTGTTATCTCACATATATATTTAAGTGTTCTTGCATAGCAAGGAACACTTATTGTTATCTCACATATATATTCTTATTCTTATTCTTATTATAGCCATATTTGCCACGCTAACTCCTCCCACAGTTTTTACACTACAAATACAAGTAATATATCAAAACGTGCGGATTGTTCCCGATCGGATTGCTATTACTTTGTGGAATGTTTCGCCGAATCGTTCAAGAAATATCGCGGTTTTTGCGGCGAAATTTTCCCATAGGAATGCATTGAGCAGCAGAGCACAGCTAGAGTGTGTAAAGGAAAAATCAGAAAAATCAGAACATGATTTGTAAACTGCCATCACTCTTTCATTTTCAAGCCCACCTACACATATCTTATATCAAAACGTTCAGCTAACCCTGCTGTCACTAAAAATGTTCACAGCTAAGCCATATTCCTGATAGTTTTCAGAATATGACCATTTGTTTGGACCTCATCCCTCCCATTGACTTTCATTGAAACTCCACTTTAGACACAAGAAATTTTAAGGGACGTTTTTAAACTGCGACTGTGCCTTCATTTTTTATCTTTCAGAGACATACTATACATCAAAATTTAGGTCTGTTTCTTGTGATTGTCACAATATAAACCTTTTCACAGTAGCATTTATACTTTTAAAACTACAAGCGTTTGAAGATGGCAATCGCCAGTGAACTTGGCAAGTTTAAATAGCCTGTTTAGAGCAGAGCTTCTCACACACCTGTGACTGACTGAGGTAACAGGTGCAAGCAAAGGTCACTCAGAGGGCAGCTGAGTCACATTAGAGTGAGAAAGCTACAGTGTGAAAGGAAAAATCAGAACATGATTTGTAAACTGCCATCACTATGTCATTTTCAAGCCCACCTACACATATCTTATATCAAAATGTTCAGCTAACCCTGCTGTCACTAAAAATGTTCACGGCTAGGACATACTCCTGATAGTTTTCAGAATATGACCATTTGTTTGCACCTCACCCCTCCCATTGACTTTCTTTGAAACTTCACTCACAGCCACCTGAAATGTTAAGGGACGTTTTTAAACTGCGACTGTGCCTTCATTTTTAATATTGCAGAGACATACTATACATCAAAATTTAGGTCTGTTTCTTGTGATTGTCACAGTATAAACCTTTTCACGGTAGCATTTATACTTTTAAAACTACAAGCGTTTGAAAATGGCAATCGCCAGTGAACTTGGCAAGTTTGAGCAGTGTGTTTAGAGCAGAGCTTGTCACACACCTGTGACTGACTGAGTCACAGGTGCACCAAAGGTCACTCAGGGGGCAGCTGAGTCACATTAGAGTGAGAAGTGAGAAAGCTGCAGTGTGGAAGGAAAAATCAGAACATGATTTGTAAACTGCCATCACTCTTTCATTTTCAAGCCCACCTACACATATCTTATATCAAAACGTTCAGCTAACCCTGCTGTCACTAAAAATGTTCACGAATGCCAGTAGTGTACCGCGCTCCAATATATTCTACCTTATGTGATATAATGAATTCATAAGTGTACCACCGATAATCAAATAATTACATCAATTAATTATACTTAAATATATGATTTGTGTAAATATATAAAATAAATTAATTTATCAATGTGAAAAAACAAAAACTATGAATGAAAAATATAAATAAAAAATAAAAAATATTTGCAGTGGGAATGACAGTTCCTTCTGTATAAATGAGATGGTGTTATTATTCAGTCTGGATAAAAATAAAATAAAATTAAAATTAAAATAAAAAAATAAAATAAAATTAAAATAAAAATAAAATTAAAAATTAAAATTAAAATAAAAATAAAATGAAAAATAAAATAAAAATTAAATTAAAATTAAAATTAAAATAAATAAAAAATATTTGCAGTGGGAATGACAGTTCCTTCTGTATAAATGAGATGGTATTATTATTCAGTCTGGATAAAAATAAAAATAAAATAAAAATTAAATTAAAATAAAAAAAAATAAAATTAAAATTAAAATAAAATTAAAAATAAAAATAAAAATTAAAATTAAAATAAAATTAAAATTAAAAAAAAAAATTAAATAAAAATAAAATTAACATAAAATTAAAATAAAAATAAAATTAAAATAACATAAAATAAAATTAAAATTAAAATTAAAATAAAAATAAAATTAAAAATAAAATAAAATTAAAATAAAATTAAAATTAACATAAAATTAAAATTAACATAAAATTAAAATAAAAATAAAATTAACATAAAATTAAAATTAAATTAAAATAAAAATAAAATTAAAAATAAAATAAAATTAAAATTAAAATTAAAATAAAAAAAAAATAAAATAAAAATAAAAATAAATAATTGATATCCCGGATAAGACACTATGTTTCTTTTCTTTAATATTTAATTAATACTAATTTTAGCACGCAATTGAACTTGGCAAGTTTAAAAAGCCTGTTTAGAACAGGCATGCTGACATTCCTCTCAGAGTGAGTTGTCATAGCAACCCAGCTGTCTCAGCACAGTGAGCCTACTCCGCCCTCTCCAGGTGCAGCAACCAAAGGTCACTCAAGAGGCAGATGACTCACGAGGCTGGACTGTGAGCTTCAAAATACAAGCTGAAATGCATTTCTCCCTATCAGGCTTGCAATGTGCACTGCTTACATTTCATCAATCATTTGGTAAAGGTTGCGGCAAGAACACTTTACACAATTTCCCCAGAAATTGTAGATTGTCTAGTTATTATTATTATTATACAGGATTTATTTAGCACCAACAGTTTGTGCAACACTTTACAACATGAGGGCAGACAGTAACAGTTACAATACTAGAGATGTAAAATTCCCAGAAATTTTGAAGCAATGGGGGAAAAAACACTTTCCCCTGCTTTTTCTGGAATAATGGAAATGTTTGGAAAAATTGAAAACAAATTCAGTGACGAGTAGTTTTACAAATTGAAGTAATTTTACACTGGGAACATGAAATTCAGTTTATATAAAGGTATTATGCTTGAAATAAAAGCACAGCTTATTCAGTAAATAAACTGAATTTGCTTTTAAAGTGTTTTTTTTTTTACTGTATGTTAGAACTGTATGTTAAGAACATTTCAACTATACACGAGAACAGGTAACTATCCCCCTTTCCCTCATAAAAATTTAAAAGCTTCCTGCCATTATGCATTTTCAGTTATTGACAATGCTGATCCAGAAGCATATATTGCTCTATGAAGAGCTTGATAAATGTTCTCCTGATTTTCAGGTGTAATTTTATCTATGTAGCAGTACCCCCTTGAGGGCCACTAGTTTTGGGTCCCCCTTATTTCCTGCACAGCCAGGCAACACACATTTACAACTTCCATTCAGAGTCGGTAACCAGTCCACGGGCTTGTTTTGTTGTTTTATTTGAGGTAAACAACTTTGACCGGGTTTAGCTGTATATGAGATGCCCAATTCATATATGGTCCTGGACTTTCTACTCTCCCCAGAGTGGAATCAGTATCCTCCTCTTCAGTCAGACTTTACTACCTCTAACTCCCAAAATGTGGTACCTTTCTAACTCCGAATATGGTACTCACTGTAGTGCATAGGGGAGGGATGTTTGTCACTTCCTAGAGATATTTTTTTCAAAAACAGGTTCTCAGTTCTCTTTTGGTATGCCACATATAGTGTGTAGCACTACCCCCTTAGGAGTTGCTGTTTTTGGTCCCTCTATAGTCCTGCACAGCCAGGCAACACGCATTGCCTTCACTCAGACTTGTATCAGAAGACAGTAACCAGTCCCTGAGCTTTGTTTTTAAAGTTTTATTAGGGGGGTTTAGAACTTGAATAGGGTAAAGGGGTGTATGGGATGGCCAAGAGAATGGCAACCAAGGACAACTCCTTAGCAGCTATGTACAAGACTTTTACAGCAAAGTTTTTCTTCTGGAGAGTTAGTCAGCCTCTCCTGTAGTGTAGATGACTCCTCTCCTCATCCAGCTGTACTGGGTGAACCACTGGGCAAGGGATCCAGTGCCTGCCACCACAGTGTAAAACAGTCCTAGGTAAGAAGGCAAATCCAGTTTCCCACTAGAGTGCTCCTTTCCCCTTACTAGCCCAGGGGATGCAGGTTCACTTACTCAGTCCTTCTCCTGTGCTGGGTGGTGAGTTGGTGGCTGCAGGCCTTCTAGCTGGACCTCTCCTTCCCTGCCTCACAGGTGGTCCTCTCTCAGAGGGCCAGTGAAGTCCCACGTTTTCAGTCTACCAATGTCCTCTGCTTGCAGGTGAGCACCTCTCCATCTGGGCCCCCTCACAGACTCCTGCCTCCAGCCTCACATCCTTCTCTCTTTTCCACCTGAACTCTCCCCCTGCTGAGCAAGCTCAGCTACTCTTAAGGTTGTCCTGGCCCCTTGCCTAGCCTCCTGTTGGCCGTTGGATTGGCCAGGATCCCTTAAGAGCACAAACAAGCCACTCCTCAGATCTACTTACTGCTTCTAGACCTTTCTCCAAAGTTCTAGAGCATGGGTAAATTCCAGAGGGGCTGATCTTCACAGCCTCTCAGCCCTGACCACAGGTTGAACTCCCTTTGACTGTTGCACTAGGCTGCTACTCCGCCTCTGCCTAACAATTAAGATCTAGCTCCCTCTAGCTATCTGGAGGGTGCTACAAGAGTTTTTGATATGGGCATCTAATTGCATAACTCATACCCTTAGTTACACAGGCAATGTGTTTCAGTTGCTGGTCTCCAGGGTTTACAAAATCTCTAATCTTTTTCTTACTGTTCATGGTTTTACAAGCCATGTGTGAATTGCATGTAATACACCCCCTCAGATGGTATTGTATATTCCTAGTTCTTTTATTCGTGACTGTGGGAATAATTTCCAGGCCTAGATGTGTTGCTTTTTTATATATGAATCCTTGTCTAAGGGGTAGCTAAAGGGTCAAAATAGGGTCTCCTTGTAAAAGGTCCCAATGTTTAGAAATAATCTTTCTCATAATGTCAGACTGTGAATTGAATTTAAAAATAAATGCTAGATGAACTGTGTTGATACTCTTGAGTCTTCATGTCCTTCAAGAGCTCTTCTCTGGGCTTCTTTTCCACCTATCTGGCCTTACTGATAAGGAACTCCTCCTGATATCCTTTATCCAAGAACTGAGAGGGCAATAGTATGGATTCCTCTTTATAATCTGTCAGTTTGCTGCAGTTCCTCCTGAGGCTTGTATATTGCCCCAGCTAGCTAAATTTCAGCTAGTACTGAGAATAAAGTTGTCAGTCAATTTGTCTCCTAAATGTCTTTGTTAAGATTCTATTGTCCTCCATGAAGATTTCCAAGTCTTTTTTTATTGTATGTGTGTGTATGTACACACACACATACACATATATCTATATATATGTATTAATTTTAGAAATAATTTTTTTTCTTTCTTATTGCTTTCAGTCCACTTTATATCAGATGTTATTATGATATATGAATACATTATTATATGGAGCTTCCCCAGATTTGTTTGCCTGCTGCACTCATTTAGGCAGGGATGGGTTAATTAGTGGGTGGCGCGAAAGAGGAGAATATATAAAGTGTCCCCTGATCAGCTTTCCTTGAGAAAGATTGGCGATATCCATTCGAAACATGTCGGTGTAGGCAGGAGGTGACATCACCAGTACAGGGGCATTGCTGTGGAGTTGTGCACTGGCATCAGTTTTTTACTATTACATGCATACTGGTTGCCAGTGGCCAGGGCCCAGCCTGTTTGTGTCAAGTTGATTAGAGCTCCTCTCCCTTGCTCTGCAGGGGCGGACAGACAACTCATGGGGCCCCCGGGCAATAGGGGATCATGGGGCCCCTGTGTCCTTGCCCAAACTCAAAAAAGCCTATGAAAAAGGTACCCGAAGCATCTCATAGGGCCCCCTACTGACCCCAGGCCCTCGAGCAGTGCCCGAGTTTCCAAATGGTCAGTCTGCTCCTGTTGCTCTGCTCCTATTGTAACTGTTATTAGGCACACACATGGTTGCACTGCATTAGCAACATTGAAGCAACACAGCTCAGAAGAAATATGCAGCTGGCAATATAGAGTGAGTGTCTTCTTTACATGTTATTTATTACTTTGTGTTTTATTTTTGCACAAAGGATTTGTGTGTGAGCACTGCATGAATTGTTTATAGTGTTTGATTTGTGTTGCTTTTGGAGGACTTAGGCTGTCTCCTAGCTGGCTGCCCCACAGATATTTTTAAACAGTTATTGCTCTCCTATTTGCAAGCGCAAATAGGAGAGCAATAACTGTTTAAAAATATCTGTGGGGCAGCCAGCTAGGAGTTGCTAGGAGAGTTATCTATTGTCAGCTTCTCACTTCAGTTTGTTCAATTAGGCTTTGACAAAAAAAAAACCTGGAAGCTGATTGGTCTCTTTGCAGAGCTGCACCAGATTTTGCATACTCCAATTTTAGTTAATCAACCCCCATATCTTCAATTTACAGGCAGAGGTGAATGCACTGTTTGATTGCGCAATTAGGTAGCAAATGACTTTTAACCACATGCCGCCCAGCCACTGTATAAATAAGTTGGCAGGGCGGCACAGCTGGGCAAAACCACATTTTAAAACGTGTTTTTTCAAAACAGGTAGGGGGCGCACGAGGCGCGCCGCTGCCCTACCTGTCCCGCCGATCACGGCCGCGGATGTCAGTCGCCGGGTCACAGCCGGTCGTTACCGGCTATGTCCCAGCGATTAGCGGTAATCACTGACAGAGAGAACAGCTGCAGTAGCTGTGCTTTCTGTCAGTTCCTTGACAGCTCCTGACACGCTGATCGGGACAGAAGAGTTTATCTGTCCGAATCAGTGTGTCTCCGTGCAGTACACACCCCCGCCCCCTAGTAAAACACTCCCCTCGCACAGTTAACCCTTTCAGTGAATAATAAAGTTAACCCCTTCCTCCCCAGTGCCATTAGTACAGTGTCAGTGGTTTTTTTTTGCACTGATCACTGTATTGGTGTCACTGGGGATGTCAGTGAGCCCAAGTCAGTTCCTGCCCAGTGTCAGAATGTCCGCCGTAGTCCCGCAGTCCCGCCATAAGTCGCTGATCACCGCCATAAGTCACTGATTACAGCCATAAGTCGCCGATCGCCGCCATTATTAGTATATAAACAAATTTAAAATCCCAGTATCTTTCCCACCATTTGTAAATGCTATAACTTTCATGTAAACCAATTAATTTACACTTATTGGGGTTTTTTTTTCAGCAAAGACATGTCGCAGAATACATTTTGGCTGAAATTTAGGACTAAAATTTGATTTTTAAATTTTTTTTTTACTGGACATGATTTATAGCAAAAAGTCCAAAATATTGTTTTTTTTCCTCAAAATTGTCAGCCTTTTTTTTTTATAGCGCACAAAATAAAAAACGCACAGGCGATCAAATATCACCAAAAGAAAGCTCAATTTGTGGGGAAAAAGGAGGTAAATTTCATTTATGTACCGTATTGCATGACAGCGCAATTGTCCGTTAAACTAGCGCAGCACTGTATAGCAAAAAAATGGCGTAAATTGCAGTATCTATACCATAGTTTGTAGATGCTATAACTTTCACACAAAGCAATCAATATGCACTTATTGGGATTTTTTTTACCGAAAACATGTAGCAGAATACATTTTTGCCTAATATTATAACTAACTTTGAGTTTACTATATATGTTTTATAGCTGAAAGTAAAAAATATTGTTTTTCTTCAAAATTTTTGGTCTTTTTTTGTTTATAGCGTGAAAAATAAAAAGCGCACAGGTGATCAAATACCACCAAAAGAAAGCTCTATTTGTGTGAAAAAAAGGACGTAAATTTTGTTTGGGTGCAGCATTGCATGACCACGCAATTATCAGTTGAATTAGTGCAGTGCCGAGTAGCAAAAAGAGGCCTGGTCATTAAGGGGGGTAAATCCTCAGGAGGGCAAGTGGTTAATGTTGACAAATGTATCGTACAGCCTAGGAGTAGAAATGAGGAAGATTAGGATCAAGGTTGATCATAGGCTTAGTAACAGCATGCCATGCCAAGCTGCATTTTCTAAAGCAAGCAAAATACTTTCTTGTTTTAAAAGAGATATAGACTCTGGAGAGAAATAATTCCCATGTATAAAGCATTAGTAAGAGCTAACCACAAGGAATATGCAATCTAGCTTGGGGAGCCAGTTCACAAAAACGATAATCGGGAGGTGGAGAGAGTAGTGGGAAGGGCAACCAAATTGATGACAGGCATGGAGGACCCCAGGTATGAGGAAAGATTACTTGAACTAAGACTGTTGATCTATGAATATCTGATTGCTTCCTAGGGGCTCAGGAAATATTTTTCTCCCCTCTGGCGCAAATTGGACAATGTTTCATAAGGTTTTTTTGCTTACTTCTGGATCAACTGTGGGCACAGGATTGTGTATATAGAGGTTTCCTATGTATTTATTGTTTATATTGGTTGAACTACATGGACTTGTGTCTCTTTTTTCAATTTGTTTAACTATGTATCTATATGTAACTCCCTCTAGGTATAGCTAGGTAGGCTTTTTGTCTTTTTGGATAGAGGCTGAGTAGCAGCCTGGCATGAGTTCTTTTGGGAATGAGGCAGGAGTTCACCTCTGGACAGGCTGGGAGGCTCTAACAGGTTAGGGCTTCTGGAACCCCCAAACCTTTCCAGAAATTTGAGAACTTTCTGGAAGAGGGGAGGAGACCCAGTTCTGCATGTTTAAGGGACCTTAGCCAATCCCCTGGCTGGAGGTTGGGCATGGTGACCAAGGCAACCCTTAAATATCACAGAGAGTGGGGAGAGGCGTGCAGTGTCGGATGGAAGATGGATTGAAGAAGGTTGGAGTGTGGAGCCTGGGAGGAGGTCCCAGGGAGGGGAGCCTACCTACAGGCCAGTTGCTGGAGAAGAGGATCTCCACTGTACCACCATCTCCTAGGGAGGATATCCTGAGCAGCAGGGAAGGAGCCAGCCCAGCAAAAGGCCTGAAGGCAGCCACCAACCCATAAAGCTGACAGGAAAGGACAGAGTGAGTACTCTTATACCCCCTGGGCCAGATAAGGGGAGAGGGCAGTCAGGTGTAAGACCTAACTAGCTTCTCATCCGGGACTGTTTTAAAATGACAGCTCCTGGGCACCCTTGCCCAGGAATATGCTCAGGAAGCAGCAGCAGGGTGAAGAGGAGAAATCATCCAGGGTTTAAGGAGGTACACCAAAGAGCCTTTACTGTCCTTCAAAGAGGGTCTGTTGCTATCTGCATTGGTGTACCATAGTTGCTAAGGACTTGTCCTTAAGTTCTACAGTTCCTCGGCATCCTATATACCCCTAGACCCCATCCAAGTTTGACCCCTTAATAAAACCACAAAACTAAGCTCGAAGACTGTTTATTGACTCTGGTGCGCAAAGTTTGAAAAATGTGTGTTGCCTGGCCATGCAGAGCATAGGGGGACCCAAAACAAATCTAGTGGCACCTAAGAGGGTAGAGTTACATATGAATTTTTTGTCCTGGAGAAAAAATGTTTAAAAGGGGAACATGATCACCATGTATACATTTTAAAATAACCCATATAAAAAACTTGATGCAAAGTTATTCAATTAAGGCCATTACAAAAGACCAGGAGCAAGTCTTTGCAAATGGAAAAAAGAAATTTTACTTCTGCATACAGAAAGGCATCTTCACAGTAAGAACAGTGAAAATGTGGAATAGACTCCTTCAGGAACTAGTTCTAGCCAGCTTGGTTGATTGTTTCAAAAAAAACGATACTGGATGCATCCCTGAGTGCACATAATACAAGTAGGTAATACTACCTGACATTTTTGATACAGGGAATATCCAATTGCCTTATGGTATCAGGAAAGGTTTTTTCCTTGTGCAGCAAATTTTGAGAACGCATTGTTTTTTTTCCTGCCTTCCTCTGGATCAACTTTAGGTATAGGGTTCTGTATATGAAGGTTGTTGGTTTATTTTTTTCTCTGTGGGTTGAACTTGAAGGACTTTTCATCCTGACTAACTATCTAACCGATACAACATGGTGGCACTGGAGAGTCTCAAGATGAAATACCAATTAATGAAAAATAAAGGCTTTAAATTGGTAAATGTACATTTGATGTGGAAAAATAATGATCACATGAAATATTAGTCTCTAGCACTTCTCAACCAAATGTTAGCAGTAATCAGTGTCTGCAAGGGCAAGTGGAATGGTGCTGTAGATTGTAAACACTTTGTTTAGGCCTTTTGGTGTCACTGTGTCACAGTAACATTGTGTGGCAACAAGTACTAAATCTATTAGCAAGGCAGTTTGATAGTTAACTTAAGTTGCCAAATATATGGTTTCCCATTAGAGAGAGATAGTTTGTGATAGCGCCTTGCGTCTAACATTGTTGTTGTTTTTGGATTGAATATTAAGAGTCTGTGAAATGCAAGTCAGCAAGGTAAAGGGTATATAAAACCGAACAAATGATTTATCTTCTTTGTTCCCCTTTGTTATGATACATATACAGTTGAAAGTGTGTTGTCTTATTGGTTCAATAATTGCAAATAATATTTGTTGCATTTTTCCAAAAACCTCATCAGTTGATATGTTATAGTTAATAGGAGAGAGGAAGGTTTTTGTAGTCCTGTGCTAGGGTAATACAGTACAGTGAGTAAGTGTTTTCACTCTAGAACAGAAAATGTGCTACTGGAAAAACTACCATGTAAAAATGAAGGAAAAAAAAGAAAAAAAAAGTGCAACCACCACCATGGACTGATAACTTGCAATAAAATAAATGTTTGTTCTAGGATTTATAGATGCTTAAACATGCCTGTGTCCAATATCTGCTGTATATAAAACTCTTTCGTAAGCATGATATATTGTTACAAAGTAAGTAATGAGAAAAATCATCATCTTATGTTGCAGGGATCTATTCAACAGTTAACACTGAAACCAAATCCACGAACAGCAGAGGATCAGTGTGAAGATGATGACCCCTATGTGAGTTCCTATATCACCTCTTATTTACTACTACTATATTCTCTTCTAAATCATTGTGATTCTTTTGCACTACCTGCACTTTGCAAAAGATTTGATAACTATAGCGCTAACCCCACAGGAGCCACTTGATGATGCTTGTCCCCAGTGGTTGCCCTGACCTTGCAAGCCTCTTGACACCTCTGGCACTCTGGATTCAGACATATTTCAACAGTATAGAATAATAATGCAAGAGAAACAATTCTTTAGTAACACCTCTATAATAAACTTTTTCAAAAGAGTAGGCCACAGAAACAATGGTTTCAGGATATACAACTCCAGTTAACACATAAAAGCAGAACACTAGTAAAATAGAAATAATCAATTAGCAACATTTAACAGATTATAAAGTCATGACTAGTAAGCTTCAACCATTTAATTGCAAATTGCACGTCTGTGTGTTTGGTCAGTGAGCCATGTGAAGGAGACTGGGATTACAAGGAGGGCAAGCACAGGCTGCAAGCAAAGGGACCGCTGACCTTCCTGGGAGATGTTCCTCCACTGGAAGTTGTCAGATCAGTAACAAGCACAAGAACCAATGTTTGACTTCCTCTGAAGGATTTTTATGTAAAACTTGAGAGATCCTGATGGTGGATGGTCCATATGCCTGGAGAATTGTTAGCTATATGATATATCTAAGTGCTTAAGACCATTTATAACTTATTGGTCCCCGTCATCTGGTATGAGGCTCCCTAATGGTGTCACTTGGTGGTGGATGACCACTTTATCCAACAGGAAGTTGGACTGTGGGGACACTGTTCATATGGTTTGGATTGTGAAAGGACTTTGCTTTAAATTTTTGTTCACTTTGAGACTTTATTTTTCTCTTTTTGATATACACTATATTGCAAAAAGCATTGGGACGCCTGCCTTTATATGCACATGAACTTTCATGGCATCCCAGTCTTAGTCTGTAGGGTTCAATATTGACTTAGCCCACCCTTTGCAGGTATAACAGCTTCAACTCTTCTGGGAAGGCTGTCCACAAGGTTTAGAAGTGTGCCTATGGGAATGATGGACCATTCTTCCAGAAGCTCATTTGTGAGGTCAGGCACTGATGTTGGATGAGAAGGCCTGGCTTGCAGTCTCCGCTCTAATTTATCCCAAAAGGTGTTCTGTCAGGTTGAGTTTAGGACTCTGTGCAGGCCAGTCAAGTATCTCCACCCCAAACTTGCTCATCTATGTCTTTATGGACTTTGCTTTGTGCACTGGTCCACAGTCATGTTGGAACAGGAAGGGAACATCCCCAAACTGTTCCCACAAAGTTGGGAGCATGAAATTGTCCAAAATGTCTTGGTAACCCCTGAAAAACAACCCCACACCATAATCCCCCCTCCACCAAACTTTACACTTGGCACGATGCAGTCAGGCACGTACCATTCTCCTGGCAATGGGCCAAACCCAGACACATACAGTTGCAAGAAAAAGTATGTGAACCCCTTGGGATTACGTGAAGTTTTGCATGAATTGGGCATAAAATGTGCTCTGAACGTCATCTAAGTCACAACAATAGAAGAACACAGTCTGCTGAACATAATACTACACAAACATTAGATGTTGCCATGGTTTAATTGCACATAACATGTAAACATTCACAGTGCAGGGAGGAAAAAATATGTGAACCTTTGGACTTAATAACTGGTTGACCCTCCTTTGGCAGCAATAACCTCAACCAAACATTTCCTGTAGTTGCAGATCAGACCTGCACAACGATCTGGAGTAATTTTGGACCACTCCTCTTCACAAAACTCTTTCAGTGTAGCAATATTCTTGGGATGTCTGGTGTGAATCGCTCTCTTAAGGTCATGCCACAGCATTTCAATCGGGTTGAGGTCAGGACTCTGACTGGGCCACTCCAAAAGGCGTATTCTGTGCTGTTGCAGCCATTGTTTTGTTGAATTATTGTATGCTTTGGGTCATTGTCCTGTTGCATCACCCATCCTCTGCGGAGCTTCAGTTGGCAGACAGATGGTCGTACGTTTTCCTGCAAAACGTCTTGATAAACTCTGGAATTCATTTTCCCATCAATGACAACAATCCGTCCAGGCCCTGAGGCAGCAAAAGCAGCCCCAAACCATGATGCTCCCTCCGCCATGTTTTACAGTGGGGATGAGGTTTTGATAATGGTGTGCTGTGCCTTTTTTTCTCCACACATAGTGTTGTGTGTTCTTCCTAAACAACTCAATCTTGGTTTCATCTGTCCACAGTATATTTTGCCAGTATTGCTGTGGATCATCCAGGTGCTCTTTTGCAAACTTCAAACGTGCTGCAATATTCTTTTTGGACAGCAATTGCTTCCTCCGTGGTGTCCTCCATGTACTCCATTCTTGTTTAAGGTTTTCCTTATTGTAGATGTGTCAACAAAAATGTTAGCATGTGCCAGAGATTTCTGTAGGTCTTTAGCTGACACTCTGGGATTCTTCTTTACCTCATGCAGCATTCTGCGCTGTGCTCTTGCAGTCATTTTTACAGGACGACCACGCCTAGGGAGAGTAGCAACAGTGCTAAACTTTCTCCATTTGTAGACAGTCTGTCTTACTGTGGACACATGAACATCAAGGCTTTTGGAGATACTTTTGTAACCCTTTCCAGCTTCATGCAAGTTAACAATTCTTAATCGTAGGTCTTCTCAGAGCTCTTTTCTGCGAGGCATGGTTCACATCAGACAGTGCTTCTTGAAACCAGTAAACCCAAAACAGGTGTGTGTTTTTTAAGGGCAGGACAGCTGTCAGCAACACATCCAATATCATCACACTGATTGGAGTCAAGGTTGGCTCACTCCTGGCTCCAATTAGCTCTGGGAGAAGTCATTAGGCTAGGGCCTCACATACTTTTTCCTCCCTGCACTGTGAATGTTTACATGTTATGTGCAATTAAACCATGGCAACATCTAATGTTTGTGTAGTATTATGTTCAGCAGACTGTGTTCTTCTATTGTTGTGACTTAGATAACGTTCAGAGCACAAGGGGTTCACATACTTTTTCTTGCAACTGTATATACACACATACATACACACACACACTTTATTGTAAATGTAAAATCATAAATGCCCTAGAAATAATAAAACACTATCATCTATGCATATGATAGCCAAAAATCCTATAACTTGCATTGTCATGTTTCACATGACTGTCATATTGACTGTCATATGCCTTTAAGTGTTTTCTATATGTTGGCTCCTCCCTTTCCTCTGGTTTAGTTAATGCTGTATAGATAGCCCACCCCCTAACCAGTAATGCATTGCAGCTCTAGCCTCATGTCATGAAGCAGTTCACATTATGATCTTTTGACCTATCGAATGTTCATTGTTGTAGATCTTGTGAAGTTTATTCCATAAACTGATCTTACAAGATATCATCTCGATTGAGTCACTGACTATGGTATCTAACTGAGATTGGGGTTATCGCTATCTCATCATAACTGTTACAGTAGTTACAGAGATCACGCTTTCAATGCTTAGATTGGAGAGACAGAACAGTCAAAAGATCTGTAAATGCTTCATAGGATCCTTGCCAGTAATAAGATCTGTGAAATCTCTTCATAGGATCAGCTGAAAGATCAGTCAAATGTGACTCAGTGAAATATCTTCATATGACATTGTTATCTTTGAATACACAGTGAGATGTTATATGGACAGCTAATACAGAGTGCAGCATTCGCTACACAAGCCTGTACATGTCTGCAAGTACCGTATTTTTCGCTCCATAAGACACACCTGACCATAAGACGCACCTAGGTTTTAGAGGCAGAAAACAAGAAAAAAAAATATTCTGAACCAATGGACTGCAGACATAGTACAGGAGATGACCAGAGACTGCAGACATAGTACAAGAGATGACCAGAGACTGCAGACACAGTACAGGAGATGACCAGAGACTGCGGACATAGTACAGGAGGTGACTGGAGACTGCGGACATAGTACAGGAGATGACCAAAGACTGCGGACATAGTACAGGAGGTGACCAGAGACTGCGGACATAGTACAGATGACCAGAGACTACAGACACAGTACAGGAGATGAGCAGAGACTGCGGACACAGTACAGGAGGTGACTGGAGACTGCGGACATAGTACAGGAGATGACCAGAGACTGCGGACATAGTACAGGAGATTACCAGAGACTGCGGACAGTATAGGGGATGACCAAGAGACTGCGGACAGTATAGGGGATTAAGGAAATTAATTAATCAAAATTATGATTTGGCAATTATATTGATGTCAAGCTTGCAAAATATTTGTTTTTTATGATTAATCATAATTAATATTAATATGTTTGAATGGACGCCTTAAGCCAATAGTATTATTTAATTCTTCAGTAAAGTAAAATAGCTGAGATATAAGCTATAACTGAGACCAAAAAATATGAATAAGTTAAGCTGAGACAGTAAAATAAGACAGGAGTTATCTGAACTAGCTATCCAGCTGAAGGCTGAGTATTCTATATTTAGGCATAGCTGGTTAAAAGACTCTGGTACTAAAATGTCAAAAGGTATTAGAAGTGACTATTACATAATGAATTTTTAATAGTAGCTGTGTGTATTTAGTATAAGTTGCTAATATTGATACATATATAGATTAGTGATTATACATTGATATGTTGTAAAGATACGTTCTTAAGTTATATTATCATATGAATAGCTGAGGTTACATCATCAGTTTACAGTATTATGTATATCAGCATCTGTACCTGTCCATCAAACATTACATATATTGCGTTCACTCTCTTCTATGAAACTGCTTTGCAAAGCAGTAATGATTTCCATAGAAGGTCTTAGGAATCCCAAGCTATGACATAAATTTGCCTCATAAAGGACCATGAGACAACGGACAGAGAGTCCCTCTTTCATACACACACACACACACACATATATGTCTGAGAACCTTCTAAGAAGCTGCAACAGGTGCTTGCTGTACGACAAGATCGTCACTTCCGTCTATTTCCGGCTTCTTCACAAAGTCTCGAGAAGGACAAGGAGAGCATGGAGGACAGAACATCACATGGGCAGACATTGATGACAATAATGGTGACTTTTTCTTAAACTTCTGCTTGATATTTCTACAGTAGTTTTATCTACATGGAACTGTTCATGATACGCTTTACATTGTTATTTTAAGCCATTGTGTGATAAAATAAAATCACACTTTATTTTTTATTTCAACGGCTCTTTCATTCATAATCGCCTCAAGACACTAAAAGAAGTATTATATGTGTCTAAAATCCAACATTTTGGCAAGCCAGCCTCCGCCACAGTTTTTCTCCTGTTTTACATTCCTTGATAAGGGGGAGAACGTACAATTCTGTGATTGTCAAATCTGGGAAAAACACGGTGAAAAGAACCTAGCAGAAAAGGCGATTAAACAGACGTGGACAAGAGGTCCAGTGACTGAGCCGGGTCAAACAAGAAAATCTTCTGATTATGGTGAGTAACAATTATGGAATTTATTGATGAGTTAGTTAATGAAAGCAAGCTAGAGTTTAAAGATATTTCTTTATATTCTGATGACGGTGACTTACGGAAGTACATGTACAATGAATGTTTACAGGCAAATATTCAGATAGAAAAATCTAGATTTACTGTGCACAGACAGCATAAAAAGATATCTAATATCTTAAATTTAGTGAGAATATTCAACAAAATGATTTTGAATGTTGATTTACCTGTTAAAAAAGCATGTACATTAAAGCAGACAGAATGTAGCACTGTACAGAACATAGAAATGCATGAAAATGTGTCTCAAGATGCTCTTAATTGCCCAAATTGTGCCATTTTTTGTAACTACATAGAAAATCTTGAGGAACAAATTGATTCAAAAACAAATCCTTTGTTAAGACTGCAGAATGACAGTAAACAGGTTGCCATGATAAACACAGATGACAAACAGAGTGATTCAAGATCAGAGCCATGACTGTCCGATATTTCTGAAAGTTCGGATATTGACCCTGATGACGAAACACAAATTAAACATAAAGAATTGTTATGTAAAACTGCAAAACTTAAGTTGCAAATACATAATCAATTAATGAAAGTTTTAAAAGATATCCCTGCTTATGATTCAAATAAAGATATCTACAGCAACATGGAAATGTATGAAATGCATGTCAAATGTCATCAGCTTTCAAATCATGAAATAAATTATTTATTTCCGTTATGACTACCAATTAAATTTATGACTCGAATACAAAATTCTGTTATTAACGATAAAGATCAGAAAAAACATAGTGACGTGACAGACAGACTGGCCCTGATTTACTAAGACTTGAGTCTATCAGCAGACTCTGAACATTCAGGCAGACTCAGTTAAATCAATGAAGACCTGTCAGTCTTCTGAGCGGCGTCTAGCAATCTCATTGACGAACGTCTACTTTGCTATTAGTAAATGTGGAATCGCGTCTGGCACATTTTTAGGTGCAATACCGGATATGTTCACTAGATGACGCACAAGCGTGGGCTTTGTACCATTGGTGTTTTCTTGTTAGCATAAGAGAATACTTAGAATGTAACATAAATAGTACACCTATATTTTTTTTTATTTTTTTTTTTGCGGTTTCTCCAAAATGATCAGACAACTAATGCATTTACTAATGAATGTCATACATTCTATTTTCAAATATTAAATATTTTCACACTTATATCTCAAATAATTTGGAATGTCTAGTTCTAAGCTCCCAATATAATGATATAGCTTCCTTCTCTTTAATCATGTAACTATTCTATGTTAAAGTCAAGTGCAGCGCTATAAATGCATGTGATCAATAATGAACGCATGTAAAAACCAAAAAGTGCAAATAATTGCAATAATGATGTAAAATGGTAAATGGTGCTAAAATAAGTTCATATAATCAATCCTGAATAATGGAATGTCCTTCGTGTGAGAGTACCAACTCAGAGAATGCCTATAAATGGCACGTGTGGTTTCTCCGTGACGGACAGTAGTGCATGAACTCGTGAAAGATAAACCACCCTTGGGACTGGTCTACACTCACCAGAACAAAAGTATTAATGCGCATGGGTTATACACATCACACATCTGGGGGTGCAGCGGTATGCTGGCAGCTATGGGTTAGTCATCCAGCTCCAGCCATCCATCCATCAGGGTGGGTGCCTAAATGGTCCTGGGGAGGAATTAGCTCAGCCACAGGAGCCAGAAAGGTGCTTAATAGTGTAGTACACTGTCACAAGGGTGGATGACCTTTCATGAGTTCATGCACTACTGTTCATGGTTATATTTATCTTGTGTAATACCATTTTAGTAGTCTATATCATTTTACCAGCGCTCGCTTTATCATTTTTAAACAATGTAACTATTCTACATTGTAGCTCAAACTGTGTCTCCCACAGTGGCTTAGTGGTTAGAGCTCAGAATTTACAGCACTTGGGTCATGGATTCTAATCCCAGTCATGGCTGCATCCCAGTTTGCATGCTTTCCCTGTATGGATGTGTTTCTGCCAACATTCAAAAGACATGCTGTTAGGTTCATTGGACCTAGTACATGGCTGAGTTTCTGCCCTTAGATTATAACCTCCTTAATATTTATGAACGTTAAAAAAATGGAGATCAATTTTCTGGGTTGTATTAGTGCCAGGAATATTGATCAATCAATTATGATTTTGCCTAATGACTAGAAAGTGGATGAATGTTACCTGCATCCTGTTCTTCTGACAATTTGGAAATGTGCAAGTTTCATGTGTATATTTCATTGTAACTTTTTTATCTTCTTTTAAATCTGTCTCCTTATACAACTTGACCCCCTCCCCCACCCCATCATCACCTGTCCCATATGCAAATCTATGGATCACGGCCCCACTCTTTTTAACTATTTACTGATCAAGTGAATGTGTCTCATTTTCTATCAGCTACAGCTCAGATCTCACATTATTATACGATTGCTGATTGTATCTCACCACTAGTCTGATTGAATTCTCAATTCCTGGTCAGTCCCGTTCCCTTACCTCTAATAATCTTTAGGGCCAGTTCACACTACATGTGTTTCAGTTGCTTTTTCAGCATCACAAACGCACAGAAAGAAGGTTATATGGTTTTCAAGGTGATAGTTCACATCAGCACTTGCATTTTCAGTGCATTGCAGGTGCTGTAAACAAAGTTGACCACGCTACATTGTTTCTGCACAGAACTGTACTGGAACATGTTGAAACGTCCTTGAATGTACTAAAACGCACAGCAGGAAACAAACAGTTAATATAAATTATGTAGTAGGCTTATCTATCCACAAAACAAGCTGCAGATCAAAATATCAATATAAAAATACATACCTGCCAAATTAAAACACCTCCCACCTCCCCAAATCCCCCACACATACATTTCTCATCAGGTTTGTCTGAAAACTGCATTTCAGTCTAAATAAAGAAAACTTAGAAGAACAGAGCAATTGACATGTGTTAGGATTACAATACAAAGATAATAAACACACAAACAAACCTTAGAAGAAAAAAAATGCAAAACATTTACAGCCCACATCAAAACACAACGTGAGTGTGGCCTGGGGCAATTCGGCACAATATCTCTTCCTCTCCTAACCACCACAGACAAGAAAATAATGTGGCCTGTACAAGTAAAAATCAGCCACTACTGCATCTCTTTATATAAGGTAGGCCACACCCACCACTGCCATTCATTTGGTCAGAGAAAGTGTTTGCACCTGATGAATCCTCTTCCCACCTGCGTTAACCCTTGGTATACAGGCCACACAAATCAGAGTCAGAAAGAAAGCCACAGTGAAGTGTACCTGTGCAGCATACAACAGAACATTGAACAGGGATGTGAAAGGAACCCTATTGGCAATATTTCTTGGCCCTATGGGGACAATTCACTCCAGATTATCGCATGAGTTAAGGCAGTCACATGACCACATCTCGCATGCAATACTGAAAATGTCAATTCACTTTTGCTAGTATGCGACATTTCCCATAAATCGGAAAAACACTCAGGAAATCAAACATAAAAAGACATTACACCCCAGTCACATCAAAGCCGATTTAAAAACTGTGCGACGTACAGTGAAGATGCCGATTTCCTTACGATTTGCAAGACATCTGACACAGATATCTATGCAAATCGCCACAAAAGTAGTACATGTACTACTTTAGAAATCAGTGTCGGTAACGTACCCATGTGACCGCTCTAATAGCAGACAATAGGGTGCGACTTGGCATATGATTTGCAACTCGCATGTCATGCAAATCACATGCCAAGTCACACTCAATGTGACCGCTATTGGAGCGTTCATATTGGTGTGGTTCAAACTTGGTTGGAGCCGCAACAATTTCTAAAGTAATGAATACACTACTTTTCATGCGATTTGCAGAGAGATCTGTGTCAGATGTGTTGCAGATCGCACTTTAAATCAGCATGTCCCCCGACTTTGAAATCATGTGACTTCACTGTAAATCCCATTATGTGACCGTAGTGTGAGTCGCACCACTTCAAAATCCGCTTTGATGTGACTGTGGAGTTAGCCCCCAGTCACATCGGGTGCAATTTGGCATGCGATTTGCAAGTTGCAGGGCATGCAAATCAAATGCCAAGTCGCATCCGGAGTGCATGATTTCAGGTGCGATTTGGGAATTGAAATTGTACCTGATATCAGATCTAATGAATGTGGATGTGAGTGTCTTAACGTAAGCGATTTGCTGCAGCACAATTTCAAAAGTAGTTCTTGCCTAACCTTTTCAGCATTTTGTAGCAATTTCACATATGGACTACAATAGAAATCGCAATGCAAAAGACAATTGAAAATGCAATGACTCATTGGTAAATCTACAAAAAATAAGGTGAAAAAAAAAATTTTAATTGCATCTAGTGTGAACCAAGCAGGCAATTCAACAAAGGAAATATATCTTTGAAGGCATGCGGTATCTGCATGCTCGAATAAGGATCTGTTGTGGATTTGGGGGGGGACTCCATACCATTATTTTTTTTTTAAATCCTTTTCTCTCGCTCACTCTTCTCTTGGTTTGACAAACCTTTCCCAAAAAGGGGTGGAGTGCAAATCAGCATTATCAAATCAATCATTAGTCCAGGCCCTTATCTCATCCCATCTTTTGAGATTCACATAAGGTGCAACTTTAAAGGTGTTTGAACAGACAAGGCCTCATGCTAATTTACATTCTAGGGATCATTTAGACAGAAAGCAAAGATGCTGCCACCAGCACATGTATGTTAGGGTAGCCACATGGAGATCATGCAAATTCATTGCCGTGGGTGGGATTCCAACCGACAACCCTAGCGTTGCGAGGCAGCAGTGCTAACCATTAATCCACAGAGCTGTTGAACACTAACCCAGCCTGTATTTCTGTGGTGTGAATCAACCCTAAGTCCCTGGGCAAGGTCAGTGTAACTAGCCAATATATCTCCAATGTGACACAAATGTTGTGCTATGTTACCAATTCACATGTATGTTGGTTCTATGTATCCCAATACAAAGGATTACAATACTAATACAGTACCTTGGTGTACCAACGCCTCGGGGAACGGAATTTTCGGCTTACGAATGAAAATCCATGGAAAAGAATACCTCGGTTTACACAATTGTTAATAATTTTTTTTCGCAATACAAAGTGTATGTCGGTGCTGATTTTCAAATGCAAATGCCAGCCTTTTTTTTTTCTTCACTATAGTTCACAAGGTTAGAAGTCACTTTCCCCAAAGTTACAGAAAACTTTGTATCTTTTAATAAACTCAAAGTAAACATTGTTTCCTTTAGGGATATAAATTCCAAGAAAACTTTCTCTTTTAGCTGGGGGAAGTGACAGGTGAATTTCTGAGCTATAGTGAAGAAAAAAAAGGGGAGAATTACATTTAAAAACCAGCACCATAATAAATAAAAAACGGCATGGGGTCTCCCCTCCCATCCATACCAAGCCCTTCGGGTCTGGTATGTATCTTACGGGGTAACTCCACACCAAAATGTAAAAAAAAAAAACAGCGTGGGGTCCCATCCACACCAAACCCTTCGGGTCTGGCATGGATATTAAGGGGTAACTCCATGCTGAAATTAAAAAAAAAAACTGCATGTGGTCCCCCCGAAAATCCATACCAGATCCTTATCCGAGCATGCAGCCTGGCAGGTCAGGCAAGGGGGGGGATGAGCGAGCGCCCTCCCCTCCTGAACCATACCAGGTCACATGCCCTTAACATGGGGGGGTGCTTTTGGGCAGGGGGGCTCCCCCCCCAAAAGCACCTTGTCCCCATGTTGATGGGGACAAGGGCCTCTTCTGTTAGTGGGATAATTGGGTGGCCGTTTTTCGGGATTTTGGCACATTTTGTTTATCAGTAAATTTGGAAAAAAATCGTCCGATTTTGCCGATCGGCCAATTTTCGTGGCGATGATCGGCAAAATCGATCGATTTTTTTCAAAATTTACTGATGAAAAAAAAAGGAGCAAAATCCCGAAAATGGCCAACCAATTAACCCACTAATGGCTCGAAAATTGGACATTTTTTTTTTTGGCCAAAAAATCAGCCGATTTTAGGCCCATCTAAAGCAGGCCATGGATTCTAAAATCGGCCAATTTTTCGGCTGAAAAAAAAAAAGTCCGATTTTCGCACCGTTAATGGGTTAATTGGTTGGCTGTTTTTCTGGATTTTGTCAGATTTTGTTTGATCGGTAAAGTTGGAAAAAATCGTCCGATTTTGCAGATCTGCCGATTTTCATGGCAATGATCTCTACCGATAAAAAATCCACAAATGAGCCACAAGAAATCCCCCCAAAATCCATACCAGACCCTTATTTGAGCATGCAGCCTGGCAGGTCAGGAGAGGGGGGGGTGAGCGAGCGCCCCCCCCCTCCTGAACCATACCAGGCCACATGCCCTCAACATGGGGGGGTGCTTTGGGGCAGGGGGGCTCCCCCCCAAAGCACCTTGTCCCCATGCTGATGGGGACAAGGGCCTCTTCCCCACAACCCTGGCCAGTGGTTGTGGGGGTCTGCGGGCAGGGGGCTTATAAGAATCTGGAAGCCCCTTTAACAGATCCAGCCCCCCCCTACGTGAATGAGTATGTGGTACATGGTCCCGCTACTCATTTACAAAAAAGCAAAGTGTTGTGTAAAAAAAACACAGTACAGGGTCTTTGACAAGTCCTTTATTAAAACAATGTCCCCTGAAGTAGATCCAACATCAATCACGGTGTCACGCGCCGGCGACCGGAAAAAAGAAAAAAAACGAAAACCCTTTCCGCACTCGACGAGGCTTACTAGCCTTATGCGGTGAGTCGCTCGCTGACAGCTCTTAAATCGGTAAGGGGCGGGGCCAGCCGGGGACATCATCCGAGTGACCCCGCCCCATGTGACATCGTTGATGTCACATGGGGTAGGATCACATGCTTGATGTCCCCGGCTGGCCCCGCCCCTTACCTGATAAGCCCCCCACCCGCAGACCCCCACAACCACCGGCCAGGGTTGTGGAGAAGAGGTCCTTGTCCCCATCAACATGGGGACAAGGTGCTTTGGGGGGAGCCCCCCCTGCCCCAAAGCACCCCCCCATGTTGAGGGCATGTGGCCTGGTATGGTTCATGAGGGGGGGGTGATCGCTTATCCCCCCCCTTACCTGACCTGCCGGGCTGCATGCTCGGATAAGGGTCTGGTATGGATTTTGGGGGGGACCCCATGCTGTTTTTTCTTTATTTTCGGCATGGAGTTACCCCTTAACATCCATACCAGACCCGAAGGGCTTGGTATGGATGAGAGGGGGGACCCCACGCCGGTTTTTTAAAAAATTGTTTATAATTCCCTGCAATACTTTTACATTCAACTGTCAGTGGGGAACTCCGCCAACAGCTGAAACATGAGCGCTCCATTGGTTTTCACTACTAAAACGCCACATGAGTTGATAACATAACTCATGCGGGATTTTAGGAGTGACAACAATGTGTTAATGTTTCAGCTGTCAGCGGGGTTCCCCACTGACAGCTGAATGTAAAATAATTTCCTTTATTGAATAAATAATAAAAATACAGCGTGGGGTCCCCCCTCCCATCCATACCAAACCCTTCAGATCTGGTATGGATATTAAGGGGTAACTCCACGCCAAAATAATAAAAAAAACAAAAAACAGCGTGGGGTTCCCCCCAAAATCCATACCAGACCCTTATCTGAGCATGCAGCCCGGCAGGTCAGGAAAGGGGGGGGATGAGCGAGCGCCCCCCCCTCCTGAACCATACCAGGCCACATGCCCTCAACATGGGGGGGTGCTTTGGGGCAGGGGGGCCTCAGATTCTGATAAGCCCCTTGCCCACAGAACCCCACAACCACCGGCCAGGGTTCTGGGGAAGAGGCCCTTGTCCCCATCAACATGCGAACAAGGTGCTTTGGGGGGTAGCCCCCCTGCCCCAAAGCACCCCCCCATGTTGAGGGCATGTGGCCTAGTATGGTTCAGGAGGGGGTGGGCGCTTGCTCGTCCCCCCCTTTCCTGACCTGCCGAGCTGCATGCTCAGATAAGGGTCTGGTATGGATATTGGGGGGGACTCCACGCTGTTTTTTTTTTAAATTTCGGCGTGGATTTTCCCCTTAATATCCATACCAGACCTGAAGGGCTTGGTATGGATGAGAGGGGGGACCCACGCTGTTTTTTTTTTTTTTTTTTATTGCGGACCTTTATTTTTACATTCAGCTGTCAACATAAATATTATCTATAACTTAAATAAAGGAATGTGGATTTTGGCACAATTTCTTTGAGAGCACCTGAATTTGAAAAGGATTTGTTTGGACATTTGAAGAAATTCAGAATTGGACAATTTTTTATATTCACAAATTTAATTATTTAAATTACTTATGCAGTAAAAAATAGTTTTGCACATAATTTTGATATTTTTTTATATTAATTGAGAATAGATATATATATCTTTTGCACTAATGTTTCTACACTAAATTAGGAATAGTTTGTGGTTTTAGCGCATTCCTTTATTTAAGTTATAGCACTAAGAAATTTATTTGGTTTCTTTGAGGTGGAATTGCTGCTTTAAAGTATTAAGGGTGTGGCGCTTTTATTACACTTGAAATATTATCTAGACCTTCAAAATAAGTAAAATCATTACAGAAATATTTATAAAGGATAAGAAACAAAAATAGAATCACTAGAACTACGGAAATCAAATTAGAATACATAATGTCAGGGATCCCGGGTCCTCGGCGGCGCGCGCATGCGCAGACCGCCGATCCGTCCCAGCCGGCGAGCGCAGAATCTTCGGCGATCGCGGCGGCCGCGCATGCGCAGTAGCGATCGCGGCCGCACCAATGGGAGAGCAGGGCGCCCTATTTAAAGCTGCCTGTGCATCTCCAAGTTGCCGCAAGGTCTTGTTCCAGTCCTGTAAGTACGCTTCCTAGTTGCCAAACTCTGCCTGTTCTGACTTATGCTTACCTTCTCCTGCTCTGACCCCGGCTCGTCCCTGACCATCCTTCTGCCTGACCCTCGGTACCTCGTTGCCCGCTACCTGTTGAACCTGGCTTGTGACCCCGACTATTCTCCGCTTACTCCCCCTGTACCACGCTGCCCGCACAATTCCGACCCGGCTAGTCTGACCTCGTCCACTCCTGACAGTTGCCCATCCATCCCGCTCGGATCGGGATCTGTCATCCCATCCATCCCGCTCAGATCAGGATCTGTCATCCCCTTCACAGCAGGCTCAACCCGGGCACATACCCCCAGCGGGACCCCTCTACCGCCGCCGGGGGTGCCCAGGAACGCGACCTGGTTTCAGTCTTGCACCAAGTCCATCCCCACCATCAGGGGCCCTGGTGAAAAGGCAGACTGAGACTTAGACTCCGCGCCCTGGGAAACCCCGTGCCGTGGACCACTAGAGATCCTGTTGGGTGGAGCCTGACAGTACCTTGCGGCCATGACTGAGCCTGGAAGGGGAACTTCCCCTCTGGACGACATCTGCCAACGGATGGAGACCCTTACACTGGGAATTAGGGGCCTACAGGAGGGTTATACGGAATTGGAGAGTCGCATGCAGACTTTAGCTACCTCTACCAGGGGGCCTGGGGAACCCGCACCAGAACCCTGTGTCCCCACACCGGAACGTTTTTCTGGAGACCAAGGGAGATTCAGGGCCTTTTGTAACTCCTGTCAGTTATACTTTGACCTCCAGCCCCGGACCTTTTCCTCCGAATCGGTGAGGGTAGGGTTCATTATTTCCCTACTACAGGGAGGACCCCAGGACTGGGCCCACCGGCTCCGAGAGAATCGAGACCCCCTGTTAAAGTCGGTAACGGTATTTTTTGAGGCTATGGCCCTCTTGTATGACGACCCCCTGCGCACCGCAACGGCCGAGAGGGCCCTATATACGCTCAGGCAGGGTCACCGGACAGTGGAGGAATATGCCACCGACTTCAGGCGTTGGCGTAGTGACTGCCAATGGAACGAGGCGGCTCTGCACCACCAGTTCCGCGTAGGGTTAGCTGAATCCCTGAAGGACGAATTGGCCCGAATAGACATACCTAGCACTTTGGAGGCCTTAATAGCTTTGACTATACAAATTGACCGCCGGTTGCGGGAGCGCAGGCAGGAAAGGGGCAACCAAGGACGAGGCCCAACGGGAACACCTCCGCAGGCTTCAACCCTGTTCCAGCCGGCAAGCCAGAATCAGGATGCTATGGATACACCCGAAACCGGTCCATCGGGAAGAATCCGGCCGACACTAACACCCGAGGAACGCCAGAGGCGTCTTGCCTACCATCTCTGCCTCTACTGTGGGGGAGCAGGCCATATGGTATGTACCTGTCCAGCCAAGAGGGGTAAGTGCTCCGCTATTTTCTCTATGGTATCTTCTAACAGTGTGGGCAACACTAGTTACCTAGCGGTACCTGTGTCACTCCAGCTATCAGGGAGAACAGTAGTGACCACGGCTATTGTGGATTCTGGGGCGTGTAGTTGCTTCATAGATTTAGACTTTGCAGTTCAGCAACAAATTCCTCTACAAACCAAGGAGGTGGGATTGAATATTTTTCTAGCCGATGGGTCACGCATTAAGTCAGGGGTGGTGGACCACGAGACCCCACCTATCCGTACTACCGTATCGACCCATCACGAGGAACTCCTTCGGTTGGACGCCATAGCATCCCCATTATTTCCCATTATTTTGGGGCTCCCGTGGTTACGTGCCCATAATCCCCAGGTGGACTGGAAAGCAGGTTCTATCCAGTTCCTCTCCACATACTGCCAGCAGCACTGCCTCCCTAAGATCTCCCCGATACCGCCGACCGTGTTGTGTCTAGAGACAGATGCGGAGCTGGCGCGAGTCATTCCTTCAGTCTACCATAATTTTCTGGATGTGTTTAGCAAGCGGGGGGCGGACTCTCTCCCCCCGCACCGAGCTTATGACTGCCCAATTGTTCTCCTCCCAGGGTCGGAAATCCCATTTGGGCGGATATTCCCCTTGTCCGAACGGGAGTTAGGGGTGCTAAAGGAATATATAGATGAAAACCTCCATAAGGGGTTTATTAGACCCTCCACGTCGCCAGCCAGGGCGGGCATTTTCTTTGTGGAGAAAAAGGACAAGTCCCTCCGGCCCTGCGTAGATTACCGGGACTTGAATAAGGTCACAGTAAAAAACCGTTACCCGCTACCACTGGTCCCCGAACTTTTTCAGAGGCTGAAGTCTGCATCTGTCTTTACTAAACTAGACTTGAGAGGTGCCTATAATTTAGTCCGTATCAGAGAGGGGGACGAGTGGAAGACAGCATTCCGTACCAGATTCGGGCACTATGAATATTTGGTTATGCCCTTCGGCCTATGCAACGCCCCTGCCACCTTCCAGCATTTCATAAACGATGTGTTCAGGGACTACCTAGATATCTTCGTCATCGTATACCTAGACGATATCCTTGTTTTTTCCCCAACCTTGGAGGACCATAGAGGTCACGTGAGGCGCGTGTTGGAACGGCTCCGCCAACACAGCTTATATGCCAAGGCAGACAAATGCTGCTTTGAACAAAGTAGTATTTCGTTTTTGGGTCTAACCATCTCTCCCACGGGAATAGCCATGGATCCCCAAAAGGTTGCGGCCATTTTAGATTGGCCAGCGCCCACCGACAAGAAAGCGGTCCAACGTTTCATCGGCTTTGCTAACTTTTACAGAAAGTTCATTAAGAACTTTTCAGGCCTAGTGTCCCCGATCACCCAGCTGACCAGGCAGGGGGTTCGCTTCCAATGGACACCTGAGGCACAAAGGGCTTTCGAAGCCTTAAAGGAGTTGTTTACGGCAGCTCCTATTTTGAGCCACCCTGATTCGTCCTTGCCATATGTCTTGGAGGTGGACGCATCCGAGAATGCGGTCGGGGCGATCCTGTCCCAGAGGAAGGGCATCAAAGAGTTCATGCACCCGGTGGCTTTCTTCTCCAGGAAACTAACTCCTGCGGAAAGGAATTATGATATCGGGGATCGGGAGCTCTTGGCAATCAAGGTGGCACTAGAGGAATGGAGATACTTGTTAGAGGGAGCGGTACACCCAATATTGATTTTTACGGATCATAAAAACTTAGAATATCTGAGGACAGCTAAATGTTTGAGGCCACGTCAAGCCAGGTGGGCGCTGTTCTTTTCACGGTTCTTTTTCCACATAACCTATCGGCCAGGGTCTAAGAACACAAAACCAGACGCACTCTCCCGCATGTTTGGGGATCCCGAGGAGAATCCCAGGCCAGACACTATCCTGACCCCAGGGAATTTCCTAGCCCTCCAATCGGAGCTCCATTCGCAACTGCAGACCGCGTCCGTAGGGATGCAAGGCCCACCCGGTGTCCCCTTATTAAATAGGGAAGGACTTTTCTGGAAGGAGGATCTGATTGTGGTCCCTGAGGAGGCCCGTACCTTGGTATTAGGATACTGCCACGATCACCCGCTGGCCGGGCACTTTGGGGTACGTAAGACCTTGGAACTGCTGCAGCGTACTTTCTGGTGGCCTAATATGGCCAGAGAGTGCGAAACCTACATAAAGACTTGTCCCGTTTGTCAGAGAAACAAACCCACCAGGAACAAAGCTTGGGGTCTCTTGCGCCCATTACCCATACCCGACAGGCCATGGACCATGATTTCCATTGATTTTATCGTGGAACTTCCACCCTCTCAGGACCACACAGCAATCTTCGTGATTGTGGACCGCCTGTCCAAGATGGCCCATTTTGTACCTTTAAAGGACACACCTACGGCCCTTGAAACAGCACGTGTGTTTATTAAGGAAGTAGTAAGACTCCACGGAATTCCCAGGGACATTGTATCTGACAGAGGGGTTCAGTTTACGTCCAGGTTCTGGAAAGCTCTATGTGAAACCCTGGGGATTAAGTTATCGTTCTCTTCTGCTTATCACCCACAGACCAATGGCCAGACGGAGCGTACAAACCAGACCCTAGAGCAGTACCTCAGGTGCTATTCCACCTTCCTCCAAGATGACTGGGTTACTCTCCTGCCGCTTGCGGAATTCGCATATAATAATGCGAGTCACTCTGCTACTAGACAGTCCCCGTTTTTCGCAAACTATGGGTTCCACCCTGTATTCCTGCCAGATCTAATCCCAGAGGTCGCAGTCCCAGCCACGCAGGATATGTTGACCTTTCTGTCAACCAATAGCAAGGTATTGCAGGAAGCAATGGCAAAGGCCCAGGATGACAACAAGAGGGCGTTTGATAGGAAGAGAAGAGGGGAATTGAGTTTGCGGCCAGAGGACCAGGTTTGGTTGTCCACCGCAAATTTAAAAATGTCCTGCCCTTCAAAGAAATTGGCTCCCAAGTTCTTGGGGCCTTTCCGGGTCAAACGTAAGGTCAACGAGGTGGCATACGAGCTGGCACTGCCCGACTCTATGAAGGTTCATCCGGTCTTCCATGTGTCCCTGTTGAAACCGGCAACTCCAGACCCCTTCCCGGATCGAAGGTCTAAGCCACCGGAGGCAGTAGACGTGGATGGGGAGGAGGAATTTGAAGTTGAAGCTATCTTAGATTGCAGGAAGAGGGGAGGCCAAACTCAGTTTCTGGTTAAATGGAAAGGATATGGGGCGGAGGAGAATTCATGGGGGCGCCCAAAATGTGCACGCCCCAAGGCTTGTGCGGGAATTTTTTCGGAACCAGCCGTTGAGTAGGGGTCGGTTGGGCATCCGGAGGTTGCCCGTAGGGGGGGGGGGCAATGTCAGGGATCCCGGGTCCTCGGCGGCGCGCGCATGCGCAGACCGCCGATCCGTCCCAGCCGGCGAGCGCAGAATCCTCGGCGATCGCGGCGGCCGCGCATGCGCAGTAGCGATCGCGGCCACACCAATGGGAGAGCAGGGCGCCCTATTTAAAGCTGCCTGTGCATCTCCAAGTTGCCGCAAGGTCTTGTTCCAGTCCTGTAAGTACGCTTCCTAGTTGCCAAACTCTGCCTGTTCTGACTTATGCTTACCTTCTCCTGCTCTGACCCCGGCTCGTCCCTGACCATCCTTCTGCCTGACCCTCGGTACCTCGTTGCCCGCTACCTGTTGAACCTGGCTTGTGACCCCGACTATTCTCCGCTTACTCCCCCTGTACCACGCTGCCCGCACAATTCCGACCCGGCTAGTCTGACCTCGTCCACTCCTGACAGTTGCCCATCCATCCCGCTCGGATCGGGATCTGTCATCCCATCCATCCCGCTCAGATCAGGATCTGTCATCCCCTTCACAGCAGGCTCAACCCGGGCACATACCCCCAGCGGGACCCCTCTACCGCCGCCGGGGGTGCCCAGGAACGCGACCTGGTTTCAGTCTTGCACCAAGTCCATCCCCACCATCAGGGGCCCTGGTGAAAAGGCAGACTGGGACTTAGACTCCGCGCCCTGGGAAACCCCGTGCCGTGGACCACTAGAGATCCTGTTGGGTGGAGCCTGACACATAAAGATATGTTTGTTAAACACAGTAGACGCGACCGAGTGCCGGCTGTCAGAGGACTCCACACTGAGATTTACTATTGAGCAGTGGCTAAAAAGCAAGCGCCCACAGAGGACGTCTAAAATGTGTTCTGCACATGCGCATTTATATCGGCCACATAAACTGCACGAGCGTCTAGTTTTTCACTGTGTCGACTTGCTTAAAAAAAAACTTTTTAACACATTTAATTTTTTTTTGAAATGGCAGATATTGTTTAAAGTGAAGTCCTGATTTTTGGCAAAGCAAATTTCAAAGTGAACATGTTTCTGCAGTGATTTTTCATGGTGTTAGATATACCTCTTACCAAGTCTGCTTTGTGAGTCTGATTCCTGGTGTGTGTCTCGTTAGTAAATTCGATTGGGCGTCTACTTGTTGACACTGTTCAATAGTAAATCTCTTAGCGGGGTAAAAGTAGACGTCGCTCGTAAGAATTAGACGTTCGCACACGGAAATGTGCCCAGGCACAATAGTAAATCAGGGTCATGGGGTCCAAATGCGAATAATGCTTTAAAAGTGTTGAAAAAAGTTTTGCAGAATGCGCCAGCATTAGATACAATTGAGGTTTGTTCCAATGCTCCTTTTGTTGTGAACACTTGTGTATCTGACAATGCAATTTCAGTAACTTTGTCTCAATTAAAAGAAGGTAATGAGAGAAATTTATCACCATTGGAAAAAACTTTTACATTTGAGGTTCAGCAGATTTTAAGTGTCTTTTATGCAATCAAAGCATCAGAAAGCACAGTAAAGTCAAACAGTATCATATTACAGTCTCCTGACAGTTCACTAAGAAGAATTCTTGAGGAAGATACATTCAGAGAATGTCGTGAAAGGTATCCTCAGTGGATAAGAGCACTGTTAGCCAAACACATTGTGATAGATGTAACAGGAAAACATTTTCAGGAAAACACACCAACACATGTTTGTATAGCTAACACCAGAATAATGACATCAGCACAGAAAACAGTTACGCATATTTCTAATTTTATAGAGATGAGAACAAAGGCATAGTCCATTGTCATCTCTGGGGTGATACAAAACCTTTCTTTGTTTAGTAAAATGGGGTTTTGCGGTCATGACCTATGATGAAATATTGCGTCCTGTCATACCTAAATATCACACTACTTTTGTATTCTAGTTTAGGTAATTTTAGACAGGACAAAGGACAGTATTCTGATTGATATATAGAAGTTTTCTGTAAAAGGAAATAGGAAGTAATGTTACTTCACATATGTGTTCCAAACTCATAAACTGATTGTTCCATAATCTTTCATATTTGTTGAAAAAAGATGCAAGAATAATGTAATGTTTGTGCCAAAGTAATGATACTGCATTTCTTTACAGAAATGGCATCTAAAATCAAATATGAAGCGTAACAATCTCCTACAAGCCAACTTTAAGGAATTCGGAAGTTAAAGAAAAGATCTTCCTGGGAAGAAGATTGAACAAGAGCTTAATACTTCATACTTATGACTGATTTATCACGTTCAACAAAAATTTTTCTAATTTTACAGAACTTAAAGAAGATATTTTATAGACATTGCATGAGAAAAGATTCATCAAGAGGAAATCTATTTACTATTAGTGATAAAATAATTTAAGAATTTTTATAGTAAGAGTAACTGAAGAAAAGGTATAGAGTTTAAAAAGGAAAGTTATTTTTGGTTGGTCCAGTTATGAAGAATATGTACGATCATTTGGTACAAGGCTGTGTGTATGGGCCATGAATGAAGTGTGCATTGGTTAAAAAATTAATTATGGACTAATCATAATAAGGGGGACTTGAAGGAAATTAATTAATCAAAATTATGATTCGGCAATTATATTGATGGCAAGCTTGCAAAATATTTGTTTTTTATGATTAATCATAATTAATATTAATATGTTTGAATGGACGCCTTAAGCCAATAGTATTATTTAATTCTTCAGTAAAGTAAAATAGCTGAGATATAAGCTATAACTGAGACCGAAAAATATGAATAAGTTAAGCTGAGACAGTAAAATAAGACAGGAGTTATCTGAACTAGCTATCCAGCTGAAGGCTGAGTATTCTATATTTAGGCATAGCTGGTTAAGAGACTCTGGTACTAAATGTCAAAGGTATTAGAAGTGACTTACTATTACATAATGAATTTTTAAAAGTATCTGTGTGTATTTAGTATAAGTTGCTAATATTGATACATATATAGATTAGTGATTATACATTGATATGTTGTAAAGATACGTTCTTAAGTTATATTATCATATGAATAGCTGAGGTTACATCATCAGCTTACAGTATTATGTATATCAGCATCTGTACCTGTCCATCAAACATTATATATATTGCGTTCACTCTCTTCTATGAAACTGCTTTGCTAAGCAGTAATGATTTCCATAGAAGGTATTAAGAATCCCAAGCTATGACGTAAATTTGCCTCATAAAAGACAATGAGACAACAGACAGAGAGTCTCTATTTCATACACACACACACACGTCTGAGAACCTTCTAAGAAGCTGCAAACAGGTGATTTCTGTAAGACAAGATCGTCACTTCCGTCTATTTCCAGCTTCTTCACAAAGTCTTGAGAAGGACAAGGAGAGCATGAAGGACAGAACATCACATGGGCAGACATTGATGACAATAATGGTGACTTTTTCTTAAACTTCTGCTTGATATTTCTACAGTAGTTTTATCTACATGGAACTGTTCATGATACGCTTTACATTGTTATTTTAAGCCATTGTTTGATAAAATAAAATTACACTTTATTTTTTATTTCAACGGCTCTTTCATTCATAATCGCCTCAAGACACTAAAAGAAGTATTATATGTGTCTAAAATCCAACGGGATGACCAGAGTCTACGGACAGTACAGGAGATGACCAGAGACTGCGGACACAGTACAGGAGATGACCAGAGACTGCGGACAGTGCAGGGGATGACCAGAGACAGCAGACAGTACAGGGGATGACCAAAAGACTGCAGACAGTGCAGGGGATGACCAAAAGACTGCAGACAGTGCAGGGGATGACCAAGAGACTGCAGACAGTACAGGAGATGACCAGAAACTGCAGACAGTACAGGAGATGACTAAGAGACTGCGGACAGTACAGGGGATGACCAGAGACTGCGGACAGTACAGGGGATGACCAGAGACAGCAGACAGTACAAGGGATGACCAGAGACTGCAGACAGTGCAGGGGATGACCAAAAGACTGCGGACAGTGCAGGGGATGACCCAGAGACTGCAGACAGTACAGGAGATGACCAGAGACTGCGGACAATACAGGAGATGACTAAGAGACTGCTGACCTTTGGGGAGGGAGGGGGAGCGGGTAACTGAATTTGACAGGTACCTGCTCCCACTTCCGCGGAGTTGTCCTCCCTTTAGTGTGGGCACCCAGCTGCCAACTGGGTGCCCAGTGCGCATGCGCGAGAAGCGTTGCACTTTGTGAATGGCCCGGCGCCTTCTGGGACCTGTCATGTGTACCATTCACAAAGTGCAGCGCTTCTCGCACATGCGCACTGGGCACCCGGCTGTCAAGCCGAGAGCCCACACTAAAGAAGCTGGCGTGGGAAGACTGTGCAGCGCTGGACAGAGGAACAGGTAAGGTCCTGCTGCAGAGCTAAGCGGCCGACCCGGTATTCTGACACGGCGGCAGTGGAAATACCGGATCGGCCGCTCCATAAGATGCACTGACATTTTCCCCCCTTTTTTGGGGGGGAAAAAGTGCGACTTATGGAGCGAAAAATACTGTATATCTCATCATAACACTCATCAGTGTCAGGACAAATTATTGATGTGAATGTCTTACAACTGTAAATTTATACACTGCACCTGTATGCATTAGCACATGGCTTGTCTGTAAATCTTGTAAGAAAGTGAAAAAACTTTTCTACAACCATTGCCTAGGAAACCTGAGCTCACCCACAGAAAAATTGATACATTTCTCTGTAAACCTTTTATCAACCCCTCTCCTTGCTAACATGATGTTTCAGGAAAGCAATATACAGTCTGGGGAAACTAATACACAACCACAATCAGAGCTTAATGCTGACAAGGAAGAATTGCTGTCTAACATTAATGACTTATGGTCTAATACTGTTAAATGCATGTCTGCTCTCTACCAACAATCTCATGAGCCAATACAACTAGAGGGCGCTATCCAGCAATTGAATGTTGCTTATGAGAATTATCAAAGACTGTGTTAAATATATTTCTCTGTTAAAGCGGTACAACACTCAAAGGTCATTGGAAGAATTAAGGAGTTTTAAGGAGCTCAATCTTGAAAGAGACAATTTAGTGGCGTGAATAAAGAAAAAGGCAGAAGTGAGAATAACACAGCTCCATGAATCTAGATCTTATCGCTCTGCGTCTACTAGACACTCCTCAAGATCTTCCTAATCCATACAATCAAGGTCTTCTACACTCAGTCAACAACTAATAAAAACCCGTGCTGATGCTGAAGCTTCTAAAATTCAGCAGCTTTTACCCAAAAGAAAGCAGAAATAGAGGCTGAGGCCACATATAAGAACGCAGAAATGAAGGCTCAGGCCGCATATAAGAAAGCAGAAATGGAGACTCAGGCCACAGAAATGGAGGCTCAGGCCACACATAAGAAGGTAGAAATAGAGCCTCAGGACGCATATAAAAAAGCAGAAATGGAGGCTCAGGCTGCACATCAGAAAGCAGAGAAAGAAGCTGAAGCCACACTCCAAAGGGCAGAAATTGAGGTGTTGGAAAAACAATGTGAGCATGCCAAAGGCTTGCCATGGCTGTGGCATGCTCACTTTGTTTTTCCAAGGGTCACATTGTTTTTCTAGGGTCTTAGAACAAGCCCACAATATCACAAGTGTAATAAAAGCGCCACACCCTTAATACTTTAAAGCAGCAATTCCACCTCAAAGAAACCAAATAAATTTCTTAGTGCTATAACTTAAATAAAGGAATGCGCTAAAACCACAAACTATTCCTAATTTAGTGTAGAAACATTAGTGCAAAAGATATATATATCTATTCTCAATTAATAGCAAAAAATATCAAAATTATGTGCAAAACTATTTTTTAGTGCATAAGTAATTTAAATAATTACATTTGTGAATATAAAAATTGTCCAATTCTGAATTTCTTCAAATGTCCAAACAAATCCTTTTCAAATTCAAGTGCTCTCAAAGAAATTGTGCCAAAATCCACCACCAAAGTAAAGTTGGGTAACTCACCAGAGCTCCATGCTGATCAATCTCTAGATCAGCAAAAAACGCTTTTTGCTCTGGGAGGATGGTGGTGGATTTTGGCACAATTTCTTTGAGAGCACTTGAATTTGAAAAGGATTTGTTTGGGCATTTGAAGAAATTCAAAATTGGACAATTTTTATATTCACAAATTTAATTATTTAAATTACTTATGCACTAAAAAATAGTTTTGCACATAATTTTGATATTTTTTTATATTAATTGAGAATAGATATATATATCTTTTGCACTTATGTTTCTACACTAAATTAGGAATACTGTAGTTTGTGGTTTTAGCGCATTCCTTTATTTAAGTCTTAGAACAAGCCGCTAGTGAAAATGAAAGAGACAACAATTCCAGACACTCAGTTGTATCAATGTCTCAGATTCCTTCACACACCGCTCCAGAACGTCAACTCCCTGTCACAGCAGCCAAAGTACTCAAAGCCTCTACTCTGCACCTACTGTACCTCAAGACGATTTGCCCTTATATCCTCCAATACATCAGACTGCAGCATCTCAGCTAGCTGCAGACACTGTTGTGTATTTAATAGACCGTCCATCATATTTTGACACCAAAAGTACCTCCTAGCAAACGCACTACTCTACAAACCAACATGCCAATGGACTTTAAGCCAGCTCTGGCATTGAATGCCGTAGCAGCAACATATGTTCCCATGTCACTTTATGTAAGTCTATAAACCGTCACTGTTGTCTTAAAATAATGAAGTCCACACAGAAACAGTTCATAAGACAAATCTGTTGTCTTATATCGATAATGGAGGACGTATGACCAGTGTATATTTATATATGTACTATTCCCGCAGCAACCAATACTCCTTTTCTAGAGAGATGCATTTATTTGGATAAAGATATTTGTTACAAATGACAGAAATCCAGCTGAATATTTGTAAAGATTACAATGAATAACAGCTCTCAAAGTCCCATTCAAGATACTTCATATCAAGCATAGAGATACTACACCATCCAGCATATGTCCAATCTATAATATGCAACTAAGTAGCTTCCATGCAACCTTTATTCTATCCCACATATCCTGACCTGTGCTCTGCTATCTTTGTATTCTCCCTTATGCTCTGCCCAGGTATCCTCACTTGTGCTCTGCTATCTTTGTATTCCATCCTGTGTTCTGTGTCCTGTGTTAATATACACATTTTCCCCATTCAGTACAATGGCAAGCAGTCTGATTGGCCACTTTTAGTAGCATGTTTGATCTTATGTGTCTAGACCTAGAAACTTCCCCTGACTCTCCATATATTTACCCAAAAACAGGTTAACCCAACACAACAAAGGGAAGGTAATTACTTCCTGCATACATTAACATAGTAAGGTGTCCTTTTGGTGTGTAAAGTGGTCTTATCACTGGCCTGTCAGTATGTGTTTCAATGTCTTCAATATATATATTACACACAATATACTACAGTCACAACCAACTCTGTTCCACCTGCAGTCATGCACCCAAAATCTGAAAACATGGACATGTCACATTTTGGTAAATACATGCTCCGCAGAGAGCTTGTTAAGACAGGCCTCACCAAGTTTGATGACAAGCCAGAATATTACAGAGGCTGGAAATCCTCTTTTAAGGCCACAATGAGTGACCTAGACATCAATGCCACAGAGGAATTAGATCTGCTCATCAGATGGCTAGGTCCCCAGTCCACTGAACGCATCAAGAGGCTCAAAGCAGTTCATATTCACAACCCTGCTGCAGGCCTTAATGCTGCTTGGGGCAGACTTGAACATAACTTTGGCAGCCCAGAGGCAATGGAAGATGCTTTATTTAAAAGGTTGCAAAGCATCCTAAGGATTTCTGCTAGTGACAATCTAAAGTTTCAAGAACTCAGCGATGTTCTATTAGAGCTTCAACTTGCTAAGGCTGACATCAACTCACCTGGTCTCAGTTACCTTGACACCTCTCACGGCATCAAATCTATTGTTCTCAAGCTACCATATGGAATTCAAGAAAGGTGGGCAGCACTTGGATCAAAGTATAAGGAAGAACATAGGTTTGCCTTTCCTCCTTTTTCCTACTTCTGCGAGTTCATCAGAAGAATTGCAGACACGAAGAATGACCCAAGTTTCTCATATGGGGACTGTAACTCTCTCAGTACACTCTCTCCAAGACCTACAAACTCACGTATGTCGCACAGAGACCATAGAGGTCCAGCGTTAGTGAAAAGGACTAATGTTCTACCTGCGCCTGCTACAGTTCTTGAAAAGACTGATCAAAACAAGAAAATTGAAAACCCAAATCGGCAATGTCCAATACATGGAAAACCACATCTACTTAAGAAATGTATCAGCTTCAGAAAGAAAACCCTCCAAGAATGTAAGGAACTTTTGAAGAAATATGGGGTTTGCTACAAATGCTGTGCCTCCACAGAACACTTTGCAAAGGACTGTAAAGTGATCATCAAATGTATAGAGTGTGACAGTGATGACTATGCGCAAGCTCTTCATCAATATTCGCACAACTCTACTATGCTCACAAACAATCTTCCTGAGGCAAAGCAAGGCGGGGAGCGCCCAGATCAAGCAGCACCTACCACCCCAGTGTTCTCTACATGTACAGAGGTCTGTGGAGAAGGATTCTGTGACAAATCCTGTGCAAAGATGCTTGGTCCGTGTATACCCCAAAGGTCAACCTGAAAAGGCCATAAGACTGTAAACTATTCTGGATGATCAGAGTAACAGATCTCTTGCAAGAACTCAGATTTTTTAACTGTTGAACATAACTGGAGATTCTCTGCCTTATACCATAAGCACTTGTGCCGGCACTACAGAAGTCTTAGGTAGGAGAGCCAGTGGTCTTGTAGTTACTCCTCTGAATGACAATGTGGAAATATCTTTGCCCACTATCACTGAGTGCAACCAGATTCCAAACACCAAAGAGGAGATCCCTACTCCTGAAGCTGCTTTTCACCATTCTCACTTAAAACACATAGCCATCCAAATACCAGTCCTTGATGAAAGTACCAATATCCTGCTGTTACTCGGTCGAGACATTCTAAGAGTGCACAAAGTTCATCATCAAATCAATGGTCCACACAATGCACCATATGCTCAGCGTCTGGACCTAGGATGGGTCATCATAGGCAATGTCTGCCTAAACCAGGACAAGAGGTCCTACTCAGTCTCTTCCCTTAAAACACATGTCCTTTCAAATGGGTGAACAATTTGTTCTGCACAACGACCACTTAAATATATCGTGAAAGAAAGTCTGTTTGAAAAAGGTGTACAATGGCACATCATACAAGACAATAAGAAAGCTCTTAATCTCTGGGATGACAACATCGGCAACACAGTGTTCGAGGTAATCACTAAACACCAGGAGTTGGCAGCCACCATAAAAGACAAAGAATTCTTGAAAACCATGAATAAAGAGTTCTACCAAGATGATTCCAACAGTTGGGTAGCACCTCTACCATTTTGTACCCCAAGAAAGAGACTACCAAACAATAGGGTACACACAGAATCACAGTTTGTTTCTTTAAATTGCAGTTTGAACCAGAAGCCTGAGATGAAAAACCACTTCGTGGACTTCATGCAAAAGGTGTTTGAGAGAGATCATGCTGAGCCTGCACCTCCTCTTACAGAAGGAGAAAAATGTTGGTACCTACCATGCTTTGGTGTCTACCATCCACGCAAGCCTGATCCTGGTCTTTGATTCAAGTGCTCGTCATGAAGGTGTCTCCCTCAATGACAATCTTCTCACTGGGCCTAATCTGAACAACAATCTCCTAGGAGTTTTACTTCGCTTCAGACAAGAGCCAATTGTTGTTATGGCTGACATTCAGCAGATGTTCCACTGTTGCATCGTCCGTGAAGACTACAGAATCTTCCTCAGGTTCCGATGGTACCGCAGTAATGATGTCAATGATGAAGTCAGACTATCGAATGAAGGTACATGTTTTCGGTAACAGTCCTCCTGCAGTAGCAATTTAGGAACTGAGGAAAACAGCTCAAGAGGGTGAGAAAGAATTTGGATCTGATGCAGACAGTTCGCCGAAAGGAATTTCTATGTAGATGACAGACTCAAATCTCTGCCCAATGAAGAAGAAGCTATTGACCTTCTTACTAGAACTCAGAACATGCTTGCCACTGCAAACCTCAGACTTCACAAAATCCTCTCTAACAGTGACAAGATCATGATAGCCTTTCCTTCTGATGACCATGCAGTCAGTGTGAAGAAATTCCAACTAGGATCTGACCTGTAACACAATGTTGTCTTGGATTGCTTTGGAATGTTAAACAAGACACATTTACATTTCAAGCATCAGCCTGTGACAAACCCTTCACAAAGCGAGGAGTAGTGTCTAAAGTGAACAGCATTTATGATCCGTTACGTTTCATTACACCTCTCACCATTCAGGGTAAGATACTGCTGAGACATCTTACTTCTGAAAGCTCAGACTGGGATACCCCCTTACCCAAGGAGAAACAACAAAGGTGGGAATCCTGGAAACAGTCTCTAAAAGCATTAGAACAACTCCAGATACCACGCTCTTACACCCAAGCATCCTTAAAGAATGCCACCAGAAGAGAGATTCATGTCTTCTCCGATGCATTGTCAGGGCGGGACTGAGGAACGGACAGGCAGGCCTAAACAATGTAACGCACTGGCTGATGACAACCACCACCCACAGACCGAAGTCCCTCAGGGCGCGGAGTCTAAGTCCCAGGCTTCCCTTCACCAGGGCCCCTGATGGTGGGGATGGACTTGACGCAGCCAGGAACCAGGTCGCGGCCCCCGAGACACCTCAGTTGCGGTAATGGCCGCCGCCTATGGCGTGTAGCTGGTGGAAAAGACAATAGAGTAGTCAGACAGGCCGGGTCGACAACAACGGGACAAACCAGTACAGGACAGCAGACGAGAATCACAGGTCATGAGCCGGGTTCAGCAACAGAGGGTCAGATCAAAGGAGAACACTAAGAATAGTCGAGTCACAAGCAGAGTCAGATTCCAGGAGAGTCACGAGAGTCAGAACAGAGTAATAGCAACACAAAGACACAAGACACAAGTGCAAAGAGCATGTGCAGACTACAGGCTTATATGTCATCAGCCACACCCCTCTGGGGGATGGACCTCAGAGACCTGAAGGCATAAAGGATTCCCATCATGCTCAGCAGAAATCAAAGATGGATGCCAGCACA
The DNA here is from genome assembly GCF_062004578.1 of Staurois parvus. Classification (NCBI taxonomy): domain Eukaryota; kingdom Metazoa; phylum Chordata; class Amphibia; order Anura; family Ranidae; genus Staurois; species Staurois parvus. Next base: position 557,860 of record NW_028318323.1, read on the forward strand.
TGGAGTAACATAACCTCTGGGAAAAGGTAGGACCTTGACAGTACCTCCTCCTCAAGGGCCCCTCCCCCTCCGCGGCTCAACAAAAGGTTTCTGAGGAAAGCGGGTATGAAAAGCGCGGAGGAGGGCAGGAGCATGGACATCTGCGGAAGGAACCCAGGAACGCTCCGCGGGACCATAACCGCGCCAATGAACCAGGAACTGTAATCGACCGTGCACCAATCGAGAGTCCAGGATCCGGCTCACCTCATATTCCTCATGACCGTCAACCCGGATGGGACGGGGCCGAGGCAGAGAGGTAGTGAAGCGATTGCAGATCAGAGGTTTCAATAGGGATACATGAAAGATATTGGAGATCCGCATCCCAGGTGGAAGGGCAAGGGGATAGGCCACCGGATTCACCTTGGACCGACAAAACGGGGAGCTAGTTTGGGTGTGGGCACCCGAAGATTGAGGTTGCGAGTAGATAACCACACCCGATCGCCGACCTGGTATGAAGGAGTGGGCAACCGTCTGCAATCAGCCTGGAACTTCTGGCGCTGAGCTGAGTCCCTCAAGGCCCTCTGGATCTGCCCCCATGAAGAACGCAGGGCAGCAAGATGGTTCTCCACAGCCGGAATGTCATGTGGTGAGAACCTCTCAGGTAATACCGCAGGTTGGAACCCATAGTTGGCCATGAAAGGAGACATTCCAGAGGAGGAGTTGACCGCCGAGTTCCTGGCAAACTCTGCCCAAGGCAGGAGATCGGCCCAATCATCCTGATTGTCCGAGATATAACACCGAAGGAATTGTTCTAAGGCCTGATTAGAACGCTCCACAGCCCCATTGGACTGCGGGTGGTAGGCTGAAGAAAAGGAGAGACTAATACCCAACTGGGAGCAGAAGGCACGCCAGAATCTGGACACGACCTGACTCCTGCGGTCCGAGACAATCACCTTAGGCAACCCATGCAGGCGAAAAATCTCCCTGGAAAAGACCGTGGCCAGCTCTTGCGCTGATGGTAATTTCCTGAGTGGAATGCAATGGCACGTCTTGGAAAACCGATCGACGACCATGAGGATGACCGTATGACCCCGAGACACCGGGAGGTCTACAATAAAGTCCATACCTAGGTGTGACCAAGGACGCTCCCCATTGGAAATGGGTTGCAGAAGACCCAAAGGGAGATGCCGTGGAGACTTATTCTGGGCACAGATCGAACATGCTGCTACATAAGAGGCAATGTCGGCACGGAGGGTTGGCCACCAGAATAAGCGAGAGACGACCCAGCACAGCTGGTTCTTCCCCGGATGCCCGGCAGTTATGGTAGGTACGCAGTAGGCGGGTGCGCAATCCCTCGGGTATGAAACATCTACCCTCCGGCCTCCCGGGAGGAGCGTCAGTTTGAGCCACCAAAATCTGCTCCCCAAGAGGAGAGGTCAGACTGGTGCGAATGGCAGCCAGGATCTGATCTGGAGGTATAACTGAGATTGGCTCAGAGTCCTCCCTGGACAACTCAGAGTATTGCCGTGATAACGCATCAGCCCTGACATTCTTGGAACCAGGCAAATATTAAACCACATAGTTGAAGCGTGACAAGAACAGAGCCCATCTGGCCTGGCGGGGTGTCAATCTCTTGGCCTCTGAAAGATAAGTCAAGTTCTTGTGATCGGTAAGAATGAGGACCGGAACCACGGAACCCTCGAGCAGGTGCCTCCATTCCTTGAGAGCCAGAATGATGACCAACAACTCCCTATCTCCAATCTGGTAGTTGCACTCTGCAGAGGAAAGCTTCCTGGAGTAGAACCCGCAGGGAAGTAGAGGTCCATCGGGTGACCGACGCTGAGACAGGAGAGCCCCTACTCCCATCTCGGAAGCATCAACCTCGAGGATGAAGGGCAACCCAGGATTGGGATGAGAAAGAATCGGAGCCGAAGCAAAGGCGGCTTTCAGAGCCTTGAAAGAGTTCGTTCTCACGTAAACGTTGCAGCACCCGCTTGACATCCAGGATATGGGACTCCATGGAGGTCGAGTAAACCAAGATGTCATCCAGGTAAAACACCACGCACTGCTGCAACAAATCACAAAGGACATCGTTTATGAATTCCTGAAAAACCGCGGGCGCGTTACACAACCCAAAGGGCATCACCAGGTATTCATAGTGCCCGGTTCTGGTGTTAAACGCGGTCTTCCACTCATCCCCTGTCTGATCCGTACGAGGTTGTACGCCGCCCTAAGGTCGAGTTTGGTAATGACTGTTGCTCCCTTAAGGTGGTCGAACAACTCAGAAATCAAAGGAATTGGGTATGCATTTTTAATGGTAGTCCCATTGAGACCCCTATAGTCGATGCAAGGCCTCAATTCCCCACCTTTCTTCTCTACGAAAAAAAAACCTGCTCCTGCTGGAGAAGTAGATTTACGAATGTGCCCCCGGGAAAGCGCATCCACAACGTACTCCTCCATGGCCTTATTCTCCGCAACTGAGAGGGTACACCCTGCCATGTGGAGGAGTGGCACCGGGTTGCAAGGATATGGCGCAGTCGTAAGGACGATGCGGCGGTAAGGAACCAGCGCATACCTTATCAAACACGTCCCGGTACTTAACAGGACCACGGATGCACCCGGCCCCACACTTTGGAGACCATGAGAGAATCTCGACTGTTTGCCAATTGAAGATTGGATTGTGCCTCTGGAGCCAGGGGTACCCCAAAACCACTGAACAGTGTGGGGAAGAAATCACCTGAAAACAGGCCAACTCCCTGTGAACAGCCCCAATGGCTACCTCTATTGGCAGAGTCTCGTGGGTAACCTGCGGCGGTTGCAGGGGCCTGCCATCTATAGCTTCGAGAACCAATGGGGTAGCACGAGCCTGCAGGGGAATGGAGTGCTGTGCAGCAAACGAGCTGTCCAAGAACAACCCACCGGCCCCAGAATCTACCAACGCCTGGGCCGTAACCGAGCCCTCCGTCCAAGAAAGGATAACGGTGATCAGAGGCTTATCCTTGCGGAACGACGGGGACGAGGAAACTCCACCCAAGATCTGTCCCCGACATGATCTCAGGTGCGAGCGTTTCCCGGACGGGCCGGACAAGACTGCCGAAAGTGCCCACCGAGGCCACAGTACAGGCAGCGACCCTCCCGACCCACGGAAAGGCGAGCAAACCCCAGCTGCATGGGCTCCCCACCAGACAAGCTATCCCCAGGAGGCGTGGGAGGAGAGGGAGGAACGGGTGGGACAGAAAACGCAGGTGCCAGTCAATTGAAAGGCCTCTGCAGGCGTTCCTTGAGTGAAGGCCTCTCCCTGAGCCTGGTGTCAATCAGGATCAGGAAAGAGATGAGCTCCTCCAACTGCACAGGCAGTTCCTTAGCTGCAATCTTGTCCTTCAATGTGTCAGAAAGACCATGGGAAAACGCAGCCACCAGAGCCTCATTGTTCCAACCCACCTCTGCCGCCAGGGTACGAAACTCTATGGCGTACTCGGCCACGGTCCATGAACCCTGATGCATGGTCATGAGCAGCTTGGCCGCCGAGGCGGAACGAGCCAGTACATCGAATACCCTGCGGAAGGCATCGACAAAACCGGAAAAATCTTGAATCACTGGGTCATTCCTCTCCCATAAGGGATTTGCCCAGGCCAAGGCCTTGTCTGAGAGTAGTGAAATTAGGAACCCCACCTTTGACCTCTCAGACGGAAAGGCATGGGGTATTAGTTCAAAATAAATACCCACCTGGTTGAGGAACCCACGACACTGACTCGGCTCACCCCCAAAGCGCTGTGGAAGAGGGGCAGAACCAGTCATACCTCTGGGCGCCGCTGATGCAGCAGCCGAGGTGGTGGACGCAAAAAGTGGAGAAGCAGCGGGAGCCACCACCGGAGTGACTACCGGCCTAATAGCACCAGGAGCAAGGTGCGCAGTGCGTGCAAGCAGAGTTTGCAACGCCTGAGCGAACTGATCCAACAGGTGATCCTGTTGATTGAGTCTGGCGACTAGCGTTGGGAGCGAAGGCGTGCCTGCACCGTCAGGGTTCATGGCACTTGTGTAATGTCAGGGCGGGACTGTGGAATGGACAGGCAGGCCTAAACAATGTAACGCACTGGCTGACGACAACCACCACCCACAGACCGAAGTCCCTCAGGGCGCGGAGTCTAAGTCCCAGGCTGCCCTTCACCAGGGCCCCTGATGGTGGGGATGGACTTGACGCAGCCAGGAACCAGGTCGTGGCCCCCGAGACACCTCAGTTGTGGTAATGGCCGCCGCCAATGGCATGTAGCTGGTGGAAAAGACAATAGAGTAGTCAGGCAGGCCGGGTTGACAACAACGGGACAAAACGGTACAGGACAGCAGACGAGAATCACAGGTCACGAGCCGGGTTCAGCAACAGAGGGTCAGATCAAAGGAGAACACTAAGAATAGTCGAGTCACAAGCCAAGTCAGATTCCAGGAGAGTCATGAGAGTCAGAACAGAGTAATAGCGACACAAGACACAAGTGCAAAGAGCACGTGCGGACCACAGGCTTATATGTCATCAGCCACACCCCTCTGGGGGATGGACCTCAGAGACCTGAAGGCATAAAGGATTCCCACCATGCTCAGCAGAAATCCAAGATGGATGCCAGCACATGGAGTAACATAACCTCTGGGAAAAGGCAGGACCTGGACATGCATTCAATGAAGCCATTGCTGCAGTGGCTTATCTTCAAGCTACGGATCCCAACGGTAAAGTGGGTGTAGAATTTATCATGTGCAAGACCAAGCTCACACCAAAATCTGCACATACTATTCCAAGGCTTAAACTTTGTGCAGCTGTGTTAGCTGTGAAAATTGCTGAGCTTATTGAACTTGAAACAGATGTATGAAATAGACTCCTTTGACTTTCATACAGACAGCAAAATAGTACTTGGATATATACATAATCGCACAAGACAGTTCTACGTATATGTCGGCAACAGAGCGAACATCTAATTTTTACTAGCGACCGTCTACTTTTACCCCGCTAAGAGATTTACTATTGAGCAGAGTCAACAAGTAGACGCCTAATCGAATTTACTAACGAGACACAGGTCAGGAATCAGACTCAAAAAGCAGACTTGGTAAGAGGTATGTCTAACACCATGAAAAATCACTGCAGAAACATGTTCACTTTGAAATTTGATTTGCCAAATATCAGGACTTCACTTTAAACAATATCTGCCATTTCAAAAAAAATTTAAAATGTGTTAAAAAGTTTTTTTTTAAGCAAGTCGACACAGTGAAAAAATAGACGCTCGTGCAGCTTATTTGGCAGATATAAATGTGCATGTGCAGAAGACATTTTAGACGTCCTCTGTGGGCGCTTGCTTTTTAGCCACTGTTCAATAGATCTCTGGCTGGATTCCTCTGACAGCCGCCACTCGGTCGCGTCTACTGTGTTTAACAAATAGCACTAGGCAGATCTTTATGTATTCTAATTTGATTTCCTTAGTTCTAGTGATTCTATTTTTGTTTCTTATCCTTTATAATTATTTCTGTAATGATTTTACTTATTTCAAAGGTCTAGATAATATTTATTTTGACAGCTGCAATAAAAAAAAAAACAGCGTGGGGTCCCCCCTCTCATCCATACCAGCCCTTCAGGTCTGGTATGGATATTAAGGGGTAACTCCACGCCAAAATTAAAAAAAAAAAAACCAGCGTGGAGTCCCCCCTAATATCCATACCAGACCCTTATCCAAGCATGCAGCCCGGCAGGTCAGGAAAGGGGGGGGGGGTATGAGCGAGCTCCCTCCCTCCTGAACCATACCAGGCCACATGCTCTCAACATGGGGGGGTGCTTTGGGGCAGGGGGGCCCCCCCTAAAGCACCTTGTCCCCATGTTGATGGGGACAAGGGCCTCTTCCCCACAACCCTGGCCGATGGTTGTGGGGGTCTGCGGGCAGGGGGCTTATCAGAATCTGGAAGCCCCCTTTAACAAGGGAGCCCCCAGATCCCGCCCCCCCCCCTACGTGAATGAGTCTGCGGTACATGGTACCGCTACTAATTCACAAAAAAAGCAAAAGTGTAGTGTAAAAAAAAAAAAACAGTACAGGGTCTTTGACAAGTCCTTTAATAAAACAATGTCCCCCGAAGTAGATCCAATGACAATCACGGCGACCAGATAAAAGAAAAAAAAAAAAGCTCCACTCTAGACAGAGGCTAGCTGCCTTATGCAGTGAGTCGCTCTCTGACAGTTCTTATATAGGTAAGGGGCGGGGCCAGCAAGGGACATCATCCGAGTGACCCCATGTCACATGCTTGCTGTCCCCGGTAAATTTGGAAAAAAATCGGCCAATTTTGACGATCGGCCAATTTTCGCAGCAATGATCGGCAAAATCGGACGATTTTTTCCAAATTTACCAATAAAAAAAATGTGCCAAAATCCCCAAAAATGGCAGACCAATTAACCCACTAACGGCCCGAAAATCGGCCAATTTTTTTTTTTGCCAAGAAATCGGCCTATTTTAGACCCATCTAAAGCAGAAAAAAAAATCAGCTGATTTTCGGCCCGTTAGTGGGTTAATTGGTCGGCCGTTTTTTGGAATTTTGGCACATTTGTTTTATCAGTAAATTTTGAAAAAAATCGTCCGATTTTGCCGATCATTGCCGCAAAAGTTTATCGATAAACAAAATGTGCCAAAATCCTGAAAAACAGCTGACCAATTAGCCCACTAACGGAAGAGGCCCTTGTCCCCAACAACATGGGGACAAGGTGCTTTGGGGGGAGCCCCCCCTGTACCAAAGCACCCATGTTGAGGGCATGTGGCCTGGTATGGTTCAGGAGGGGGGGACGCTCGCTCGTCCCCCCCCTTTCCTGACCTGCTGAGCTGCATGCTCGGATAAGGGTCTGGTATGGATTTTGGGGAGAACCCCACGCTGTTTTTTTTTAAATTTCGGCGAGGACTTACCCCTTAATATCCATACCAGGCACGAAGGGCTTGGTGTGGATGGGAGGAGGGACCCCACGCCGTTTTTTGTTTACATTTTGGTGTGGAGTTACCCCTTAAGATACATACCAGACCCGAAGGGCTTGGTGTGGATGGGAGGGGGGACCCTACGCTGTTTTTTATTTATTATGGTTGCTGGTTTTTAAATGTAATTCTCCCTTTTTTTTCTTCACTATAGCTCAGAAATTCACTTGTCACTTCCCCCAGCTAAAAGAGAAAGTTTTCTTGGAATTTATATCCCTAAAGGAAACAATGTTTACTTTTTGTTTTTTTTTAAAGATACAAAGTTTTCTGTAACTTTGAGGAAAGTGACTTCTAAGCTTGTGAACTATAGTGAAGAAAAAAAAAAGGCTGGCATTTGCATTTGAAAATCAGCGCTGACATACACTTTGTATTGCGAGAAAAAAATTATTAACAATTGTGTAAACCGAGGCATTATTTTCCATGGATTTTCATACGTAAACCAAAAATTCTGTTAACCGAGGCATTGGTAAACCGAGGTACGCCTGTATTAATATTGCAATCCTTTGTATTGGGATACATAGAACCAACATACATCAGAATTGGCAACGTAGCACAACATTTGTGTCACATTGGAGATATCTGGCTAGTTACACTGACCTTGCCCAGGGACCTAGGATTGATTCACACCACAGAAATACAGGCAGGATTAGTGTTCAACAGCTCTGTGGATTAGTGGTTAGCACTGCTGCCTCACAATTCTAGGATTGTCGGTTTGAATTCCAACCATGGCAATGAATTTGGATGATCTCCTTGTGACTGTCCTAACATACATGTGCTGGTGGCAGCATCTTTGCTTTCTGTCTAAATGATCCCTAGAATGTGAATTAGAATGAGGCCTTATCTGTTCAAACACCTTTAAAGTTGTACCTTATGTGAATGTCAAACGATGGGATGAGATAAGGGCTTTGACTAATGATTGATTTGATAATGCTGGTTTGCACTCCACCCCCATTTGGGAAACTTTGTCAAACCATGAGAAGAGTGAGCGAGAGAGAAAAGGATTTAAAAAAAATTAATAAAATAATGGCATGGAGTCCCCCCCCCCAAATCCATAACAGACCCTTATCCGAGCATGCAGATACTGCATGCCTTCAACGATTTCTTTCCTTTGTTGAATTGCCTGCTTGGTTCACACTAAATGTGATTTAAAATTGTGCTTTTTGTTGGCAATTTCACCATATTTTCTGTAGATTTACCAATGAGTTATTGAATTTTCAATTGTGTTTTGCACTGCGGTTTCTATTGTAGTCTATATATGAAATCGCTACAAAATGCTGAAAAAGGTAGACAAGAACGACGTTTGAAATTGTGCTGCAGCAAATCGCTTACGTTAAGACACTCACATCCACATTCATTAGATCCAATATCAGGTACAATTCAATTCCCAAATCACACCTGAAATCGTGCCCGCTGGATGCGACTTGGCATACGATTTGCATGACATGCGACTTGCAAATCGTATGCCAAGTCGCACCCTATTGTCTGCTATTAGAGCAGTCACATGGGTGCGTTTCCGACACTGATTTCTAAAGTAGTACATGTACTACTTTTGTGGTGATTTGCATAGATATCTGTGTCAGATGTCTTGCAAATCGCAAAGGAAAGCGGCATCTTCACTGTACGTCGCACAATTTCTAAATCGGGTTTGATGTGACCGGGGTGTAAGGCCTTTTTATGTTTGATTTCCTGAGTGTTTTTCTGATTTATGAGAAATGCCGCATACTAGCAAAAGTGAATTGACATTTTCAGTATTTCATGCGAGATGTGGTCATGTGACTGCCTTAACTCATATAAAGAGATGCAGTAGTTGCTGATTTTTTTCCTTGTACAGGCCACATTATTTCTGCAAGTCCTTGTCTGTGGTGGTTTGGGGAGGAAGAGATATTGTGGTGAATTGCCCCAGGCCACACTCATGCTGTGTTTTGATGTGGGCTGTAAATGTTTTGCATGTTCTTCCTTCTAAGGTGTGTTTGTGTGTTATTGTACAATGATTGTGTGTTTATTATATTTGCATTGTAATCCTAACACATGTCCATTGCTCTGCTCTTCCAAGTTTGCTTTATTTAGAATGAAATGCAGTTTTCAGACAAACATGGTGAGAAATGTATGTGTGGGGATTTGGGGAGGTGGGAGGTGTTATTTTGGCATGTATGCATTTTTATATTGATATTTTGATCTGCAGCTTGTTTTGTGGATAAGCCTAAGTGATTTATATTAACCGTTTGTTTCCTGCTGTAACCTGTGAAAGCACAGGTCATGAGAAGTATACAAATAGAGATCCTCCTGCGCAAAAAGGGAAAAGAAACCCTACTGAAAGCTGCCAGCACTTATTCTGCTACCCACACAGTATAGTGATTAATAAAATTATATGTAGTGCAGCACTCAAATAAAAAACAAATACTACAATAATTGTGCTCACATGCAATAGTGTCACAAAATAAATCAAACACAAATCATTAGGTGAGATATCTTCGTTCACAAGTGCCACTCAGTGTTATTCATCCCTTCGTGCCCACATACTATGGCAATTATAAGTAAATATAAATAAACTATTATAAGAAAAAAAATAAAAAACATAATTCTCACAGTGCTCCAAATATGATGTGTGACCACACTTAATATATTAATGAAATAAGTCCCAAAAAAAATGAATTAGAATGTCATATAAATCGGTAAAGTTCATGCAATGTGTAAAAAAAAAATAAAAATGTGCAAACAAATGTGATCTTGTTCCACAACCGTGCCAGTCTTCACCTCCTAAGGCTAAATTGCCTCCTCACCTCCTTAAACTGACCCCTAAGGGACAAACAGCTTTCAGGATCACTCAGGATCCTTTTCCCCTGGTAACAGGCACTTCTCCTGACGTTGCAGATCACTTTAGGGTACATCCATTACCCCAGATCGGAAGCCTCTAGGAAATAATTGCTCACCAACCCAGTGAGCAAAAAAGAATCCTCTAAGTGTAGTATTAAAGCCAAAAACACTTTAATGGTACTTAACCATGTAATTATAGCAACTCACATATGTCCATACTTTTCTTTGGCCAGTATGCGGGTGTGCTCACACCCGCATACTGGCCAAGGAAAAGTATGGACATATGTGAGTTGTTATGTTTACATGGCTAAGTACCATTAAAGTGTTTTTGGCTTTAATACTACACTTAGAGGATTCTTTTTTGCTCACTGGGTTGGTGAGCAATTATTTCCTAGAGGCTTCCGATCTGGGGTAATGGATGTACCCTAAAGTGATCTGCAACGTCAGGAGAAGTGCCTGTTACCAGGGGATAAGGATCCTGAGTGATCCTGAAAGCTGTTTGGCCCTTAGGGGTCAGTTTAAGGAGGTGAGGAGGCAATTTAGCCTTAGGAGGTGAAGAGTGGCACGGTTGTGGAACAAGATCACATTTGTTTGCACATTTTTTTTTTTTTTACACATTGCATGAACTTTACAGATTTATATGGACATTCTAATTCATTTTTTTTGGGACTTATTTCATTAATATATTAAGTGTGGTCACACATCATATTTGGAGCACTGTGAGAATTATGTTTTTTATTTTTTTTTCTTATGATAGTTTATTTATATTTACTTATAATTGCCATAGTATGTGGGCACGAAGGGATGAATAACACTGAGTGGCACTTGTGAATGAATATATCTCACCTAATGATTTGTGTTTCATTAGAAGTATAGTCTTTTAAATTGTAAGCTCTTATGAGCAGGACCGTTCTATTTTAGCACCATTAATCCAGCGATTTTTTTTTGTTTTCACCAAGATATTGTATGTACCTACTTGTTGCTGTCCAAATAAATGTGGAATGTGTATTTGATCAATAAACATTTGGACTATGAATTTTGTGGGGGGATTATTTCATGTTCTAGTTGAATGTAGCACAGTGGCTAAATGGTTAGCACTTCCACCTGGCAATACTAGGGTTGTTGGTTCGCAAACCCAACCATGGCACCTCCTGCCTGGAGTTTGCATGTTCTCCCTGTGCCTGTGTTTCCTCTGGGTACTCTGGTTTCCTCCCACACTCTAAAGACATGCTGGTAGGTTAATTGGATCCTGTCAAAATTGGCCCTAGTATATGTATGAATGTAAGTTAGGGACCTTAGATAGTATGCCCCTTGAGGGTTAGGGACTGATGTGAACTCATCACATATATATGTAAAGCGTTGCGTAAATTGACAGCGCTATGTAAGTATCTGAAAATAATAAATGTACTAGCACCCCTAACACTTACTTTTGCTAGCTATATAATATGCCCAAATCTTTCTTGTTAGAGTGCACATATGCAAGTATGTCCAAACTAACAAATCAAAAGCCCCCTATTGCACCACAAGACCATGTTATGTACCAAAGAATAGGTCGTGTTCAATGTGCAGCTAGCTATTCTTTTTCTACAATCCTCTTAACAGTAATAAATTGGGCCCCCAATTTATGTTGACTTTGGGCCTTTACCGGCAAATATATATATGCCAAATCCACAATAGAACTGCAAACATATATTTGCGAATGTTATATACATAATGGAGCCGCATGTAAAATTGCTATGGTGCACAAATAAACGCCAAGACGACTGTGGGAGGAGGCGCTAGAGCAGCTGTCATACCTGAAATATGTCATGACGTTTGCGGAACGATGTTTGCACACAACCGGAAGTGGTAGTGGGGAGTGTCAGTGGATGGGAGTATAGTTAGGAGAGTTTAGTGGTAATTTGCAAGTCTATTTTTTAGTTTTGTGAATTGTTCTTTTGTGGAATTCCAGACCACATCTGGACATGGCGAGATCGCTGTTCACCACCAAGGAGCTGATCCTCATTTGCTGGGGAAACATTACTAATGTTGTATTTTCAGTTGAAAACATGTCCAATTCCTAGATCCATTGAGGTACATAGCAAAGGTTCTTCCTAACTATACAGGTGGCACAGACACAAGCATACACCCAGGGCCACTGTCAGATATCACGGGGCCCTGTACAGCATACCTGACAGCCCCCCACCGCCAGAGAAAATATCCAAATTATATTTATGGTAAAAATACACTAAAAACATTGTTAATGGACATAATCCCAACCACATTCCTGTGAAATCTAAAGGATAAAACTGTACTGAGTTCATAAAGCTGTGTGTGTAATTGAGGTCTTGGGGCTCATTCACATGGGTGCTGTGGCCTGTAGAGTGGGAAACAGTGGTTTGTTTTTGTGGCTATTGCTGTTTGCAGGCAACCTATGTTACACTATGGAAATGCTGCAGGTCATAACTTGACAAGCATATGGGTGCAGGTGTACAGCCCTGAACACAGACAGTGAGCATTCAGGGCCACTTCCTGTGTTCATACAGCTGCTGTGTCCCCATAGTGTAAACAGGTGCTCTAGCCACATGAACAACCCACTCATTCATGCTGTACAAGCCAGAGGACCTGTGTGAATGGGGCATTTTTTACTGTTTTTTTCCTCAGCTCATTAATTTCAATGGGCTGCCTAATGTGTGGGAACATGCAAAAATACTGCAGGCATATTATTTTCAAAGTGTGTTGCACCTAACCACACAGTAGTGTGGTGCCATGCGTTTTGGTGGCTGTGAATGGGTCTGTTTTTAATAGACGTGTGTATGTGCAATTACGTTTTCATCATGGTACCTGCGCACATCTGCAAAGGCCATTGCATTTCTTTGCTGTTCTGGAAAATGTGTGTTCTTGCATGCGTTTTTGCACCACCAATGGTGTGAACAAGTCCTAAGGGCCAGTTCGCACTATAGAAACAGTCTAGATGTGTTCCTGATGCGTTTTTGCATGCCCTTTTGGCATGCATGTTTAGTGTGTTCCAGTACATTTTGGATGCGTTTTGGACACGTTGCATTGCATTTTTGTATCCCTTCCAGTTAGTTTTTTCTACTTTCTTTTTATTCAATTTAGTTAGGGACATGTGCGTTTTAGTACATTCAAGGGCGTTTCAATGCTTTCCAGTACAGTTCTGTGCAGAAACAATGCAGCGTGGTCAACTTTGTTTACAGCACCTGCAATGCACTGAAAATGCAAGTGCTGATGTGAACTATGACATTGACAACCATATAACCTTCTTTGTGATGCTGAAAAAGCAACTGAAACACATGTAGTGTGAACTGGCCCTAAAGATTATTAGAGGTAAGGGAAAGGGACTGACCAGGAATTGTGAAATCAATCAGGCTAGTGGTGAGACACAATCAGCAATTGTATAATAATGTGAGTTCTGAGCTGCAGCTGATAGAAAATGAGAAACATTCACTTGATCAGTAAATAAATAGTTAAAAAAAGTGGGACGGTGATACATAGATTTGCTTATGGGACAGGTGATGATGGGGTGGGGGGTCAAGTCGTATAAGGAGACAGGTTTAAAAGAAGATAAAAAAAGTTACAATGAAATATACACAGCATGAAACTTGCACATTTCCAACTTGTCAGAAAAACAGGATGCAGGTAAGATTCAGCCCCTTTCCACTTTGTAGTCATTAGGCAAAATTTTAATTAATCAATATTACTGTCACTGACACAACCCAGAAAATTGATCTCCATTTTTTTAACATTCATAAATGTCAAGGAGCTTATAAGCTAAGGGCATGTACTAGGCCCAATTAACCTAACTGGATGTTTTTGGAGTTTTGGCAGAAACACATCCATACAGGGAAAGCATGCAAACTGTGATGCAGCCATGACTGGGATTAGTACCCATGACCCAAGTGTTGTAAGTTCTGAGTTCTAACCACTAAGCCACTGCGGGAGACAGAGTTTGAGCTCCAATGTAGAATAGTTACATTGTTTAAAAATGATAAAGCGGGTGTACTACACTATTAAGCACCTTTCTGGCTCCTGTGGCTGAGCTAATTCCTCCTCAGGACCATTTTGGCATCCACCCTAATGGATGGATGGCTGGAGCTGGATGACTAACCCATAGCTGCCAGCATACCACTGCAACCCCAGATGTGTGATGTGTATAACCCATGCGCATTAATACCTTAACATAGAATAGTTTGTGGTGGTTTATGGAAGAATTTATTATAAATATGTAGGGCGGTGTCCTTTCCCTTAAACAAAATATCGCAGTGCCTCCAGCCGTAAAAATGCGGCAAATATTTAATGAACCAATAATTTGATAACCAATATTTAATGAACCAATATACCTTGAGTCCTTTTAGCCAGTATGATTTCATACCATATACACACAAATTGCCTTTTTAATAAATAAATAAAGACATTTATTTATGTAAAAAATGTATATATATATATTAACACAAACGCAAAAGACTGGTGATAGATGTATACTTGTACATACAATCAAAAATATAATATACTAATTCTATATACCAAACAACAGATATAGGTAATGGTAAAGATTAAAATTTAAATTTTGTTATAAGTGATAACCTTGTAGTGCTTCAGGAAGTATTTCTATCATTCCGTGGCCATAGGAATGTCAGAAAATCTTCTCTGATAAAATGGCACTATAACCAACTACAAATTAATTAATTCTGCAAGATCTATAATTTCAATCTTAAATCAAATAATGTTTAGCAATAATTATATATATATATATATATATATATATATATATATATCCTAATATATCTAAACACCCAATACAAATGCTATCAGTCTATGAAAAATGGGAAATATAAGATACAATATAAACTCTTAGCAGTCTCACCACTCCCCAGAACCTTGAGTTTGAGGATTCCCCCAGTGGGATGTAGTTGGGGCCTTCAAATGGTCCTCAAGACAAAATGGCAGCTGGACTCCTTCAGCAAAATGGCCGCAGGGAGCAAGTGAGAGATAGTGCAGTGGGTTGCAGTTTTTAGGAAAAGTGTAGGAGTTTAGAAGTTTAGTAGAGTTTTTCAGAAGTTTTAAAAGATTGAGAAGTAGTATTAGAAGATCTTTAAGTTTTTCAGATGGGATAGATTTCGACTCCTTCAGATTTCTTCAGCTTTTCAGATCTCCTTCCTTTTGTTGGTGGGGTTTTTCTGTTGTTGTGTTTTTAGCTTTTCTTTTTTCTTAGCATGATCCTTTATGTGAGGTGCATGGCTTTTTTATACTATCTAATCCTTTGTTTTAAAGGACCCTCCCAACAGGCTTGTTGATTGGCCGGTCGGGAAGTGTGTGTACATATGATATGTCTCACCTGTCCACTGGGGGGCAGTTAGAGATCACAAAACAATTTGAGTATTAATGATGACTCATGCTTTGATTGGAACCAAGATAACTTTGGGTATTAAATATATATATGTCTTATCCAAATGTAGTTAATTTCATTACTAATTCTTGGATAAGAACCATAGAAAGATATATGTTCATTCAGTTTCTTGATATTTCAACTGTTTGAAACATTTGATTTCTGATGGAAATATACAACTGATACCAATTCACAAACATCTTACTCTCCATCATTTCATACTTAATTGAGTGGTATGCAATCCCCAACTCTGCTGAATATATTTTTGTGTGTGGAAACATACCCTTTATAACATCCCATTGAGATCCCCCACACTTTCCTTGGTATTTTAATCGACCCAGATTTCACCTTGGCTGGAAATATTGTTCATGGGAATATGACAGAGAACCTTATCTATTGTTGAGTGCTTAAAGTACATAGACTGGCCTGTAGTTAAACCTTAATTCAATAGCCTATTGTGACAGTTCATAATGTTTCCTCTGGGAATTCACACTTTCAAGGTTTTGTTTAATCTTCTCAGACCTTCAAGTCTCCTCTCATCATTGTTATTTTGGTCAGGTGTGATGACTCACCTATGGAAGTCCACATAGTTGTATTTGACTTTCTAATTAAGTTTCCTGCCATTGAAGTATCTCCTAGCCATAGACCATGGCATTTGTTTTAGGAAACATATATCTGCCAGGTCTTTGACTAATCAACATCAGATCCCCCATTGTCTTTTTCTCTGGGACTTTGTTTGATCACCTGGAGGCATTTCAATAGTGGTGTGTGTTTCATTGTCCTTCCAAGTTTCTCCCACTCACTTGGTTTTTGTCATCTTCCAGAAAGTCACTTGAATTCCAACCAAGAAAGGTTAACCCCTCACAGAGAGCTGGGTTTCTTAATTTTGGAATAAAATCATATTTTTAATGAATAGTCCCCCAAAAGTCACTACAAGTTACATGATTAAAGAGAAGGAAGCTATATCATTATATTGGGAACTTAGAACTAGACATTCCAAATTATTTAAGATATAAGTGTGAAAATGTTTAACATTTAAAAATAGAATGTATGACATTCATTAATAAATGCATTAGTTGTCTGATCATTTTGGAGAAACAGCAAAAAAAAAACAAAAAAACAAAATATAGTTGTACTTTTTATTTTACATTCTAAGTATTCTCTTATGCAAACAGAAAATTGCCAAAGCCCGCGGTTGTGCGCCATCTAGTGAACATATCTGGTATTGCACCTAAAAATGTGCCAGACGTGATTCCACATTTACTAAGAGGAAAGAGTCTACAAGTAGATGCTTTTCAATGCGTTTGCTAGACACCTTTCAGAAGACTGACAGGTCTAGACTGTTTGAATTGAGTCTGCCTGAATGTTCAGAGTTTACTCTATTCTTAGTAAATCAGGGCCATAGGATAACATGCTGGGGGGTTTACTAGCTGTAGAGAAAAACGTCAAAAGCTAAAAACGGCAGTTGTAAAAACGTCAAGTGTGCCAGATTTTCTGAATAATTGTTATCTTAAGTCCTCATGCACACTGGATGTTTTTACAGCTGCTGTTTTTGGCTTTTGACGTTTTTTTCTACAGCCAGTAAACTTCCCAACATGTTATCCTATGTGTCCATGCACACATAGACTGTAATCAGCTTTTTTTGGCAGGGGTGTTTTTTGGCTGGAAAAATGCTCAAACACTGAAAAACGCGGCAAACCATCGTTTTTGGACTTTTTTTGAGCAAAAAAAAAAATTTTTTTTTATTGGTAAAAAAAATGCCAAAAACCGCTAAAAACGCAAATGCGAAAAACGTGGCAAAACGCTAATGCAAAAATGCTAATGTTACCAGCGTTATTAAAATGCCCAGGGTGCATGGAGCCTAATGCAGAACTAAAGGCAAAACTTTTACTTTCATTATGGATAGAGCAAGGGAGGGGTTTTTGTTTGCCATCTGTGTCCCATTACGGAGATGTCCCTTCACTTCCTGTCCCATAGCCAAACAGGAAGTGAGAGAAAATCTCTTCAAATTAAGGGAATTCCTTGGGGACTCCCAAGTCACCAGAACTAGTGTCCCCATTGGAAGATTTCCCCTCTATTACTTTGTTGGGGACAACCCAATATTTGGGATTTTCTTTTATTTGCACTTTCAATTATAATGGTAAACAGGACAAATTGAGAGGGTGAATCTCCCTAATGGGGGCACAGACTGACAAGAGGTTTAATCCCTCTCCACTCTATCAAAAACAAAAGAAAAAGTTAAGTGCTACCTGTCACATACCTGATTGGAGACTGAAATGACGAGGTCGGCCTCACTTGTGTCACTAGCCCTGACCCCGCTGGAAGTGGAACAGAGGGTGTCTAGGGACCAGGGGGACAAGAGCGCCAGCATAATGTTGTTTGCAGCTCTTGCAGTTGGAGACTTTGGAAGACTGATGAATCTCCGATTTAGGCACAGTAGTAGTATGCAGAGCTGGTATGGTAGATCGCCAGGTGTGCACCAGAGCAAGGCAGGAAGCAGGGATAGGATACAGGAGCAGTGTCAAAGGAATAGCCAGGGTCATTAACGGGTGGACAGCGAGGTACCAAATCAGAAGCAAGCCAAAGTCGGGAGCAGAGCCGAAGTCAGGAACCAGTATCAAGCTGGAGAGGAATCAGAGTCAGGAACAAGCCAGGTCAGCAACAAGGAAATCACACACAGGAATGAGCAGGAAACAGGGAACAGCTGAAGACCAGTCAGTACTCAGCACATGCAGAGGCACCTCTTAAATAGTCCGTCTGGCGCAAATCTTCACCGTGCGTGTGCGTGATCGTGCATTTCTGTGCACATGCGCACATCTATTCACCAGCCGTCTCACGGGAATTCCCTTACACTACCGATTTCTGGGGATTAATATGAAGGACAGAGATAGAGCTAAACTCCTCAAAAAGCCGGATATCACATACCTGGTGATGGAGGCCAATGGAGAGAGGGCTTCCTTGCGGCTAAGTTCCAGACTCCCCTGAGAGTGGGACAGCGGGAGTCAGGCCGAAAGTTGCACAGGTCGCCTGTAGGAGTGCTGGTTGGTGGTCCACTCAGAAGCACAGCTGGTGCACGAAGATAGGTCTGCAGACAGGAGGCGCCTGTGCGTGGTAGTCAGTTCAAGCCAAGGTCAGGTACCAGGTGGGAATCAGAGCGGACGTAGTCAGATGGGAAAGCCGAGGTCATTCACAGAGGAGCAAGAGAGAGAGTATCCGTAAGCCAAGCCGAGGTCAGATCAGGGGTAAATCGGGGTATACAGGTCCAGGAGCAAGTCGAGTCGGTAACAGGAACTCACAGGTCAAAAGTCACATGAAACAGGAACAGGACACGGGGAGCTAGAGATCATCCAGCAACCAGAGGAAGTGATGAGCCTCCTTATAAAGGCCGTCTGGCACCAGACTGAGGCTGATGTGTACCTCTGCGGCCATGTAGAGTACTGGGAGAAATGCCAGATCTTCCAGAACTTCTGCCATGGACAGGACCCTGACACTGAAAGAGGGTAGGGGAGGAGATTAGAGGAGAGGTAAGAAACAGTAGAATGTCATCGGCAAAAAAAGGCATAGCTTGTGGTGAGAACCACCTATTTCGAGTCCATGAATAACTGGATTAGCTCTTATCAGAAGGGCCAAAGGCTCTATGGGTAGGGCAAAGAGCAGGGGAGATAGAGGGCAGCCCTGTCGAGTTCCAAAGGAGATTGGAAACTGAGCCGACCTATGTCCCAAATATCTAATTCTAGCCGAGGGTTCGCGGTATAAAGAGAAGATCAAAGACAAGAAGTGGGGGCCAAAGCCCCATTGGCATAGAATATAGTCGAGCTATGGCCACGAGACTGTATCAAAAGCTTTTCTGATGTCCAGGGACAAGAAGCAGGTGGCAATGTTACGGGATCGAGCTATAAGAGCGAGGAGAGCTGCGCGTCTGATGTCTCCAGCTTGCCAGGTGGGGATAAAGCTTACTTGGTCATTGTGAATTAGGGATTCTATGCCAGGATTGAGATGGGTAGAAAGAATCTTTGCAAGAAGCTTAATGTCTATATTGAGGAGAGAGATTGGTCTGTAGTTTGACCACTGTGCATCGTCTGAGTTTTGTTTCGGGATCATGGAAATTTTAGCTGTTACCATATGGGGATTGAAGGAGTGGCCAGATAGGATTGCGTTGAAAGCATTTGTTAGAATAGGTGAAAGGAGATGGGTGAATTTTTTATAGTAGGTAGCGGAGAAACCATCTGGGCCTGGGCGTTTGCGTAATTTCAGGTTTTTGATAGCATTTAAAGTTTCAATGGGGGTAATTAAACGGTCCAGGGCAGCTAGCTGGTGGTCCGAAAGCTTCAGCAGAGAGAGGGGGGGCCAAGAGTTTTTGCGTGGGATGGATCAAAAGGTTCAGAGGGAGAGTAGAGTTGCGAGAGATGTTTGCAGAAGAATTGTAGGATGCGCTCAGGGTTACTAGTGAAGTTGCCCGGGGAGACGCGTAATCAAATAGTTTGGTATTCTGATCAAGTCTACGAAGTGAGAGGGCCAGAAACATGTCAGGTTTGTTTACTTTGGTATAGTACTTGTGCCAAGACCTGCGAAGTGACAGTTCTGCCTGGTCCGTAAGGAAGAGATCAAGAGCCAAACGTGCTTGTTCTAGGGCTTTGATTGGTAGGGGATGTAACCGCTTGGAAAGCCTTGTGGGATTGGTTATAAGCCTATTCGAGATGGGAGCATTGCTGTCGTTTCTCTTTGTTCAAAAAAGAAGCTTTACTGATGCAAAACCCATTTAAACTGGTTTGTGTGCCTCCCAAAGAAGGAGGGGAGAGATGTCTGGGGTAGTGTTTAAGGATAGGTAATCCCTGAGGGCAGCTTCAATGTCTACGCAATGTGATGGGTGAGATAGTAAGTTGTCATTGATGACCCAGGAGAGATCGGAGAAGGTGCCAATGAAGCAATGAACGTTAGGACAGCGCTGTGGTCTGACCAAGGTATGGGGATGATTTTGGAGGCCACAAGCCGGGGGGAAGAGCTGACAGTCGCGAAGATGTGGTAAATTTGTGAGAATGTCTTGTGGGGGTGGGAATAAAAGGTATATTGCCGTTTTGTCGGATTGAGTTCTCTCCAAGTGTCAACCAGAAAGTAACAGTAATAGGGTCTGAAGGTTGTATTTTGGAGGCCAGTGGAAGGGGACGCTGGGGGGACTTATCTAAGAAGGGGTAAAGAGTGCAATTAGAATCCCCACAGATGAACAGGGTACCGCGTTTGTGGTGATCAATAACCAACAGATGGGAGAGGAACGGTAGTGGACCTTGGTTTGGTGCGTAATAAACAACAATGGTAATTTCTGTGTCTAGTAGTAGCCCTGTCAGTAGGAGATGGCACCCTTCAGGGTCTTTGACCTCAGCATGTAGTGTAAAGGGGGTTGTGCGGTGGAAGGCAATAAGTACGCCTCTGCGTTTGGTGGCAGCAGAGGCGGTGTGAACCTGTGGGTAAGAAGGGCCAAAAAATTTAGGACTGGACATGGAAGAGAAATGTGTCTCTTGCAAGCATACTATGTGAGCTTTGTATGACGCAAATGAGCAAAAGGCTTTATTGCGCTTCTGCGGTATATTAAGGCCCTGGACGTTCAGGGTGAGAATAATCAGGGAACCCATGGGAGGAGTGAGTGGTGAAATAAATGATGATAAGTCTTCATTTAAGTGGGAGATAGGTAGTCTCGAGGGGGGGGGTAAAATAGTAGAGGTGAATGAGAGGGACTGAGGAGTCACACGGGAGAGAAAAGAGGGGAATAAGGTCAGGAAGGGGCGTCAGAGGAAAGTTGTGGAGGGCCATTCTGACCCAGAATATGATCCCTGAGGTTCCCCAGAGATGGGGTGGCCCAGCGAGCATGATTAACCCAAGCAGTACAAAAACCGCAATACCGCTGGGGCTAGTGGTGAGTGCACAGTAACACACGCAGAGGGAACGACAGCATAAAAATAAATACACAGTGTTAGGATCCTGTAGGCAAAGTAGGAAGTTCCCAGAGAAACAAGGGAGCCCCAAATCCCGCCAACACATGCCGTTAAAGTAGCCCAACATGGGTTTTGAACTGGTCCTGCTGCATGTGTGTAACTGTTAACATGTAATTAGAGATGAGCGAATCGAAGTAGGCGAAGTGGAATTCGTTTCGAATATTAGGAAAATGTTTCCTAAAATGGCGGCGACATGTGCGGCGACGGAGCGGGGATGTCTGGGAAGGCGCGCAGACAAGGCGTGCTGACCCATAATGCATTCATTCATGACATGTGATCGCATTAGCCAATCAGCAGCCAGCCAGCCAGCACAGTGTAATGGTCGAGCTATAAATGGCGGCCATTTTAGAATTCTCCATTTGCCTCCAGTCATTCAACAGAGGCAGACCTGGCTGTATTCAGGGAGAGAGTTAGGGACAGAGAAACGTTACTTAGGGACACAGAAACGTTAGTTAGGGCCACAGAATCGTTACTTAGGGCCATAGAAATGTTACATAGGGCCACAGAAACGTTACTTAGGGCCACAGAATCGTTAGTTAGGGCCACAGAAACGTTACTTAGGGACACAGAATTGTTACTCAGGGACAGACAGAATTGTTACTGAGGGATACAGAATTGTTACTGAGGGCCACAGAATCGTTACTTAGGGCAACAGAAACGTTACTTAGGGCCACAGAATTGTTACTTAGGGACAGACACAGAATTGTTACTGAGGGACACAGATTTGTTACTGAGGGCCACAGAATCGTTACTTAGGGCCACAGAATTGTTACTTAGGGACAGACACAGAATTGTTACTGAGGGACACAGATTTGTTACTGAGGGCCACAGAATCGTTACTTAGGGCCACAGAAACGTTACTTAGGGCCACAGAATTGTTACTTAGGGACAGACACAGAATTGTTCTGGAGGGACACAGAATTGTTACTGAGGGCCACAGAACCGTTACTTAGGGCCACAGAAACGTTACTTAGGGCCACAGAATTGTTACTTAGGGACAGACACAGAATTGTTACTGAGGGACACAGATTTGTTACTGAGGGCCACAGAATCGTTACTTAGGGCCACAGAATTGTTACTTAGGGACAGACACAGAATTGTTACTGAGGGACACAGATTGTTACTGAGGGCCACAGAATCGTTACTTAGGGCCACAGAAACGTTACTTAGGGCCACAGAAACGTTACTTAGGGCCACAGAATTGTTACTTAGGGACAGACACAGAATTGTTATTGAGGGAAACAGAATTGTTACTGAGGGCCACAGAACCGTTACTTAGGGCCACAGAAACGTTACTTAGGGCCACAGAATTGTTACTTAGGGACAGACACAGAATTGTTACTGAGGGACACAGATTTGTTACTGAGGGCCACAGAAACGTTACTTAGGGCCACAGAAACGTTACTTAGGGCCACAGAATCGTTACTTAGGGCCACAGAAACGTTACTTAGGGCCACAGAAACGTTACTTAGGGACACAGAATTGTTACTCAGGGACAGACACAGAATTGTTACTGAGGGATACAGAATTGTTACTGAGGGACACAGAAACGTTACTTAGGGCCACAGAAACGTTACTTAGGGCCACAGAAACATTACTTAGGGCCACAGAATTGTTACTTAGGGACAGACACAGAATTGTTACTGGGGGACACAGAATTGTTACTGAGGGCCACAGAACCGTTACTTAGGGCCACAGAAACGTTACTTAGGGACACAGAAACGTTACTTAGGGCCACAGAATCGTTACTTAGGGCCACAGAAACGTTACTTAGGGCCACAGAAACTTTACTTAGGGCCACAGAATTGTTACTTAGGGACACAGAATTGTTACTCAGGGACAGAAACAGAATTGTTACTGAGGGATACAGAATTGTTACTGAGGGACACAGAAACGTTACTTAGGGCCACAGAAACGTTACTTAGGGCCACAGAATTGTTACTTAGGGACAGACACAGAATTGTTACTGAGGGATACAGAATTGTTACTGAGGGACACAGAAACGTTACTTAGGGCCACAGAAACGTTACTTAGGGCCACAGAAACGTTACTTAGGGCCACAGAATTGTTACTTAGGGACAGACACAGAATTGTTACTGGGGGACACAGAATTGTTACTGAGGGCCACAGAACCGTTACTTAGGGCCACAGAAACGTTACTTAGGGACACAGAAACGTTACTTAGGGCCACAGAATCGTTACTTAGGGCCACAGAAACGTTACTTAGGGCCACAGAAACTTTACTTAGGGCCACAGAATTGTTACTTAGGGACACAGAATTGTTACTCAGGGACAGAAACAGAATTGTTACTGAGGGATACAGAATTGTTACTGAGGGACACAGAAACGTTACTTAGGGCCACAGAAACGTTACTTAGGGCCACAGAATTGTTACTTAGGGACAGACACAGAATTGTTACTGAGGGACACAGAATTGTTACTGAGGGCCACAGAACCGTTACTTAGGGCCACAGAAACGTTACTTAGGGAAACAGAATTGTTACTCAGGGACAGACACAGAATTGTTACTGAGGGACACAGAATTGTTACTGAGGGCCACAGAACTGTTACTGAGGGCCACAGAACTGTTACTTAGGGCCACAGAAACGTTACTTAGGGCCACAGAAACTTTACTTAGGGCTACAGAAACGTTACTTAGGGCCACAGAATCGTTACTTAGGGCCACAGAATCGTTACTTAGGGCCACAGAAACGTTACTTAGGGACACAGAATTGTTACTCAGGGACAGACACAGAATTGTTACTGAGGGACACAGAATTGTTACTGAGGGCCACAGAACTGTTACTGAGGGCAACAGAACTGTTACTTAGGGCCACAGAAATGTTACTTAGGGCCACAGAAACGTTACTTAGGGCCACAGAAACGTTACTTAGGGCTACAGAAACGTTACTTAGGGCCACAGAATCGTTACTTAGGGCCACAGAAACGTTACTTAGGGCCACAGAAACGTTACTTAGGGACACAGAATTTTTACTTAGGGCCACAGAATTGTTACTTAGGGACACAGAATTGTTACTCAGGGACAGAAACAGAATTGTTACTGAGGGATACAGAATTGTTACTGAGGGACACAGAAACGTTACTTAGGGCCACAGAAACGTTACTTAGGGCCACAGAATTTTTACTTAGGGACAGACACAGAATTGTTACTGAGGGACACAGAATTGTTACTGAGGGCCACAGAACCGTTACTTAGGGCCACAGAAACGTTACTTAGGGACACAGAATTGTTACTCAAGGACAGACACAGAATTGTTACTGAGGGACACAGAATTGTTACTGAGGGCCACAGAACTGTTACTGAGGGCCACAGAACTGTTACTTAGGGCCACAGAAACGTTACTTAGGGCCACAGAAACGTTACTTAGGGCTACAGAAACGTTACTTAGGGCCACAGAATCGTTACTTAGGGCCACAGAATCGTTACTTAGGGACACAGAAACGTTACTTAGGGACACAGAATTGTTACTCAGGGACAGACACAGAATTGTTACTGAGGGACACAGAATTGTTACTGAGGGCCACAGAACTGTTACTGAGGGCAACAGAACTGTTACTTAGGGCCACAGAAACGTTACTTAGGGCCACAGAAACGTTACTTAGGGCCACAGAAACGTTACTTAGGGCCACAGAAACGTTACTTAGGGACACAGAATTGTTACTCAGGGACAGACACAGAATTGTTACTGAGGGACACAGATTTGTTACTGAGGGCCACAGAACCGTTACTTAGGGCCACAGAAACGTTACTTAGGGCCACAGAATTGTTACTCAGGGACAGACACAGAATTGTTACTGAGGGATACAGAATTGTTACTGAGGGACACAGAACCGTTACTTAGGGCCACAGAAACGTTACTTAGGGCCACAGAATTGTTACTCAGGGACAGAAACAGAATTGTTACTGAGGGATACAGAATTGTTACTGAGGGACACAGAACCGTTACTTAGGGCCACAGAAACGTTACTTAGGGCCACAGAATTGTTACTTAGGGACAGACACAGAATTGTTACTGAGGGACACAGATTTGTTACTGAGGGCCACAGAAACGTTACTTAGGGCCACAGAAACGTTACTTAGGGCCACAGAATCGTTACTTAGGGCCACAGAAACGTTACTTAGGGCCACAGAAACTTTACTTAGGGCCACAGAATTGTTACTTAGGGACAGACACAGAATTGTTACTGAGGGACACAGAATTGTTACTGAGGGCCACAGAACCGTTACTTAGGGCCACAGAAACGTTACTTAGGGACACAGAATTGTTACTCAGGGACAGACACAGAATTGTTACTGAGGGATACAGAATTGTTACTGAGGGACACAGAAACGTTACTTAGGGCCACAGAAACGTTACTTAGGGCCACAGAAACGTTACTTAGGGCCACAGAATTGTTACTTAGGGACAGACACAGAATTGTTACTGAGGGACACAGAATTGTTACTGAGGGCCACAGAACCGTTACTTAGGGCCACAGAAACGTTACTTAGGGACACAGAAACGTTACTTAGGGCCACAGAGTCGTTACTTAGGGCCACAGAAACGTTACTTTGGGCCACAGAAACTTTACTTAGGGCCACAGAATTGTTACTTAGGGACACAGAATTGTTACTCAGGGACAGACACAGAATTGTTACTGAGGGATACAGAATTGTTACTGAGGGACACAGAAACGTTACTTAGGGCCACAGAAACGTTACTTAGGGCCACAGAATTGTTACTTAGGGACAGACACAGAATTGTTACTGAGGGACACAGAATTGTTACTGAGGGCCACAGAACCGTTACTTAGGGCCACAGAAACGTTACTTAGGGACACAGAATTGTTACTCAGGGACAGACACAGAATTGTTACTGAGGGCCACAGAACTGTTACTGAGGGCCACAGAACTGTTACTTAGGGCCACAGAAACGTTACTTAGGGCCACAGAAACGTTACTTAGGGCTACAGAAACGTTACTTAGGGCCACAGAATCGTTACTTAGGGCCACAGAAACGTTACTTAGGGACACAGAAACGTTACTTAGGGACACAGAATTGTTACTCAGGGACAGACACAGAATTGTTACTGAGGGACACAGAATTGTTACTGAGGGCCACAGAACTGTTACTGAGGGCCACAGAACTGTTACTTAGGGCCACAGAAACATTACTTAGGGCTACAGAAACGTTACTTAGGGCCACAGAAACGTTACTTAGGGCTACAGAAACGTTACTTAGGGCCACAGAATCGTTACTTACGGCCACAGAAACGTTACTTAGGGCCATAGAAACGTTACTCAGGGACAGACACAGAATTGTTACTCAGGGACACAGAATTGTTACTCAGGGACAGACACAGAATTGTTACTCAGGGACAGACACAGAATTGTTACTGAGGGACACAGAATTGTTACTGAGGGCCACAGAACTGTTACTTAGGGCCAGAGAAACGTTACTCAGGGACACAGAATTGTTACTCAGGGACAGACACAGAATTGTTACTCAGGGACAGACACAGAATTGTTACTGAGGGACACAGAATTGTTACTGAGGGACACAGAATTGTTACTGAGGGCCACAGAACTGTTACTTAGGGCCAGAGAAACGTTACTCAGGGACACAGAATTGTTACTCAGGGACAGACACAGAATTGTTACTCAGGGACACAGAATCGTTTAATTAAAGAGTATGTCAGACAACATGCAGAGGAGTGGCAGAGGAGGCAATGTTTTAGGAGCGAGCAGACGTGGCAGCAGAGGAAGGGGTCGAGGCAGCACTATTCGCAGCCAGAGGCCAGTGCTCCCGGTGTCATCCAGCGGTCGTGTCTCCACCGACAACCCTGCCGTCATCGATTGGTTGGCTCAGTCGTCTTCCTCTTCCCAGGTCACCTCTGACACCTACAGCCAACGGTCGGTGGGTACGTCAGACACAACCGTTAGTTGGCATGGCCCGGGAGCAAGCCCACTGAAATCACGTGTCCTCTACCTGCCCCTGTCCTTTGGTGTTCCCTCACCAAGCGAAGTATCGCATGCTGTGGGCTCAGCCCCACTGTACAGTGAGGAAGAGCTAACAGAGGGCGGTCAGGAACGGGGGGAGACATCCGCCTCTTCAGCAGCCAGGCGAAGAAGTAGTGGTGAGGAGAGTGGCTCGGTAGCCGGTCTAGAGACAGGTCTGTCTCCTGACCCACACGCAGCCGAGGGGGCTAGTAGTGAGGCGGAGACCCTAATTGATGATGATGAGGCTGATCGCATTTGGCAGCCTCGTCGTCATCAGGCTATTGCTTCCGCATCATCAGGAGAAGAGGGTGGCAGCTTGACAGCGAGCAAAACAGTCGGTGGGTTGACCAGGAGGCAGCAGGGTCGCAGCAGTGTCAGTGGAGGCAAACGGCCACGGAGTACAGCACCAGCTCCACTGCAGCCTACCACCACGGCCAGTAGTGGTGCCGGTGTGCACGGAGGAAGCAGCAGTCAGCCAGTGAGGAGTATCGGGGGCAAAGTTTCCTACTCGGCGGTGTGGCAATTTTTTGTCAAGCCGCCCGAGGAAGTAAACGTAGCCGTATGTCGACTATGTGGCCAGAAAGTCAAGCGTGGCCAGGGGGCCCATGTTGGGACTACAGCGTTGCGGCAGCATATGCAGCGTCGCCATTTGGTGGCCTGGGAAAACCGTGATAAAGATACGGCGGTTCTGCCCGCCCCAGCCCCCGCTCCATCACCCGCTCCGTTACTTGCTCCGTCACCCGACGTCAATCGCCCTCTATCAGCCAGTCAAGGCTTCAACACCTCTGCTGAGGGGAGTTGTCACTCGTTGCCATCTTCCGCTCGTTCAGATGCTCCTTCTCCTGCTACTCCTCTTCACGGATTCCGTCAGCAGTCTTTCTTGGAATCCGTTTCCAAGAGACAACAGTTTGCGAGCACGCACCCGACGGTGCAAAAGCTGAATGTCCTCCTGTCCAAGTTGCTGGTGCTGCAGTCCCTCCCTTTCCAAGTGGTGGACTCAGCACCTTTCCGAGAAATGATGGCTTGTGCCGCGCCGCGGTGGAGAGTGCCAAGCCGTCATTTCTTCGCCAAAAAGGCAGTGCCAGCCCTGCATTCACATGTAGAAGAGATGGTGGGCCAGTCTTTGAGCATGTCGGTCTCTGCCAAAGTGCACGGCAGCGCCGACGTGTGGAGCTGTAACTACGGTCAGGGACAGTACATGTCATTTACGGCCCACTGGGTGAACGTGGTGCCGTCACAGCCGCACCAGCAACTTGGACAGGTCACGCCGCTTTTGCCTCCACGTTTGCACGTCCTTGGTCCACAAAAGATGTCCGCCTCTACCACCTCTTCTTCCTTCGTGTCCTCAGCCGCCACCCCCGTGCCAAGTCCCATTACCCGACCGGCATATCACATGTGCAAGGCGCAACGGTGTCACGCTGTGCTGCACCTGGTATGCCTTGGCGAACGTAGTCACACAGGGGAGGAACTTCTGAGTGTAATGAACAGAGAAATCGACAGATGGCTGTCTCCGCGCAAACTGAAAATCGGAACCATGTTTACCGACAACGGAAAGAACATGGTGTCTGCTCTGCGTCAAGGAAGGTTGTGCCATGCATGGCTCACGTGTTCAATCTGGTTGTCAAGCGGTTCCAAAAATCCACCATCCCACTGCAAGACATCCTTAAAATGTCACGTAAACTTTGCATGCATTTCAGCCATTCCTACACCGCAAAGCACACCCTCCTTGAGCTGCAGCGGCAGAACGGAATTCCACAGCATCGCCTGATCTGCGACGTTGCAACAAGGTGGAATTCAACCCTACACATGTTAGACCGCCTTTACGAACAGCGAAAGGCCATCACCGATTTCCTGATGTTACAAGCGGATAAAGGTACTCCCCTGTGTAACTTCGATGTCAGCCATTGGCAGCTCATGCGTGACACCTGCCGCTTGCTCAGGCCCTTTGAGGAGGCCACGCTATTCGTGAGTCGGCAGGACTATGGGATGAACGACGTCATTCCTCTGTTGCACGTCCTGGAACAAATGCTGTTAACAATGGCTGGTCAGGGTGCGGTAGACGTGGCGCACAGATCTCAACGCCACATGACCCCTGTGGGGGCAGGACAGGAAGAAGAGGAGGAGGTAGAGGAGGACATTTGTGCTCAGGAATTATTGAGTGAAATGGGTGGCTTTTCCACTCAGCGGACAGGAGTGGAGGAGCAGGAGCATCTGGTAGAGGAGGAGGAGGAGGAGACAGAGGACCCAGATGCACCGTGGCAGTATGCTGTGGAGATGGAGGCAGGGAGTCCCTCGCATTCCTTGGCACAAATGGCCCATAGCATGCTCGGTTACTTGCGTAGCGACAGCCGAATAATAATTATCAGACAGAGGGATGACTTTTGGCTGTCCACCTTGTTGGACCCTCGCTACCGTTCAAAAATGGTGGCCTTTTTCACACCTGCTGAGAGGGAGGCCAAAATAACGTACTATAAAAACCACCTATGTAGTCAGTTGGTCTCTGCCTTTGTGCGCCAACGTCCATATTCAGACACTGTGGGCCCTGTGCGCTCGCGTTCCGCTGCCATGGCAGCAGGGGAGGGGTGGGGTGGTAGGAGCAGTGGTAGCTCCACCAGCAGCGGCTGCCTCAGTCTGCAGTCGATGATGAGTAGCTTTCTTCACCAGCGCAGTGAGGAAACTACTAACCAGCCGCAGCAGCAGCAGCATCAGGTGGACCTGGAGCAGGACCTCAAACAACAGGCTTGGGCCTACTTGGACAGCACCCTGCCAACCGAGGTAGACAATCCCCTTGACTACTGGGCAACGAAACTTGACCTTTGGCCCCAACTAGCTGAATTTGCCCTTGAAAGGCTGTCATGCCCGGCCAGTAGCGTGGCATCGGAGCGCGTGTTTAGTGCGGCAGGAGGTATTGTAACTCCGCGGAGGACAGGACTGTCCACCCAAAGTGTGGAGAGACTCACGTTTGTGAAAATGAATCAGGCGTGGATTAGTCTGGATTTCAAACCACCAGTTCCTGACACAACTGACTAAATCCACCATGAATCATGCCCCAAACATGTGCCACTTTCAGGTCTCCTCACACTGCTGGTGTGTTCCATTTTTTGTCATAGGGTGCTGGCAGATTACGGGCCTCCCATAGCTGCTGCCAGGACCATAATCTGCCATAGGCCCCTGTACCGCCTCCTCATGCTGCTGCCAGGTCCACAGTGTCTCATGCCATGTGCCACTTTCAGGTCTCCTCACACTGCTGGTGTGTTCCATTTTTTGTCATAGGGTGCTGGCAGATTACGGGCCTCCTATAGCTGCTGCCAGGCCCCTAATCTGCCATGGGCCCCTATACCACCTCCTCATGCTGCTGCCAAGTCCAGAGTCTCTCATGGGTCCCTGTACGGCCTCCCATTGCTGCTGTCTCCATCGCCACACTCTGCCATGTGCCACTTTCAGGTCTCCTCACACACTGCTGGTGTGTTCAATTTTTTGACATAGGGTGCTGGCAGATTACGGGCCTCCCATAGCTGCTGCCAGGCCCCTAATCTGCCATGGGCCCCTATACCGCCTCCTCATGCTGCTGCCAAGTCCAGAGTCTCTCGTGGGTCCCTGTACGGCCTCCCATTGCTGCAGTCTCCATCGCCACACTCTTCCATGTGCCACTTTCAGGTCTCCTCACACTGCTGGTGTGTTCCATTTTTTGTCATAGGGTGCTAGCAGATTACGGGCCTCCCATAGCTGCTGCCAGGCCCCTAATCTGCCATGGGCCCCTATACCGCCTCCTCATGCTGCTGCCAGGTCCACAGTGTCTCATGCCATGTGCCACTTTCAGGTCTCCTCACACTGCTGGTGTGTTCCATTTTTTGTCATAGGGTGCTGGCAGATTACGGGCCTCCTATAGCTGCTGCCAGGCCCCTAATCTGCCATGGGCCCCTATACCGCCTCCTCATGCTGCTGCCAGGTCCAGAGTCTCTCATGGGTCCCTGTACGGCCTCCCATTGCTGCTGTCTCCATCGCCACACTCTTCCATGTGCCACTTTCAGGTCTCCTCACACTGCTGGTGTGTTCCATTTTTTGTCATAGGGTGCTGGCAGATTACGGGCCTCCCATAGCTGCTGCCAGGCCCCTAATCTGCCATGGGCCCCTATACCGCCTCCTCATGCTGCTGCCAAGTCCAGAGTCTCTCATGGGTCCCTGTACGGCGTCCCATTGCTGCTGTCTCCATCGCCACACTCTGCCATGTGCCACTTTCAGGTCTCCTCACACACTGCTGGTGTGTTCAATTTTTTGACATAGGGTGCTGGCAGATTACGGGCCTCCCATAGCTGCTGCCAGGCCCCTAATCTGCCATGGGCCCCTGTACCGCCTCCTCATGCTGCTGCCAGGTCCACAGTGTCTCATGCCATGTGCCACTTTCAGGTCTCCTCACACTGCTGGTGTGTTCAATTTTTTGACATAGGGTGCTGGCAGATTACGGGCCTCCCATAGCTGCTGCCAGGCCCCTAATCTGCCATGGGCCCCTATACCGCCTCCTCATGCTGCTGCCAAGTCCAGAGTCTCTCATGGGTCCCTGTATGGCCTCCCATTGCTGCTGTCTCCATCGCCACACTGCCATGTGCCACTTTCAGGTCTCCTCACACACTGCTGGTGTGTTCAATTTTTTGACATAGGGTGCTGGCAGATTACGGGCCTCCCATAGCTGCTGCCAGGCCCCTAATCTCCCATGGGCCCCTGTACTGCCTCCTCATGCTGCTGCCAGGTCCACAGTGTCTCATGCCATGTGCCACTTTCAGGTCTCCTCACACTGCTGGTGTGTTCAATTTTTTGACATAGGGTGCTGGCAGATTACGGGCCTCCCATAGCTGCTGCCAGGCCCCTAATCTGCCATGGGCCCCTATACCGCCTCCTCATGCTGCTGCCAAGTCCAGAGTCTCTCATGGGTCCCTGTACGGCGTCCCATTGCTGCTGTCTCCATCGCCACACTCTGCCATGTGCCACTTTCAGGTCTCCTCACACACTGCTGGTGTGTTCAATTTTTTGACATAGGGTGCTGGCAGATTACGGGCCTCCCATAGCTGCTGCCAGGCCCCTAATCTGCCATGGGCCCCTATACCACCTCCTCATGCTGCTGCCAGGTCCACAGTGTCTCATGCCATGTGCCACTTTCAGGTCTCCTCACACTGCTGGTGTGTTCAATTTTTTGACATAGGGTGCTGGCAGATTACGGGCCTCCCATAGCTGCTGCCAGGCCCCTAATCTGCCATGGGCCCCTATACCGCCTCCTCATGCTGCTGCCAAGTCCAGAGTCTCTCATGGGTCCCTGTATGGCCTCCCATTGCTGCTGTCTCCATCGCCACACTCTGCCATGTGCCACTTTCAGGTCTCCTCACACACTGCTGGTGTGTTCAATTTTTTGACATAGGGTGCTGGCAGATTACGGGCCTCCCATAGCTGCTGCCAGGCCCCTAATCTGCCATGGGCCCCTGTACTGCCTCCTCATGCTGCTGCCAGGTCCACAGTGTCTCATGCCATGTGCCACTTTCAGGTCTCCTCACACTGCTGGTGTGTTCAATTTTTTGACATAGGGTGCTGGCAGATTACGGGCCTCCTATAGCTGCTGCCAGGCCCCTAATCTGCCATGGGCCCCTATACCGCCTCCTCATGCTGCTGCCAGGTCCAGAGTCTCTCATGGGTCCCTGTACGGCCTCCCATTGCTGCTGTCTCCATCGCCACACTCTTCCATGTGCCACTTTCAGGTCTCCTCACACTGCTGGTGTGTTCCATTTTTTGTCATAGGGTGCTGGCAGATTACGGGCCTCCCATAGCTGCTGCCAGGCCCCTAATCTGCCATGGGCCCCTATACCACCTCCTCATGCTTCTGCCAAGTCCAGAGTCTCTCATGGGTCCCTGTACGGCGTCCCATTGCTGCTGTCTCCATCGCCACACTCTGCCATGTGCCACTTTCAGGTCTCCTCACACACTGCTGGTGTGTTCAATTTTTTGACATAGGGTGCTGGCAGATTACGGGCCTCCCATAGCTGCTGCCAGGCCCCTAATCTGCCATGGGGCCCTATACCGCCTCCTCATGCTGCTGCCAGGTCCAGAGTCTCTCATGAGTCCTTGTACGGCCTCCCATTGCTGCTGTCTCCATCGCCACACTCTTCCATGTGCCACTTTCAGGTCTCCTCACACTGCTGGTGTGTTCCATTTTTTGTCATAGGGTGCTGGCAGATTACGGGCCTCCCAAAGCTGCTGCCAGGCCCCTAATCTGCCATGGGCCCCTCTACCGCCTCCTCATGCTGCTGCCAGGTCCACAGTGTCTCATGCCATGTGCCACTTTCAGGTCTCCTCACACACTGCTGGTGTGTTCAATTTTTTGACATAGGGTGCTGGCAGATTACGGGCCTCCCATAGCTGCTGCCAGGCCCCTAATCTGCCATGGGCCCCTGTACCGCCTCCTCATGCTGCTGCCAGGTCCACAGTGTCTCATGCCATGTGCCACTTTCAGGTCTCCTCACACTGCTGGTGTGTTCAATTTTTTGACATAGGGTGCTGGCAGATTACGGGCCTCCCATAGCTGCTGCCAGGCCCCTAATCTGCCATGGGCCCCTATACCGCCTCCTCATGCTGCTGCCAAGTCCAGAGTCTCTCATGGGTCCCTGTACAGCCTCCCATTGCTGCTGTCTCCATCGCCACACTCTGGCATGTGCCACTTTCAGGTCTCCTCACACACTGCTGGTGTGTTCAATATTTTGACATAGGGTGCTGGCAGATTACGGGCCTCCCATAGCTCCTGCCAGGCCCCTAATCTGCCATGGGCCCCTATACCGCCTCCTCATGCTGCTGCCAGGTCCAGAGTCTCTCATGGGTCCCTGTACGGCCTCCCATTGCTGCTGTCTCCATCGCCACGCTCTTCCATGTGCCACTTTCAGGTCTCCTCACACTGCTGGTGTGTTCCATTTTTTGTAATAGGGTGCTGGCAGATTACGGGCCTCCCATAGCGGCTGCCAGGCCCCTAATCTGCCATGGGCCCCTGTACCGCCTCCTCATGCTGCTGCCAGGTCCACAGTGTCTCATGCCATGTGCCACTTTCAGGTCTCCTCACACTGCTGGTGTGTTCAATTTTTTGACATAGGGTGCTGGCAGATTACGGGCCTCCCATAGCTGCTGCCAGGCCCCTAATCTGCCATGGGCCCCTATACCGCCTCCTCATGCTGCTGCCAAGTCCAGAGTCTCTCATGGGTCCCTGTACGGCGTCCCATTGCTGCTGTCTCCATCGCCACACTCTGCCATGTGCCACTTTCAGGTCTCCTCACACACTGCTGGTGTGTTCAATTTTTTGACATAGGGTGCTAGCAGATTACGGGCCTCCCATAGCTGCTGCAAGGCCCCTAATCTGCCATGGGCCCCTGTACCGCCTCCTCATGCTGCTGCCAGGTCCACAGTGTCTCATGCCATGTGCCACTTTCAGGTCTCCTCACACTGCTGGTGTGTTCCATTTTTTGTCATAGGGTGCTGGCAGATTACGGGCCTCCTAGCTGCTGCCAGGCCCCTAATCTGCCATGGGCCCCTATACCGCCTCCTCATGCTGCTGCCAAGTCCAGAGTCTCTCATGGGTCCCTGTACGGCCTTCCATTGCTGCTGTCTCCATCGCCACGCTCTGCCATGTGCCACTTTCAGGTCTCCTCACACACTGCTGGTGTGTTCAATTTTTTGACATAGGGTGCTGGCAGATTACGGGCCTCCCATAGCTGCTGCCAGGCCCCTAATCTGCCATGGGCCCCTGTACCGCCTCCTCATGCTGCTGCCAGGTCCACAGTGTCTCATGCCATGTGCCACTTTCAGGTCTCCTCACACTGCTGGTGTGTTCAATTTTTTGACATAGGGTGCTGGCAGATTACGGGCCTCCCATAGCTGCTGCCAGGCCCCTAATCTGCCATGGGCCCCTATACCACCTCCTCATGCTTCTGCCAAGTCCAGAGTCTCTCATGGGTCCCTGTACGGCCTCCCATTGCTGCTGTCTCCATCGCCACACTCTGCCATGTGCCACTTTCAGGTCTCCTCACACACTGCTGGTGTGTTCAATTTTTTGACATAGGGTGCTGGCAGATTACGGGCCTCCCATAGCTGCTGCCAGGCCCCTAATCTGCCATTGGCCCCTGTACCGCCTCCTCATGCTGCTGCCAGGTCCACAGTGTCTCATGCCATGTGCCACTTTCAGGTCTCCTCACACTGCTGGTGTGTTCAATTTTTTGACATAGGGTGCTGGCAGATTACGGGCCTCCCATAGCTGCTGCCAGGCCCCTAATCTGCCATGGGCCCCTATACCGCCTCCTCATGCTGCTGCCAAGTCCAGAGTCTCTCATGGGTCCCTGTACGGCGTCCCATTGCTGCTGTCTCCATCGCCACACTCTGCCATGTGCCACTTTCAGGTCTCCTCACACACTGCTGGTGTGTTCAATTTTTTGACATAGGGTGCTGGCAGATTACGGGCCTCCCATAGCTGCTGCCAGGCCCCTAATATGCCATGGGCCCCTGTACCGCCTCCTCATGCTGCTGCCAGGTCCACAGTGTCTCATGCCATGTGCCACTTTCAGGTCTCCTCACACTACTGGTGTGTTCCATTTTTTGTCATAGGGTGCTGGCAGATTACGGGCCTCCCATAGCTGCTGCCAGGCCCCTAATCTGCCATGGGCCCCTATACCACCTCCTCATGCTGCTGCCAGGTCCAGAGTCTCTCATGGGTCCCTGTACGGCCTCCCATTGCTGCTGTCTCCATCGCCACACTCTGCCATGTGCCACTTTCAGATCTCCTCACACTGCTGGTGTGTTACATTTTTTGTCATAGGGTGCTGGCAGATTACGGGCCTCCCATTGCTGCTGCCAGGCCCGTAATCTGCCATGGGCCCCCGTGCCGACTCCTCATGCTGTGACGTTGCAACAAGGTGGAATTCAACCCTACATGTGTTAGACCGCCTTTACGAACAGCGAAAGGCCATCACAGATTTCCTGATATTAAAAGCGGATAAAGGTACTCCCCTGTGTAACTTAGATGTCAGCCATTGGCAGCTCATGCGTGACACCTGCGCTTGCTCAGGCCCTTTGAGGAGGCCACGCTATTCGTGAGTCGGCAGGACTATGGGATGAACGACGTCATTCCTCTGTTGCACGTCCTGGAACAAATGCTGTTAACAATGGCTGGTCAGGGTGCGGTAGACGTGGCGCACAGATCTCAACGCCACATGACCCCTGTGGGGGCAGGACAGGAAGAAGAGGAGGAGGTAGAGGAGGACATTGGTGCTCAGGAATTATTGAGTGAAATGGGTGGTTTTTCCACTCAGCGGACAGGAGTGGAGGAGCAGGAGCATCTGGTAGAGGAGGAGGAAGAGGAGACAGAGGACCCAGACGCACCGTGGCAGTATGCTGTGGAGATGGAGGCAGGGAGTCCCTCGCATTCCTTGGCACAAATGGCCCATAGCATGCTCGCTTGCTTGCGTACCGACAGCCGAATAATAACCATCAGACAGAGGGATGACTTTTGGCTGTCCACCTTGTTGGACCCTCGCTACCGTTCAAAAATGGTGGCCTTTTTCACACCTGCTGAGAGGGAGGCCAAAATAACGTACTATAAAAACCACCTATGTAGTCAGCTGGTCTCTGCCTTTCTGCGCCAACGTCCATCCTCAGACACTGTGGGCCCTGTGCGCTTGCGTTCCGCTGCCATGGCAGCAGGGGAGGGGTGGGGTGGTAGGAGCAGTGGCAGCTCCACCAGCAGCAGCTGCCTCAGTCTGCAGTCGATGATGAGTAGCTTTCTTCACCAGCGCAGTGAGGAAACTACTAACCACCTGATGCAGCAGCAGCAGCATCAGGTGGACCTGGAGCAGGACCTCAAACAACAGGCTTAGGCCTACTTGGACAGCACCCTGCCAACCGAGGTAGACAATCCCCTTGACTACTGGGCAACGAAACTTGACCTTTGGCCCCAACTAGCTGAATTTGCCCTTGAAAGGCTGTCATGCCTGGCCAGTAACGTGGCATCGGAGCGCGTGTTTAGTGCGGCAGGAGGTATTGTAACTCCGCGGAGGACACGACTATCCACCCAAAGTGTGGAGAGACTCACGTTTGTGAAAATGAATCAGGCGTGGATTAGTCTGGATTTCAAACCACCAGTTCCTGACTCAACTGACTA
Organism: Staurois parvus; assembly: GCF_062004578.1. Lineage (NCBI taxonomy): Eukaryota > Metazoa > Chordata > Amphibia > Anura > Ranidae > Staurois > Staurois parvus. The sequence goes on from NW_028318323.1 coordinate 595,187, forward strand.
AATCCGCCATGAATCATGCCCCAAACATGTGCCACTTTCAGGTCTCCTCACACTGCTGGTGTGTTCCATTTTTTGTCATAGGGTGCTGGCAGATTACGGGCCTCCCATAGCTGCTGCCAGGCCCCTAATCTGCCATGGGCCCCTATACCGCCTCCTCATGCTGCTGCCAGGTCCAGAGTCTCTCATGGGTCCCTGTACGGCCTCCCATTGCTGCTGTCTCCATCGCCACACTCTGCCATGTGCCACTTTCAGGTCTCCTCACACTGCTGGTGTGTTCCATTTTTTGTCATAGTGTGCTGGCAGATTACGGGCCTCCCATAGCTGCTGCCAGGCCCCTAATCTGCCATGGGCCCCCGTACCGACTCCTCATGCTGCTGCCAGGCCCGTAATCTGTCATGGGCCCCTGTACCGCCTCCTCATGCTGCTGCCAGGTCCAGAGTGTGTCATGGGTCCCTGTACGGCCTCCCATTGCTGCTGTCTCCATCGCCACACTCTGCCATGTGCCACTTTCAGGTCTCCTCACACTGCTGGTGGTTTCCATTTTTGTCATAGGGTGCTGTATGGCCTCCCATTGCTGCTGCCTCCACCGCCACACTGTGGCTCCACACTCTGGTTTTGGCCCCGTGACTGCCCAAATGAGTGAAGTGTGCGGTGATTCTAAGATCGACGGCACTCATATGCATGTCATACTGACTGTCAGTATTATTTCTCTTCCCCAGCAGACTCCAAGGGCATTTAAATTAAAGGTACAGTGTTCTGCACTAATATAAAGGCTCTCTGAAGCCCATAAACACCCTTTTATAAGTTAAATTCGCAGCGAATATATTCGACTCGAATCGAAATTTTTCCACGAATTCGCCGAATCAGTCGAATCGAATTTTTGAATACTTCGCTCATCTCTACATGTAATACAAAAATAGGTAGCTGACTCATAAGAAACTGCAAAAAAGGAAGAGACAAAAAACAAATAAGTTGTTAACATGTGGGAAAAATTCACAGAAAAGAGCCACAATGGCTAGTTCAAGGATACAAAATTTCCTCAACTCAATGAGGAGTGAAAGGAGATGGAGGCCGAGGATATTTGGCCGGCATTATGACACAGTCCGGTGGTGTGCAGATGAAGGGGCCTATACGGGTAGGCAGACTTCAATCCATGGAGTCTTGGTGGGTCAGAGCAGGTGAGGAGAAACGTCCTCTTTTGTGGACGTTGAGTTGACCCATGGCAGGATGAGAAGGAGGCGACTTTTGCGGAGAGCAGGACGCTGATCGTCGATGGGAACCATCAGATGGGGTTGCTGGTGGTTGGAGTTGGAGGTTCCACAATGTGTCTAGGAGGTTCTCAGGGGTCTTGCAGGTGTAGTCTCAGGCTTGGAAGTGGAAGCGTACTGCGAATGGGAAGCTCCACTTGTATGGTATGCCATGTTGCTCAAGAGCTTGTAGGTGGGGTTTCATAGCTCTGCGTTTTGCGATGGTTGTAGGGCATAAGTCCTGGAACAGCTGATAGGAGGGGCCCTTGAATGATAGGGATCCAGCGGGCTGCTTGTAGGAGCTGCTCTTTGGTGTGAAAGAAGTGGAGCTTGGCAATAATGTCACGTGAGGGGCCGTCGGCGCGGGGCCAGTGCCCTGTGGACTCTGTCCATTTCTAGGCATTCTATTGGAATAGCAGGGGCGAGCTCTTGAAAAAGGGCTGTAATCGTAGATTTAACATCTACAATCGATTCCGGAAGGCCACGTGTCCGCATGTTTGAACGGCGAGCGTGCTTTTCAAAGTCCTCAAGGCGTGATTGTAGTGTCGCATTCTCATCGCACAGGAGGTCAATGTCATCTGAGTGTGTCTGAAAAGAGGCGTCAAGGTCATCGACCCGTTCCAAGTCAGCAGTACGTTGCCCCAATTCACGAATTTCGTTAGACAACTTGTCAGCAATGCGGTCAGAGGTTTTTTTCAGGGCTTTCTGTAGTATCTTCTCAAAGCGCATGAGAAGGTCAGGTGAAGAGAAGTCAGAGATGGGAGCACGTAGGGGGGTCCCCAGGTCCGTGTCTGACTCACCATCTGATGTGCAGGAGGGCCTGGCGGGATTTCCGTCCCGCCGGCTCGCTCATGCGCACTCCCAATGTCCCTTTTCTAGCACAATGAAGTTAAAAGTTAAAGGCCAAGGTCTTGAGCCACAGGTGGCCATTTACATTATGAGGGTTCTCTCCTAAACAAAACATCTTGCCTAGTTTACTTATTGTTGATGCATTCTAATAGGTCATGCCAAAAGATAGCAACCATAACTTTATTATTTATATCAGGAATGGAAGTAAATCAACTCAAGCCACAGGCCCTCAATATTACACTCCCTGACCAAATACTGTATTCACAACTACAGACCATTTTCCCATTCAAATGGGCCTCCCGTGCTCCGACATATTTAGGGCCTGTTGTAATTTCTTAAAAAAGGATGATGGGTACCTAATCGGGAGAGCATTCATGCAATAAAGTATCCGAGGCAGGATATTCAATTTAATGATGGCTGCCCTACCAAACCAAGAAAAGGTTTTGCGTACCAATTTCTGAGATCTTTCTGAATATTGCCTAGTAAGGGAACAAAGTTTTGTGTGTACAAGTCATGGAGATTTGGAGTGAGCCGTATACCCAGATATTTAAGGGCAGTAGGAACTCATCTGAAAGAGCAGTTTTGCTTAATGAGGGCTAAGGGGGAAGATCTTTCCGTTAAATTCAATGCCTCTAATTTATTGTAATTTATTTTCAAATTCGAGAGAAAATGATAATGATTCAATAAGCTCAGGAGGTTAGGTACAAAAATATGAGGTTGAGATATGAAAAATAACAGGTCATCTGCATACGCCGCAGTTTTGAAAATGTCATCGTCGATACGAAAACCATGACTCGCCTGATTTTGTTGACCAGCCATATGAAGGGTTCAGGAGTGAGAATGAACAGAAGAGGAGACAGGACAACCCTGTCTCATTCCATTCTTAATAGTTATGGTTTCAGAAAGCATACCATTAACCTTAATCTTAGCCGCAGGATTCTGATACAGAGAAGAGATCCAGTTCAACATGTGAGGTTCCAGCCTAATATGAGCACACGTAGTGAACATAAAGTTCCAAGATACGTGATCGAAGGCCTTCTCTGCATTGGGAGAGAGAAGAAGACCCTCGAAGCCCTTGACCCTCACCCTACGGATTAGGTTAAGGGTCTTGACAATATTGTCACATGCTTCTCTGCCTGGCATAGAACCGACCGAATTTTATATCAATGTTAAGTAGGGAAATTGGTCTGTAGCTTGTACAGTCGGCAGGGTCCTTATCCTTTTTGGGGATGACAGTGATATGGGCAAGAGAAAAAGGGGGAATAGGCCGTGGCATGCTCAAAGAGTTAAGTGTCTGCATAGTGAGTAGGGAGCTAAAAGTCTTATAATACTGCAAAGTCAATCTGTCTGGACCTGGGCTCTTCCCCAATTTTAGACTTTTAATAGCATTAGCCAACTCCATCTCCCCAATAGGGCATTCTAGCAATCTGACATCTGAACGTTTCAGGGAAGGCAATTTACTTTTCCGAAGAAAATCATTGATTAAGTCAACTTTCTCACCCTTAAGATCTTTGAGGGTATGAGTGGGGGGCAAGTTATACAAGGCGGAATAATATTGGTGAAATAAGTAGGCAATGATTTTACTGTCATGTTCCAAGGTACCTTTCGAGTTTCTGACTCCATAAATATTTTCATTTTGTTTAGTTCCTCGCAAGGCCCTGGCCAGGAAAAGCCCACTTTTGTTTGCTCCCTCATAGGTAACTCGTTTTTTGAAAAACAGGGATCACTTGTCTAGAATGGCCTGTAGTTCCAGCCACGCTTTCTGAAGTTCAACCGTCATGGAATTGGCAAGGGATAGTTTATGCTGAGATTTTGCTATGTTTGTGGAAATATCCGCAATTCTAGACGGCTCCCTTTTCCGTCTGGCACCCCACTTAATAAACACTCCGCGAACAATACATTTGTGTGCCTCCCACATGCTAATAGGAGAAGTCTCCGTACCCTTATTGATATCAAAATATTGTTTAATCGTATTGGTGATATCGGTCAGGATTTCAACATCAGTCAACAAAGCCGGGTTAAGTCTCCAGTTATACATCTTAGTTGTCTTACCTGGGAGAGTCAAACTCAGCGATAGTGGGGCATGATCTGAAAGAGATTGTGTCAGTCAGCAGTGAGAGGTATCTTTGAGAAATAAAAAAGTAATCAATCCATCGGTTGTGTGGTGGGGAATAGCACGTGTAATCATGGCCAGTGATCTTCAAGCATCAATCAGCAGTAAAGATCTCAGAAGTAGCTTAACCTTTTTAAGATTTTTATACTCGATACTGGTTGTCACATTAGATGTGTCCAAAGCAGGGTTAAGTGGGATATTAAAATCTCCCCCTAGTATCAGACAGCCAGCAGAAAACCCTTTGAGCTTATCCAGGATGTGCTGATAGAAGGAGATGTGAGCAGAGATGGGGAAATAGACATTGGTCAAGGTGATTGGTGAGCCCGCCCATGAGCCTTTTAGGAAGACTTATCTACCCTCCGGGTCGCTGAACCTCTATTAATACAGAATCTGCAGTGCTAAATCTAAATTGTTTGATAATTATCTAAAGAGGTGTTCAATATGTTAGAACCTAGAGTATCAGAGGGCCTCAGGAGTTTACAGGGTTAAAGCAGCACAAGTGTTATCCAGCAGCTCCTACTGGGGTAGTGCTACATTTAGGGGCTCATCTGGGATGTCCTTTAATACCAGCCCTAGGAAGCCAGACTACAAGCCAAGGAGTAAGGGTGTCATGGATTCAGATTGTGCAGCCACAAGGGGCCAAGAGCAAGGGGGCTGAATAGAGCTGTGTACAGTAATTGAGGTCCCAGGAAGTAAATGGACTGAGACACAAATCTGATATTGGGTGAGAGCACTGGCGCCAAAGCAAAGGGCATACATTCTGGGCATGAGAGTGGAGCTTAACCTGGACTGCACACGAGTGTTAGAATGGCAAGAGGCTATACCCACCTGCTTCCATGGAACGGAAATATGTTTAGCAGAAGGGGTGGATGCTCGAGTGGGCCAGTTGCAATTGACCATAAACAAGACAGAAGGGCACCCACAAGCCAGCTCGGAAGATTCAAAGTTGACTGATACTGGCCCCTTCCTGCGTCTTTCTACACTGACATGAGTAAACTGGTCAAGAATTTAGTAAAAAACAGCTCAATTTCTGCCAACCAAGGATACTGGAAGCAGAGCAGGTTTCAACCCCATGGGGGAAGAAGAGTTTGTGGTCTGGTCGGACCAGGCAACTCAGGCTATAGAGGAGTGGGGTGTGAGGCAAACACATACTGAGACTCTTAGAGGCCCAGCAGCAGAAATGATCTGCAGCCTGCAGATATATAAGTGGGACTGTGTAGCAATGGACTATATTGAGGCCTTGTACGCTTTGTTTAAAGAAACTTCCAGATTTCCTGTACAAGTTCGAGCATACAGTACCCATCAACACAGGGGTGAAAAACCTGAGTATATCTTGCAGGTGGATAAAATATTGCACCAAATCATTTGAGGGAAAAACCATAGACCCCACAGATGCTGACAAAACCCGACTGGACTGGCTTCTGCAAAGTGCACATCCTATTCACCCAATTGTCCTGAAACTCTTGCTCAAGGGGCCCGTGCAGTCCCCACCTATCCTGAGCTTGTGAGGGAAGTAAGGGGGGAGGAAGCCTTGCTAGAGGAAAATAATCTAGAGCAGAAGGAATTGACTAAGTCTTGGTTAAAGAGAGAGAAGGTATCTGCTCATGCAGCTCAGTTGAACCAGTATTTCTCTGATGAGGAGATGGAGTTGGAGGGGCACACAAGCTCATCTATGACAAAGACTGTTAGCAAGTCTATGCAAACACACTGATCCAAGTCACCCAAACTCAGAATCAAATACAGCAAGCCTTGTTGCAAGTGATGGAAATTCAAGTGAAGACACAGGGGTCGAAGCCAGACCCAGGAGAGGCTAGGTCACCCATGCCTGAGGAAAATATATTTTCGGTACAGAGAGCCCTGGTACTTTGAGGCCCAATGTCCCAAGATGGAAGCTGGACCAGAACTACTAGCTGAGGTGCTAAAGGCCTTACAGAAGCTCTTCTTAGCCAAGAAAGGGGGAAACGTCATTGGCTTCAGTGAGGGAGCCAGTTGAGGATCCCCAAAACAGAGCTCCAAGAATAGAGAGGACTTCAAATCCAAACACAAAGAAAAACCCCCTGTAAACTCTTCTAGCTCCCTGTTAACACTTAGTTCTAAGCAATCAGAGTTCAGAAGAAAGACAGAGAGAGAGAATGCATCACCTCCTCCCAGAGTAGCTGCTAAATCTACTCCACAACCACGGAAGTCAATTAGGGCCCAACCAGTTCAATCTAGGTCAAATTAAGTATCAAGACAGCTTATATGAGCTATTACAGGCTCAGCTGCTAATCCAGACAGGACTACACCCAGGAAGGAGCCTGACCATGGCTTGGTGCGGGAGCTCGATGTGAGGGCTCCCGGCTCCCAAGCACCTCCAGTGTCCTACCAAGAAGGGGAGAGATGTGTAGGAAGCCCTGGAGAGACTAGCCGAGGAGATGGGGGGCTTGCCTGGCAGGGTGCGTGGACCGAGGACCTCCAGTAGTGGCAGCCATCGTGGCGGGTCTTCCTGTGCTCTTGGCCCGGCGCGGTGTGTTCTCCAGAGCTCAGTGGACACAGGGCGATCAGGTGATCTGCTGCAAGGGAGCTCTGGGAGGCAGAGGAGCCGGCCAGCGTTTCTTGGAGCAAGGGAGACGCCGGCTCTCTTCCTCCTGCACACAGGACCGTGGCAGATGGAGACATGTGGAAACGGGCTGGGTGAACCCCCCCTGCAGGAGAAACAGACTCCAGAGAGACAACAGGGAAAAAGTGTAAGAGGTGAGAGGGAAAACGCGGGGAATGTTCCAAACTATCCCTGTGAATAGCTAACAGTAGTCAACATATGGTAGAAGAAGTGGATATGGATAAAGCAGAAGAACAAGAAGAGAGCTCACAGATGCCTACTAAAGCAGAAATGTTTAAAGGACTTGAAAGATCCCTAAAACAGGAACTGGCGAAATTACACAAAGACCTGGGGCAAATATTATCAAGGGTGGGGGAGACAGAAGAAAAACTAGATAAACATGCCCAAGTTATACAGAAATTAGAAAAACGGGCGATGGAAATGAGGAATGAACAAAGAAATCTGTTATATAAATTGGAAGACCAGGAGAATAGGGATAGGAGATGCAATCTAAGGATAATAGGCTTTCCAGAGATCTCCCAAGGAGAAGATTTGATGGGAATAATAACGAGAATGCTGAATACTATAATGGATAGAACTATAACAGAGCCTCTCAAAATGGAGGGAGTATATAGAATAGGAAAATACATACAAAAAGATAGAAAGGAAAAGTCAAGAGATGTAATAGTGCAATTCCATAATTTTCGGGATAAAGAAGAGCTTAGCAAGTAGATAAAAGGAAGAGCAATAATAAAATATGTAGAAATAAATATGCAGATCTTTGCTGATTTAGCAGTGGAAACATTAAGAAGGAGAGCTTTGAAACTGTTATTGGAACAGATGAGAAAACAGAATGTTTGACATAGCTAAGGGTTTCCAGAGTGTTTGATCGGATGGTGAAATGGACGTTCAGCAAGACTGAGATTCCCCAAAGATCTGAGAGACTTTTGTGAGAGAATTGATATACAGAAAATAAATATCGCTGGTTGGGAGGAAGGAGAAATGTGAGCTATAGGATATTAGGGGAGGCAGGTAGGTCTAAGGAGAAATAGAGTAAGAATAGTAAAGAGGAAAAAGATGGGGGGGGGGTGTTCTCTCCTCCTTTTTCTCTCTCTCTCTCTCTCTCTCCCTCCTTTGCTGCCTCTCTCTTATGATCTTTGAAGTTTACTAGAGTATGGCAGGACATGGAGGATGAGACACACTTATTGGGGAAAAGTTCATGGTCAGAGCTTCACCTTTAAAAGCTGAATCAAAAGGTGGGGTTAGGACCACAAATGATTCATAGGCAAAATGTAAGCCTAAAGGGAGATGGAGGGGAGGGGATAGGTAGTTTAAGACTCTGCGAAAAAGTGGGAGAAACATCAGTCTGAAGAAATCCTAGAAATCAAAGGGGAAGATGTGGAGGAAAGAGGAAGAGAGAAGAGATAGGGAAGATAGAGGTGTGGAGAGGAGAAGAATGGAAGAGATTCACTTTGTGACTTTAATGTTAAAGGGTTAAATAGCCCTGGGAAGAGATTTGGGATTTTTAAAGAAATTCAACATAGATTTTCTTCAGTGGTTTTTTTACAGGAGACACATTTGGTGCAGGAATCAAATGTGAAATTAAATTCCAGATATTATCCAATGTGGTTTTATGCAGATTCCCCAATTAAACATGCCAAGGGAGTGACAATAGGTTTTGCGAAAAAAAATATAAGGTTTAAGCTGGAAGATATATCGGTAGATCCGGAAGGGAGATTTCTGTTTCTGAAGGGAAAATTACAGGAAATAGACTGTACATTAGCATTTATTTATTGCCCGAATAAGAAACCGGAGGTATTCCTAAAAAATACTCTGAGGAAGTTAATGGATTTCAAAAAAGGCAATTTAATTTTGGCAGGTGATTTCAATCTCTGCATGGATCCCCAGATGGATATGACATCCCCTGTGCAGAGAGATGGTAGCAGGTCTCTGAAATCCTTGAAAAAAAATGATATACCAATGTCAACTTGTAGATATATGGAGAATTAAGCACATGAAGGACAGAGACTATACGTTTTATTCTCATGCACATGAAATGTATTCAAGACTGGATTATATATTGCCGGACCATCGACTTATCGAGTCTCTGGTCAAAGTAAAAATAGAAGTGATGTCAATATCGGACCATGCCTTTGTCACAATGCAATTATTATGGGGAAATGAGCAGATCGGGGGGAAATTATGGAGGTTAAATGAGACACTTCTCCAGGATTCAGAGGTGGATCAAAGAATTAAAAAAGAAATAGAGCAATTTTTTGAGGAAAATGATTCTGGGGAAGTGTCCGTAGCAACAGGGTGGGAGGCTCATAAGGCCTATATTAGAGGAATCCTGATAGCAATTGGAGCAAAAAAGAAGAGGGAAAGAAGAGAAATAAACACACTTCTTAGTGAACTCTGTGAGTTAGAGCACATACATAAACAAAGTAACAAAAGAGATTATGCAGAGGGTAATAAAAGAGAAGAATTAAATAAATTTCTGGAAGTAGATAAGAGTGTTCAATAAAATAAGTGAGAGATACAGATGGGGAGATAGGCCAGGAAAGTTTTTAATGAGGGCTCAGAGAAAAAAAATAAATCTAAGAAATAAATAGAGAAAATAAGAGACCACAAAGGAGAATTAATGTATTCAACTAAAGATATAGCCAAAGTGTTTAAAGAATATTATAATAAGCTATATAAAATCCCCCACAGCTCCATAAGTAAAGATGAAGTAGGAAAAATAGAAAAAAGACAGACATACTTAAAGGCAGGATTACCAAAATTAAGCGAGCAATTAAAATCCTTAGAATCAGCAATAAACGCAGGAGGAAATATACTTTGCATTAAAGAGCATTATAGCTGGGAAAAGTCCAGGAACTGATGGATACACAGTGAGATATTATAAAAAATATAAAGAATTATTAGTACCTAAACTGAGGATATATATGAATGCATTGGGAGGAGAGATGGAAATGAGGTGGGAATCTCTACAAGCCCATGTAGTTCTCATACATAAGGAAGGTAAAGATGATACTCACTGTTCAAGTTACAGACCGATTTCCTTATTAAACACAGATACCACACTATATGTAAAAGTTCTGGCAAACAGGTTGAAAGACCTAATGGCGGAATGGATACACATAGACCAAGTAGGCTTTGTCCCAGGGAGAGAGGGTAGAGATAACGGACTGAGATCTGTTTCTCATACAAAAAAGTAGGAAAGAGAAAATCCCTGCAGTGGTACTCTCTATCGATACTGAAAAGGCATTTGATAGAGTAGATTGGGGATATATGTTGGATACATTGGAAGTATTGGGGATGGGACCTAGAATGAGAGCATGGATAAGGAAATTGTATAGTCAACCCTCTGCAGCAATCATGGTTAATGGGGAATTGTCAGAGTATTTTGGGATTCAGAACGGAACTAGACAGGGATGCCCTTTGTCTCCATTGCTATATGTTTTATCATTGGAATCTCTTTTGGATACAATAAGGAATAATATAGATATAAAAGGAATTTGGATAGGAGATACGGAGCATAATGTGGCAGCTTATGCAGATGACATGCTGTTCTATGTGGGAAACCCAATGATAACATTGCCAAATTTAATGAAATCACTGAAAGAATATAGGGAGATGTCAAATTTAAAAATGAATCCAACAAAAACAGAAAATTTAAACATAAATATTCCAAATAGAGAGAAAAATAGGTTACAGGAGGAATTTCCCTTTGTTTGGAGAGAAAAAGAATTTAAATATCTAGGAATAAAATGAACTATATCCTCCAAGAACTTGTATAAATTGAATTATATCCCATCGTTAAATGAGATCAGGATGAACTAAGGAAATTAGGAGGGGGAACCCATCATTGATAGGTCGTATAAATTTGATAAAAATGGTGATTGTTCCAAAAATATTATATAAATTTCAACTGATACCAATTAAACTACCAGAGGTATACTTTAGATCAGTTCAAAAAATGTTAAGATTTATTTGGAGGAATAAAAAAACGAGAATAAGCTAGGAAATTCTATGTAGAAATAAAGAGAAAGAAGGTTTGGGAGTCCCAGAGTTAAAAAGATATTATAACTCGGTAATAATGGCGAGAATTTTTGACTGGACATATAATGCAGAGAGGAAAAACTGGGTTAAAATAGAAAATATACTAAGTAATACTAAATTAAGTGGAATTGTATGGTTACATCCACAATACAGAGGATTAGCAGACAGTACAAGTTTGTTCACATTTAATGTTTTAAGAGTTTGGGATGTTTTACACAAACAGATGGGATGGGAATTTAATTCATTGTTAATGCCCTTAAAGTCCACAGAGTTTTTCCCCCCGGGTAAAGAAGGTATCACAGGGAAGTGGATTAAGAAGGAAGATGCACAATTAAGGGATATAATGGTGGGGGAGGAAATAGGATCACTTAAGGAATTGGGAAAAAAAAAGTTTTTATGAGAATGGATGAGTGGCGTTATTTTCAATTGAAACATTTTAAAGCCTTTAAGAATAAGAGATGATTGGAATCCTTTTGAGCACTTATTAGGTACATGGGGAGATGGGAAACACAGAACCTCTAAAATATATAAGATTCTCACTGAAATTAACGCATATATAAGTCCTCCATATATAGAAAAATGGGAAAGAGAAATAGGAGTAACAATAGATGTGGAAAAACAGAGGAAAATGTATAGAATAATCCACGGAAATATAAATATGCAGGAGGTAAAAATGAATTTTATAAGGGTTTGGCAAGATGGTATATCACACTGAGTGTGGCACACAGATTGAGTGGAGATAATTCACCTTTATGTTGGCGTGGATGTGGCGGTAGAGGCACAATGTATCACATATGGTGGGAGTGTTAAAAAATACAAGAGTATTGGGGGAAAATAATAAGCTTGATTCAGAAAATTAGAGTTTGATATTCTAGTAGACCCAGAAATTTTCCTTTTTCATAGTACTAAGCTTTCAGTTAAAAAATACAAAGAATCTAGTTTATTGTACTATTTGAATGCAGCAAAGTGACTGATACCCAAGTATTGGAAGAGACAGGAGGTGCTGAAAATAAAAGACTGGGTGGATAAAATATGTACATTGGAGGAACTTTATCATTTGAATGAAGATAAGATAAAGAGTCACCATACAAGATGGAACAAATGGGAGGAATTCAAAAAGTCAAAGGATAGCCTTAGAGGTTATGGGGGATTAACACAGAATAATATGGAGACATATTTTGTTCTTTTATAGGGATTACGCTCTCCAGAAATGAACAGGAAAATGCAGAGCAGAAGGGGTTAGGGATTGGATGGGGGGTGGGGGGTATATAGGTTGGGGGAGGGGGGGGGACTGGGGGGGGGGGAGGGGATGAAACGATAAAAATTTTGATAATATGCTAAGGTTTTAATGCGTATGTTTGTATAACTTGTTTATCTGAAAAATCAATAAATATTTAAATTAAAAAAAAAGACAGCTTATAGGCTCTAAATCTACCCAGCAATCACAAAAGCCAACTAGAGTCCAAGAAGTCAAATCAAGGTCTTGAAAGAAAAACTTGTAGGCCCATCTCCTATTGTTTTCAGAACAAGTAGATGGTGTCTACACAACGGCCTTACTAGACACTGAAGCCCAATTAACGTTTGTGTACAGAGACTTATTATAAATACATGAGGCATATTCCTCTATGCAAGTTGGAGGAACTGGAAATCTGGGGCATTGGCATTCCAAAGTTCTGTAGGATGGTTACATTCCCATCAAAATGACCTTTGGCCTCCCATTGGCTGAGAAAACAGAAACCCTTGACACTCTGGTAGTTGTGTGCCCTCTTCCTCTAGGGGTTAGACAGAACTGTCTACTTATCTGAACAAACACTGACCTAGTAAGGAGATTGCTTACCCCACTGGCTTTGAAGAAAAGTTTAACGGTACAGAAGGTACATCCTCAGTTGAAACAGGCCTTTCAAAGGGTAGTCCAGGAACAAAGGAAGGGGTGAGAGAACTCTGGAAATTGGGTACCATGAGAGACAGCGTTGCAGCCTGGGGAAGTAGCTTGTATGAAAGCCACCGTCAAGCTGTCCTGGGACCAGCCTGGCCCTTTTGTCGTTTTCAAAACCGATTTTCGGGGGCAGAGAGAACAGGGGTGGAGATGATCCTGGAAATAGTGTCCACAAGAGGGTCGAGTTCAGGCAGCATTTGGAACATCACTGATTGTGAGTGTGGCCACCCCAGTGACACCAGATGAATTGGTGAGGAGAGCGACAAATGGAAGCTTGGGATAAGATTCTCATCCACAATACCTCACTCTAACCCCTGAATGAGAGGAAAGGGTCAGAGAGTAGCTGTCAAGATGGGGAGTGACTTTGACTTGCGCTGTACCAAGAGTGCTCAGCATTGAATCTGGTTGGGAGAAGATATGCCTTTCTGGGACTGAGCCAGATGAATACCTGACTGGTCTGAAGGGCCTCATTGGGCAGCTGAATTGAAGAAGTCTGGAATTATCAGGGAGTCCAGAAGCCCTGTACACCTCTCCCATAGTGGTGGTGAGGAAAAAAAATGGGTTCCTTCAGATGTGCATTGACTATAGAACACTGAAGTGAAGAACAATACCTGACCAGTACACTACTCCACTGCTCTTCAATGCTTCTCTGGGGTGAAAAGGTTCATTGTTATGCACCTGAAGAGTGGGTATTTCCAGATCCCAATGTAAAAGATCAAGAGAAGACAGCTTTCAATAGTCCTTTATGGTTCTTCAAGTTTGACTGAATGCCACAGGGGTTATCATGGGCCCCAGCCACCTTCCGGAGGCTGATTGTTATGGACCTGTTGGCGGTAGCCTCTAGCGTTCCACAGACCGGAATTCCCCAAGGCGCGGAATCTAAGCCCTGACCTGCTTGTTCACCAGGGCACCTGATGGTGGGGATGGACGTGGAGCAGGCTGAAACCAGGTCGCGGCCCCTGGGTGCACCCAGCTGTGGTAGAAGCACTGGCTGGAGGTGTATAGCAGGTGAGAGCCTGATGTAAGGAGGTAGAAAGAGCAGAGTTGGGCAAGCCGGGTCAGTAGCAGTGGAGGCAGAACGGTACAAAACAGTAGACAGAAGGATAAACTGGTCACAAGCCGGGTTCGGTAACAGGAGATCAAAACGTGCAGGATTAGACAGGAGAATGGTCAGGCAAGCCAGGGATCAGAGCAGGAGACAGTCAGCAAATCAAAGTCAGGCAGGGTCGGCAACAAAGCAATCTAATTCAGGAACACAGGATACAGATAAGACCATACGGCAATTAGAGCACAGACCTGACCTGTTTTAATAGGGCGCCCTGTGCCCTGATTGGTGCCAGGCGCCCGTCCCCGATCACGAGTGCACATGCGCGACCGTGGTAGGTGCCCATGTCCCAATGCTCGAACGCTAGTGCGGCCGGGCATACCATGCATGCGCAGACCCGTGCGCGATCGAAGAAAGATCTGGGGTCCCTGACACTGATGAAGCATACAGTGGGGCGCATGAATTTGATAGAAGTTCTGGTGTACCTAGATGACATTATCGTATTTGTAAAAATGCTGGAGGAGCACCTGGCCAGGCTGTAGAAGGTTTTCCAGATATTTCACACAGACTGAAGTAATCTTTGGAGAAGTGCCAAAAAACCCAACCCCTCAATGAGTTGCTGCAGAACAATGTGAGTGAAGACGAAGATGGGCAGAATCATGGGAACCAAACAAGACAAAGAGCTTGGAAGTCACAAGAGTCTATCCAGAATCAATGGACCTCATAGTGAGAGAGCATGCCATCATCTCAAGCAGAGCCTCACAGATGCACCCGTCCCAGCGTATGCTGATCTCTCCAAACCTTACACCAGCTGAGACAGACTGGGGGGAGTTCCGTTCCAAGAGCTGAAGGGAAAACTAAGACTCATAGCTTATGTGAGTTGAAGTCTCACTTCCTTGGAAAAGAATTATCCTGCATATACAATGGAGTTCCTGGTCCTGAAATGGATTGTAAATTGAGGGATTACGTGAGCCAAATTCATGGTCAGGACAGACAATAACCCTCTGATCTACCTTCTGGATGCTACAAGACATCTGTGGTTGGCCAATTTGTACACTGATTAAAGTCACAAGACTGCTATATACTGCTGATGAGAAAAGGCACTGTATTTGACAGTTTATTTTTACTAAAATAATAATTGTTTTTCCATGTTCTACGTACTGTGGAAGACTGGATATAGTGAATGCAGGGTCCTAGGTTTAGTAACACTAAGAATTAGCTAATGATTGACTATTCAAAATGTATAGGTTTTTTGCAAGTCCAACAGGAATTTTAACTAATTACAAAAAGTCAAGATATTGAGTAAATTTGAAAAACATTTTTGCCAAAAATATGTAAAGAAAAGTACTAATTTTATGTTGACAGCGGGCTAAAATCTATTATTTATCTATTTAATTTTTGATTTATTGACCCAGCACTATTTCAAAATTCTGTGGTTACATGTATACCTGTTTTAATATTATTATAGGCCTCTGGTGAAAGCAGTGGAGATGAGAGCATGAGTGAGCACATTGGCATTTCTGAAGCAGTTGAAACCATTCAATTCACTCCTGCACCAGTAAGTAAAATTTTTTAAAATTTTCAGTGTAGCTGTATAGTGTAGTGTGTAGTGACGAATAAATCTGCTAAGGTTCCATTTGGCAAATCCTGTTAGAATTTTAGCATAGCTAAACTTTGCTGTGAATTGCATTAAAAACTATGTGGGGGGGATGGGTGTGTGTGTGCAAAAATATTGATTGAGTATTCTGGCCTTTTTTAGGGCTAAAAGGGGAGGTTTTGACTCATTTACAGTTAGCTTGACTTACAGCAGTAGCACCTTAATCTGAATCATTTTAGTTTGAAAAAAAAAAAGTTTTTTTTAACAGTGACACGTATTTTTATGAAGTGGGACCAAGCCTTCTTTGGTGCAAGTTACAATGGCAACTCAACTGAAAGCTATAGGTAGGAATCTTTTGAAAAACTTCATCTAACGCACTCAGGTAAAGCTTGGCAAATGGCTAGTGGCAAAACAGTTTGATGGAATAGTTTTTGAGCTACATTTTTACAATACCACGCTTCATAGTCATAAATGTTAAAAAAAAAGTCAGTTTTCCACGACATTTTAAACTACCACCACACATTCCCTACCCTCATTTTCAAAAAATATAAGGCCTATAGTCCTGAGGTATGGTTCAGTAGAAATTGTCCAATGGCAGGACAGTTTACGAAAAAAATGTGGTTTTACTGGATACAATTTACAGTTGTGTTCAAAATAATAGCAGTGTGTTGAAAAAAGTGAATAAAGCTCAAAATCCTTCTAATAGCTTTTATTTCCATACACACAAATGCATTGGGAACACTACACATTCTATTCCAAATCAAAACATAAAGAAAAATATATCAAATTTATGTTGTTCCTCTAAAAAAATTGAAGAAAAGTGAATATTAGACTGTTCAAAAAAATAGCAGTGTTTGTATTCTTCTTTACAAACTCAAACATTCACTATATAAACTGAAAAATATTTTGAAGATTTTGCTTTCCTTTGAATCACTTAATATTTAGTTGTATAACCACTGTTTCTGAGAACTGCTGTACATCTGTGTTGCATGGAGTCAACCAACGTCTGGCACCTGTGAACAGGTATTCTAGCCCAGGATGATTGGACTACATTCCACAGTTCTTCTCTATTTCTTGGTTTTGCCTCAGAAACTGCATTTTTGATGTCACCCCACAAGATTTCTATTGGATTAAGATCCGGGGATTGGGCTGGCCACTCCATAACGTCAATCTTGTTGGTCTGGAACCAAGATGTTGCACGTTTACTGGTATGTTTGGAGTCGTTGTCTTGTTGGAACACCAATTTCAAGGGCAATTCCTCTTCAGCATAAGGCAGCATGACCTCTTCAAGTATTCTGACGTATTCAAACTGATCCATGATCCCTGGTATGCGATAAATAGGCCTAACACCGTAGTATGAGAAACATCCCCATATCATGATGCTTGCGCAACCATGCTTCACTATCTTCACAGTGTACTGTGGCTTGAATTCAGTGTTTGGGGGTCGTCTGACAAACTGTCTCCAGCCACTAGACCCAAAAAGAACAATCTTACTTTCATCAGTCCACAAAATGTTGCGCTATTTCTCTTTAGGCCAGTCAATGTGCTCTTTGGCAAATTGTAACCTCTTCAGCACTTCTTTTTTTCAACAGTGGGACTTTGCAGGGGCTTCTTACAGATAGCTTGGCTTCACATAGGCGTCTTCTAATTGTAACAGTACTCACAGGTAACTTTAGACCTTCTTTGATCTTCCTGGAGCTGATTGTTGGCTGAGCCCTTGCCATTTTGGCTATTCTTCTATCCATTCGAATGGTATTTTTTCGCTTTCTTCCACGTCTTTCAGGTTTTGGTTGCCATTTTAAAGCATTTGTGATCATTTTAGCTGAGCAGCCTATCATTTTCTGCACTTCTTTATATGTTTTCCCCTCTCCAATCAACTTTTTAATCAAGGTTCTGAACAATTGCTGGAACAACCCATTTTCCTCAGAATTTCAGAGAGAAATGCAGTGTAACCAGCATGTACAACATTTGCTGCCTTATTTCCTTAAATAAGGGCAATAATTGCCACCTGTTTTTCAAACAATGAATGACCTCACTAATAGAACTCCACCCTGCTATTATTTTGAACATGCCCCTTTCAATTAGTGATTCAATTACACAGAATCAGCAGCATGCATGTCATGACTGTTGGGTCTGTTGGATTTCTAGTACTCTACTACACCTGCTAGTAAATTATTTGCCATGTAGAAACATAATTTCTATCAAAAACAGTGATTGATCAGGTTAGTAATGTCTGGCTGCTATTATTTTGAACACAACTGTATATTCTATGACAGATACACAGACTTATCCCAGCCTGGGATAGAAAGTGTGGTTGCAGCTCAAGGTCTACTCCTCCTCCCTTAAACCCCTCCTTTTTTTATTCCCTCCCCATCATATTTCTTCTTCCTATCAAAAAATATAATATAAAAATTGACAGGATCCCAGTTAGCAACAAATGCCATCTCCTTTTACAGTTAAAAGCTTGACATTACTAAACCCATGAATCTCTGCCAAGGCCTCACCTCAAATGCTTTCTCATTGTCCTAGATATAAATCACATAGCTTGGTCATATTACTTTTTTTTGACTTAGTTATGTTTTTAGCTTATTGCCATCCTGTCTAGCTCTTCTTGTCTTCTGTATGAATTGTCGCTAAATAAAGAATTGAAAAAAGGTTTGGTTAATGGTTATTAATTATAGCACTACCCTCCTAAGGGTCGCTAAATTACTTTAGGGCTCCCTGTCACTCTAAACCCCACTCTGAAAGCCCAATCCCTGCTGACTCCGCCGTACACTTCTGGCCAGAGTAAACTCTCTCAAAATTACCAGAAAATAGACTTGACCAGTCCATAAAATAACAGTTATCACTCTTGGGTACTCTTAACCAAAGGTCAGCACACATAGCAAAAATCTCAGTCTGTTCTGGGCATCCTGCAATTCAGAATTTAACCAACGGCCTCAACTCTGAGATGTTTTTGTCCCCAGTGAGCAAAGGGAAACTATTAAAAGAGTAAGGCTAGCTCACTTTGGGCCCTCAGGAGCTGATGACAAGGTCCAACTCTGAGGTAAGGGAAAAGCTATTTAATTGGGAAGGCTCTTTAACTGCAGTGGAAGATCTTCTGCATGGGACCCAGTTGGTGCACTACAAGAATTCATATCTCCTTGGTTGCAACAGGTGGAAGTCCCTCAAAAGGATTTTTGCAAGCACAGGCACTATGCCTCTAAGTGGTATTTAACTTGGGCAGTACCCCTTTAAGGCACAAGATGGGATGCAGGTTTTAGGCAAAAGGTTGTGGGGTGGGCAGAAGCACTTACTGACAAGGGGTTAATTCCTCTCTAGGCCGCAGTAGCAAATAGCAACAATGACAAGTTTTCCTTTGATGGATGTAAACCATTTGCAGAGGAAACAGTAGTGTGGCTTTGCCCGCAGAGAGCGGACATTGCAACAGGCTGTGATTACTGGATTAAGCTGGAGATGTGTTTGCTAGTAGGCCGGGTGAACTAGGCCTCAACTGATGTAACTTGTGAACAATGTCAGTAACTAGATAGAGAACAGCTGATTCAATAGAATGTCAGTAACAACTTAATTGGCTGGAGACTGGGACTCTATCACCCAATCTGTGGCATCATCCCAGTTACTGATGGTCATGCTGTAGATGGGGGGCCCCCAGTGGTCCTGCGGTTCCTTCTGCAGAGTTCACTAGTGGCTAGCACTCTGAGTTATCGGCCAACAGGGTACTTCTCCAGATTCTTTGGCTATGCCAGCGGTTGGCTATTCCTCCCTCTCCATCCGCTCTCTCACCCTGTGGCCTTGTTTGGTCCTCCACCTTTCCACACCGCTTTCTCCTCACACCTTCCTTCCAGCTCTCTGCCAGCTCACTTCATGCCCCTGTTCCTGGGCTTCTACATATGCCTCTGCCTACACAGCTCCTCTGGGAAATGTAGTCCCCTAATTTGCTGCCTTCTAACAAAGTCCTGTGGTTCAGCCTACAAAGTCCATAAAGCTTTTCACCAGAGTGTGTGCCACTGAGTTGAAGGACACTGCCACCTTGTGTCTCTTAAAATCCTGCAATCTGAATAATAGCGGGGTGTTACATAATTTTAAATATAATGTAATTGATTGATATGTTATTAACCCCAATTAAGGGTGGTGACCTAACATTTTCTAATATTTTTGTCTTGTTGTTTGTTTCATTAAGTGTTCTTGCAAGAACACTTATTGTTATCTCACATATATATTCTTATTAAGTGTTCTTGCAAGAACACTTATTGTTATCTCACAAATATATTCTTATTAAGTGTTCTTGCAAGAACACTTATTGTTATCTCACAAATATATTCTTATTCTTATTATAGCAAAATTTACCACGCTAACTCCTCCCACAGTTTTAACACCACAAAGACAAGTAATATATCAAAATGTGCGGATTGTTCCCGATTGGATTGCTATTACTTTGTGGAACGTTTCGCCGAATGGTTCACAAAATATCGCGGTTTTTGTGGTGAAATTTTCCCATAGGAATGGCGCAACTAGAGTGGGAGCTGACAAAGCTAGAGTGTGAAAGGAAAAATCAGGACATGATTTCTAAACTGCCATCACTCCCTCATTTTCAAGCCCACCTACACATATCTTATATTAAAACGTTCAGCTATCCCTGCTGCCACTAACAATGTCCACGGCTAAGCCATAGGCCTGACAGTTTTCACAATATGACCATTTGTTTGCAACTCACGCCGCCCATTGACATTCATTGAATCTCCACTCTAGACGCCTGAAATTTGAAGGGACATTTCTAAACTGCGACTCTGCCTTCATTTTTAATATATCACAGACATACTATGCATCACAATGTAGGTCTGGGTCTTGTGATTCTCACAATATAAAGTTCTTTAGGATTTATACTTTTAAAACTACAACCGTTTGAAGATGGCAACCACCAGTGATGTCAGCAACTTGGAGCAGTTTGTTTATAACCATGACTCTGCATTTGGTGTAGAGTGAGTTGCCCTAGGAACCCAGCTGTGTGAGCAGACAGCAGAGTGACCAAAGCTACTTCACCAACTCCAGTTGTATGGAGGCAAGAACACCACACAATTTCCACAGAAATTGTGACGACGCCAGTGAAGTGAGCAATTTGGAGCAGTTTGTTTTTAACCACTCTTTTCTGCCCTATTTGAAATCTAATTTTGAATTCGTGACAGTTTGGCCGGCTTCTGGTTAAAGGTTGGGAAATACGTTTTCTACAGTAGAGAGTATTTGAGGTGTTTCAACTAGCTACATTTATGAAAAGAAATTAGAGCTGTGTGAATATCATCATGCCATCTAAAGGAAAGAGATCTAAAGCTGCAAAGATACGCTGGACTAAACTGGACCTTTCAGACCCACGCTTTTGGGATCCGGAGCCCCACAGCAGCATGGTGGAAATGGAGGAATGGAGGTTTGTGACAGTGAATGTGCCCTGGAGGTACATAGTGAACCTGTGGTGTCATTCCCATGTTCAACTCAGTGTCAAGTTCAAGAGCACAGTGACAGTGTGATGGGCACTTCTGAAAATCATGGCATGCAAGAGCCATGTGTACCAAGTGAGATATCTGTGCAGGCATCATTTCATCAGGGTAATCATGGCTATGGAAGGTTAAGGAACAAACAGTGTACATGCATGGCTCTGACATTTTTGGCATACCACAGTGAACTTAATGATGTGAGGAAGGATGATCTTGATCAAATACTGAAGAAGGGCAACAGCTTGTATGGCACAACAATAAAACAGCTAAAAAGAAGAAATGTCTATCAGCACCAACACTTGACAATGGAAGAAGTGCCCCTCAGAGTCAACACTGACAAATATGAGTATAATGTTGTTAAATCTACAGTGTTATCGGGATGTGTGAGAGCCATGGTAGACAGTGACAACCAAGGTTGGTTTGTTGACCTCTCAACAAGACTTCAGTGCCTCAATGCAGATGTTACACATGCACTTTTTATAGTAGTGCCATTTTGTATTGCATTGTTCAGAGACAAGTCTGGGAGATATGGACTGTTTGATTCTCATAGTCGAAATAAGGATGGACTTCCTGCCACTGGAAAAGGAAAAGCTGTTATGATCACTTTTACACATTTGAGTGATATGGGAGCAATGATTTATAAGTTGTATGAATTGCTCCTTACAGACACCAGAGGCCATATTGATGGACTGCAGTATGACTTCATGCCAGTCTCATTTCATCGCGCAAGACGTCTGTCAGATGGTTTGCTGTCCCCACCGCTGGATTCCCAGCCAACAAGCATTCTACACGGTCACTTGATGCAAAATCCTCACAGGGCATATGGAAGGACAGTAAGGCATTTTCCAAATTAAATGTACAGCAACTACAAAAACTGCACACAAGACACAGAAATGAAAGAAGGCGTGATTTCAAGGCTACAAAGATGTCTGTCACCAATAAGAAGAGGACTTACATCATCAGCTGATACAGAGCAGATGCTGATTTTAAGTTGAAACAGAAGCAATACATCACCAGAAAATATGCGACAAATGCTGATTTCAAGTTGAAGCAGAAGCATTACATCACCAGCAAATATGCAATAGATGTCAATTTTAACTTGAAGAAGAAGCAATACATCACCAGAAAATATGCAACAGATGCATCTTTCAAGTTAAAGCAGAAGCAATACACAACCAGCAAATATGCAACAGATGCAAATTTTAACTTGAAGACGAAGCAATACATCACCAGAAAATATCATAATGATCCTGCTTTCAGAAAACATCACTTGCAACAGTGCATGAGTTACATGAAAATGAAGCGTCACACTCAAGCAGATTTTCACATAACCCATAAGATGCAATGTGCCTTCAAAATAAGAATGAAATACAGACGAAGGACTCGTGTCATGCGGGAATGCTGTCAACCAGTGGACAACAGCCTAATGCAGACAGCTATATCCACTTTCCATAAATGCATTAAAGCTGGGCCAACTTTTGTGTGCACAATGTGTCAACGTACCCCTTTCCCTAACCAAGTGAAACATTGCATTCACAGCAATTACAAGAAGAATCTACACATTGTTGCTGCCTGTTTGACAGGGAAATATGTCAATGTGTGCAACAATCACTGTCAAGGCCCTGAACAATGCACCATACCAGATGAAAGGACCAAAGAATGGATTTGTCACAACTGTGATTCACATTTAAAAGCAGGACACAAATCATCCATCGCTGTGGCTAACATGGAGCTGGCGCCCATTCCCCCAGAACTCTGCAATTTGAATGTGCTGGAAAGACAACTTTTGGCCAAAATACTACCATTTGCCAAGATCATCACACTTCCCAAATGTCGACAGGCAGCTATACACGGCGCTGTAGTGTGTGTGCCATCCGAGGTGGAAACCAAGGTCAATACTCTACCAAGATCACACAGCACATCCCAGTTACACAGAGTGAAGCTGAAAAGACGTCTGACTTACAAAGGCCACCAGCTGTTTCACAATGTAAACATGAGAAATGTAGTAGTAGGTCTGTCAAAACTCATTGACACACACCCCGACTACAGTGACATTTCAATCAGAGTGGATGAGCCAATCGGTGATGATGATGCCAATAATGATGATGGGATGCAACTCGACAGTTGTGATGAAACTGAAATGATGAAGATACTTGAACGCATCAAAAATTGTGATCCATCAGAGGTACAGTCTGCAGGTTTACCGGCTGCTTCTGAGCAACAGGAAGGCCATAACTAGAGATGAGCGAAGAAATGAAAAATTCGATTCGACTGATTCGGCGAATTCGTGGACAATATTCGATTCGAGTCGAATAAATTCGCTGTGAATTTAACTTAAAAAAGGGTGTTTCTAGGCTTCAGAGAGACTTAATATTAGTGCAGAACACTGTACCTTTAATTTAAATGCCCTTGGAGTCTGCTGGGGAAGAGAAATAATACTGTCTGTCAGTATGACATGCAGATGAGTGCCGTCGATCTTAGAATCACCGCACACTTCACTCATTTGGCCAGTCACGGGGCCAAAACCAGTGTTTGGAGCCACAGTGTGGCGGTGGAGGCAGCAGCAATGGGAGGCCATACAGCAACCTATGACAAAATGGAAACCAGCAGGAGTGTGAGGAGACCTGAAAGTGGCACATGGCAGAGTGGGAGCAATGGGAGGCGGTACAGGGACCCAGGTCACACTGTGGGCCCAGCAGCAGCGTGACCAGGCGGTACGGGGGCCCATGGCCGATATGGGGCTTGGTGGCACCTATGGAAGGCCTGTAATCTGCCAGCAACCTATGACAAAATGGACAACCGCAGGAGTGTGAGGAGATTTCAAAGTGGCACATGGCAGAGTGGAAGCAATGGGAGGCCGTACAGGGACCCAGGTCACACTGTGGGACCAGCATCAGCGTGAACAGGCGGTACGGGGGCCCATGGCCGATTTGACCTCATTCATCCCATAGTCCTGCCGACTCACGAATAGCGTGGCCTCCTCAAAGGGCCTGAGCAAGCGCAGGTGTCACACATGAGCTGACAATGGCTGACATCTAAGTTACACAGGGAGTACCTTTATCCGCTTTTAACATCAGGAAATCTGTGATGGCCTTTAGCTGTTCGTAAAGGCGGTCTAACATATGTAGGGTTGAATTACACCTTGTTGCAACGTCACAGCATGAGGAGTCGGTACGGGGGCCCATGGCAGATTACATGTCTGGCAGCAGCAATGGGAGGCCCGTAATCTGCCAGCACCCTATGTCAAAAAATTTAACACACCAGCAGTGTGAAGAGACCTGAAAGTGGCACATGGCAGCAGAGTGTGGCGATGGAGACAGCAGCAATGGGAGGCCGTACAGGGACCCATGAGAGACTCTGGACTTGGCAGCAGCATGAGGAGGCGGTATATAGGGGCCCATGGCAGATTAGGGGCCTGGCAGCAGCTATGTGAGGCCCGTAATCTGCCTGCACCCTATGTCAAAAAATTAAACACACCAGCAGTGTGAAGAGACCTGAAAGTGGCACATGGCAGAGTGTGGCGATGGAGACAGCAGCAATGGGAGGCCGTACAGGGACCCATGACAGACTCTAGACTTGGCAGCAGCATGAGGAGGCGGTATATAGGGGCCCATGGCAGATTAGGGGCCTGGCAGCAGCTATGTGAGGCCCGTAATCTGCCTGCACCCTATGTCAAAAAATTTAACACACCAGCAGTGTGAAGAGACCTGAAAGTGGCACATGGCAGCAGAGTGTGGCGATGGAGACAGCAGCAATGGGAGGCCGTACAGGGACCCATGAGAGACTCTGGACTTGGCAGCAGCATGAGGAGGCGGTATATAGGGGCCCATGGCAGATTAGGGGCCTGGCAGCAGCTATGTGAGGCCCGTAATCTGCC
The DNA here is from genome assembly GCF_062004578.1 of Staurois parvus. Classification (NCBI taxonomy): domain Eukaryota; kingdom Metazoa; phylum Chordata; class Amphibia; order Anura; family Ranidae; genus Staurois; species Staurois parvus. Next base: position 619,977 of record NW_028318323.1, read on the forward strand.
TGCACCCTATGTCAAAAAATTTAACACACCAGCAGTGTGAAGAGACCTGAAAGTGGCACATGGCAGCAGAGTGTGGCGATGGAGACAGCAGCAATGGGAGGCCGTACAGGGACCCATGACAGACTCTAGACTTGGCAGCAGCATGAGGAGGCGGTATATAGGGGCCCATGGCAGATTAGGGGCCTGGCAGCAGCTATGTGAGGCCCGTAATCTGCCTGCACCCTATGTCAAAAAATTAAACACACCAGCAGTGTGAAGAGACCTGAAAGTGGCACATGGCAGAGTGTGGCGATGGAGACAGCAGCAATGGGAGGCCGTACAGGGACCCATGACAGACTCTAGACTTGGCAGCAGCATGAGGAGGCGGTATATAGGGGCCCATGGCAGATTAGGGGCCTGGCAGCAGCTATGTGAGGCCCGTAATCTGCCTGCACCCTATGTCAAAAAATTTAACACACCAGCAGTGTGAAGAGACCTGAAAGTGGCACATGGCAGCAGAGTGTGGCGATGGAGACAGCAGCAATGGGAGGCCGTACAGGGACCCATGAGAGACTCTGGACTTGGCAGCAGCATGAGGAGGCGGTATATAGGGGCCCATGGCAGATTAGGGGCCTGGCAGCAGCTATGTGAGGCCCGTAATCTGCCTGCACCCTATGTCAAAAAATTAAACACACCAGCAGTGTGAAGAGACCTGAAAGTGGCACATGGCAGAGTGTGGCGATGGAGACAGCAGCAATGGGAGGCCGTACAGGGACCCATGAGAGACTCTAGACTTGGCAGCAGCATGAGGAGGCGGTATATAGGGGCCCATGGCAGATTAGGGGCCTGGCAGCAGCTATGTGAGGCCCGTAATCTGCCTGCACCCTATGTCAAAAAATTTAACACACCAGCAGTGTGAAGAGACCTGAAAGTGGCACATGGCAGCAGAGTGTGGCGATGGAGACAGCAGCAATGGGAGGCCGTACAGGGACCCATGAGAGACTCTGGACTTGGCAGCAGCATGAGGAGGCGGTATATAGGGGCCCATGGCAGATTAGGGGCCTGGCAGCAGCTATGTGAGGCCCGTAATCTGCCTGCACCCTATGTCAAAAAATTTAACACACCAGCAGTGTGAAGAGACCTGAAAGTGGCACATGGCAGCAGAGTGTGGCGATGGAGACAGCAGCAATGGGAGGCCGTACAGGGACCCATGAGAGACTCTGGACTTGGCAGCAGCATGAGGAGGCGGTATATAGGGGCCCATGGCAGATTAGGGGCCTGGCAGCAGCTATGTGAGGCCCGTAATCTGCCTGCACCCTATGTCAAAAAATTAAACACACCAGCAGTGTGAAGAGACCTGAAAGTGGCACATGGCAGAGTGTGGCGATGGAGACAGCAGCAATGGGAGGCCGTACAGGGACCCATGAGAGACTCTAGACTTGGCAGCAGCATGAGGAGGCGGTATATAGGGGCCCATGGCAGATTAGGGGCCTGGCAGCAGCTATGTGAGGCCCGTAATCTGCCTGCACCCTATGTCAAAAAATTAAACACACCAGCAGTGTGAAGAGACCTGAAAGTGGCACATGGCAGCAGAGTGTGGCGATGGAGACAGCAGCAATGGGAGGCCGTACAGGGACCCATGAGAGACTCTAGACTTGGCAGCAGCATGAGGAGGCGGTATATAGGGGCCCATGGCAGATTAGGGGCCTGGCAGCAGCTATGTGAGGCCCGTAATCTGCCTGCACCCTATGTCAAAAAATTTAACACACCAGCAGTGTGAAGAGACCTGAAAGTGGCACATGGCAGCAGAGTGTGGCGATGGAGACAGCAGCAATGGGAGGCCGTACAGGGACCCATGAGAGACTCTGGACTTGGCAGCAGCATGAGGAGGCGGTATATAGGGGCCCATGGCAGATTAGGGGCCTGGCAGCAGCTATGTGAGGCCCGTAATCTGCCTGCACCCTATGTCAAAAAATTTAACACACCAGCAGTGTGAAGAGACCTGAAAGTGGCACATGGCAGCAGAGTGTGGCGATGGAGACAGCAGCAATGGGAGGCCGTACAGGGACCCATGACAGACTCTAGACTTGGCAGCAGCATGAGGAGGCGGTATATAGGGGCCCATGGCAGATTAGGGGCCTGGCAGCAGCTATGTGAGGCCCGTAATCTGCCTGCACCCTATGTCAAAAAATTAAACACACCAGCAGTGTGAAGAGACCTGAAAGTGGCACATGGCAGAGTGTGGCGATGGAGACAGCAGCAATGGGAGGCCGTACAGGGACCCATGACAGACTCTAGACTTGGCAGCAGCATGAGGAGGCGGTATATAGGGGCCCATGGCAGATTAGGGGCCTGGCAGCAGCTATGTGAGGCCCGTAATCTGCCTGCACCCTATGTCAAAAAATTAAACACACCAGCAGTGTGAAGAGACCTGAAAGTGGCACATGGCAGCAGAGTGTGGCGATGGAGACAGCAGCAATGGGAGGCCGTACAGGGACCCATGAGAGACTCTGGACCTAGTAGCAGCATGAGGAGGCGGTATATAGGGGCCTATGGCAGATTAGGGGCCTGGCAGCAGCTATAGGAGGCCCGTAATCTGCCAGCACCCTATGTCAAAAAATTAAACACACCAGCAGTGTGAGGAGACCTGAAAGTGGCACATGTTTGAGGCATGATTCATGGCGGATTTAGTCAGTTGTGTCAGGAACTGGTGGTTTGAAATCCAGACTAATCCACGCCTGATTCATTTTCACAAACGTGAGTCTCTCCACACTTTGGGTGGACAGTCGTGTCCTCCGCGGAGTTACAATACCTCCTGCCGCACTAAACACGCGCTCCGATGCCACGCTACTGGCCGGGCATGACAGCCTTTCAAGGGCAAATTCAGCTAGTTGGGGCCAAAGGTCAAGTTTCGTTGCCCAGTAGTCAAGGGGATTGTCTACCTCGGTTGGCAGGGTGCTGTCCAAGTAGGCCCAAGCCTGTTGTTTGAGCTCCTGCTCCAGGTCCACCTGATGCTGCTGCTGCTGCTGCGGCTGGTTAGTAGTTTCCTCACTGCGCTGGTGAAGAAAGCTACTCATCATCGACTGCAGACTGAGGCAGCCACTGCTGGTGGAGCTGCCACTGCTCCTACCACCCCACCCCTCCCCTGCTGCCATGCCAGCGGAACGCGAGCGCACAGGGCCCACAGTGTCTGAGGATGGACGTTGGCGCACAAAGGCAGAGACCAACTGACTACATAGGTGGTTTTTATAGTACGTAATTTTGGCCTCCCTCTCAGCAGGTGTGAAAAAGGCCACCATTTTGGACCGGTAGCGAGGGTCCAACAAGGTGGACAGCCAAAAGTCATCCCTCTGTCTGATGGTTATTATTCGGCTGTCGCTACGCAAGCAACCGAGCATGCTATGGGCCATTTGTGCCAAGGAATGCGAGGGACTCCCTGCCTCCATCTCCACAGCATACTGCCACGGTGCGTCTGGGTCCTCTGTCTCCTCCTCCTCCTCCTCTACCAGATGCTCCTGCTCCTCCACTCCTGTCCGCTGAGTGGAAAAACCACCCATTTCACTCAATAATTCCTGAGCACAAATGTCCTCCTCTACCTCCTCCTCTTCTTCCTGTCCTGCCCCCACAGGGGTCATGTGGCGTTGAGATCTGTGCGCCACGTCTACCGCACCCTGACCAGCCATTGTTAACAGCATTTGTTCCAGGACGTGCAACAGAGGAATGACGTCGTTCATCCCATAGTCCTGCCGACTCACGAATAGCGTGGCCTCCTCAAAGGGCCTGAGCAAGCGGCAGGTGTCACGCATGAGCTGCCAATGGCTGACATCTAAGTTACACAGGGGATTACCTTTATCCGCTTGTAACATCAGGAAATCGGTGATGGCCTTTCGCTGCTCGTAAAGGCGGTCTAACATGTGTATGGTTGAATTCCACCTTGTTGCAACGTCGCAGATCAGGCGATGCTGTGGAATTCCGTTCTGCCGCTGCAGCTCAATGAGGGTGTTCTTTGCGGTGTAGGAATGGCTGAAATGCATGCACAGTTTACGTGACATTTTAAGGATGTCTTGCAGTGGGATGGTGGATTTTAGGAACCGCTTGACAACCAGATTGAACACGTGAGCCATGCATGGCGCATGGCACAACCTTCCTTGACGCAGAGCAGACACCATGTTCTTTCCGTTGTCAGTCAACATGGTTCCGATTTTTAGTTTGCGCGGAGACAGCCATCTGTCGATTTCTCTGTTCATTACACTCAGCAGTTCCTCCCCTGTGTGACTACGTTCGCCAAGGCATACCAGGTGCAGCACAGCGTGACACCGTTGCGCCCTGCACATGTGATATGCCGGTCGGGTAATGGGACTTGGCACGGGGGTGGCGGCTGAGGACACGGCGGAAAAAGAGGTGGTAGAGGCGGACATGCTTGCTGGACCAAGGACGTGCAAACGTGGAGGCAAAAGCGTCGTGACCTGTCCAAGTTGCTGGTGCGGCTGTGCCGGCACCACGTTCACCCAGTGGGCCGTAAATGACATGTACTGTCCCTGACCGTAGTTACAGCTCCACACGTCGGCGCTGCCGTGCACTTTGGCAGAGACCGACATGCTCAAAGACTGGCCCACCATCTCTTCTACATGTGAATGCAGGGCTGGCACTGCCTTTTGGGCAAAGAAATGACGGCTTGGCACTCTCCACCGCGGCGCGGCACAAGCCATCATTTCTCGGAAAGGTGCTGAGTCCACCAGTTGGAAAGGGAGGGACTGCAGCACCAGCAACTTGGACAGGAGGACGTTCAGCTTTTGCACCGTCGGGTGCGTGCTCGCAAACTGTTGTCTCTTGGATACGGATTCCAAGAAAGACTGTTGACGGAATCCGAGAAGAGGAGTAGCAGGAGAAGGAGCATCTGAACGAGCGGAAGATGCCAATGAGCGACAACTCCCCTCAGCAGAGGTGTTGGAGCCTTGACTGGCTGATAGAGGGCGATTGACGACGTCGGGTGACGGAGCAAGTAACGGAGCGGGTGATGGAGCGGGGGCTGGGGCAGGCAGAACCGCCGTATGTTTATCACGGTTTTCCCAGGCCACCGAATGGTGACGCTGCATATGCTGACGCAACGCTGTAGTCCCAACATGGGCCCCCTGGCCACGCTTGCATTTCTGGCCACATAGTCGACATACGGCTACGTTTACTTCCTCGGGCGGCTTGAGGAAAAATTGCCACACCACCGAGTAGGAAACTTTGCCCCCGCTACTCTTCACTGGCTGACTGCTACTTCCTCCGTGCGCACCGGCACCACTACTGGCCGTGGTGGTAGGCTGCAGTGGAGCTGGTGCTCTACTCCGTGGACGTTTGGCTCCACTGACACTGATGCGACCCTGCTGCTGTCTCCTGGGCAACCCACCGACTGTTTTGCTCGCTGCCAAGCTGCCACCCTCTTCTCCTGATGATGCGGAAGAAATTGCCTGATGACGACGAGGCTGCCAAGTGCGATCAACCTCCTCATCATCAAGTAGGGTCTCCGCCTCACTACTAGCCCCCTCGGCTGCGTCTGGGTCAGGAGACAGACCTGTCTCTAGACCGGCTACCGAGCCACTCTCCTCGCCAGTACTTGTTCGCTTGGCTGCTGAAAAGGCCGATGTCTCCCCCCGTTCCTGACCGCCCTCTGTTAGCTCTTCCTCACTGTACAGTGGGGCTGAGCCCACAGCATGCGATACTTCGCTTGGTGAGGGAACAGCAAAGGACAGGGGCAGGTAGAGGACACGTGATTTCAGTGGGCTTGGTCCCGGGCCATGCCAACTAACGGTTGTGTCTGACGTACCCACCGACCGTTGGCTGTAGGTGTCAGAGGTGACCTGGGAAGAGGAAGACGACCGAGCCAACCAATCAATGACGGCAGGGTTGTCGGTGGAGACACGACCGCTGGATGACACCGGGAGCACTGGCCTCTGGCTGCGAATACTGCTGCCTCGACCCCTTCCTCTGCTGCCACGTCTGCTCGCTCCTAAAACATTGCCTCCTCTGCCACTCCTCTGCATGTTGTCTGACATACTATTTAATTCAACGATTAGGTGTCCCTGAGTAACAATTCTCTGGCACTCAGTAACAATTCTGTCTGTCCCTGAGTATGAATTCTGTGGCCCTGAGTAACAATTCTGTGTCTGTGCGAGTAACAATTCTGTGTCTGTGCGGGTAACAATTCTGTGTCTGTGCAAGTAACAATTTTGTGTCTGTGCGAGTAACAATTCTCTGGCACTCAGTAACAATTCTGTCTGTCCCTGAGTAACAATTCTCTGGCACTCAGTAACAATTCTGTCTGTCCCTGAGTAACAATTCTCTGGCACTCAGTAACAATTCTGTCTGTCCCTGAGTATGAATTCTGTGGCCCTGAGTAACAATTCTGTGTCTGTGCGAGTAACAATTCTGTGTCTGTGCAAGTAACAATTTTGTGTCTGTGCGAGTAACAATTCTCTGGCACTCAGTAACAATTCTGTCTGTCCCTGAGTAACAATTCTCTGGCACTCAGTAACAATTCTGTCTGTCCCTGAGTATGAATTCTGTGGCCCTGAGTAACAATTCTGTGTCTGTGCGAGTAACAATTCTGTGTCTGTGCAAGTAACAATTTTGTGTCTGTGCGAGTAACAATTCTCTGGCACTCAGTAACAATTCTGTCTGTCCCTGAGTAACAATTCTCTGGCACTCAGTAACAATTCTGTCTGTCCCTGAGTATGAATTCTGTGGCCCTGAGTAACAATTCTGTGTCTGTGCGAGTAACAATTCTGTGTCTGTGCAAGTAACAATTTTGTGTCTGTGCGAGTAACAATTCTCTGGCACTCAGTAACAATTCTGTCTGTCCCTGAGTAACAATTCTCTGGCACTCAGTAACAATTCTGTCTGTCCCTGAGTAACAATTCTCTGGCACTCAGTAACAATTCTGTCTGTCCCTGAGTATGAATTCTGTGGCCCTGAGTAACAATTCTGTGTCTGTGCGAGTAACAATTCTGTGTCTGTGCAAGTAACAATTTTGTGTCTGTGCGAGTAACAATTCTCTGGCACTCAGTAACAATTCTGTCTGTCCCTGAGTAACAATTCTCTGGCACTCAGTAACAATTCTGTCTGTCCCTGAGTAACAATTCTCTGGCACTCAGTAACAATTCTGTCTATCCCTGAGTATGAATTCTGTGGCCCTGAGTAACAATTCTGTGTCTGTGCGAGTAACAATTCTGTGTCTGTGCAAGTAACAATTTTGTGTCTGTGCGAGTAACAATTCTCTGGCACTCAGTAACAATTCTGTCTGTCCCTGAGTAACAATTCTCTGGCACTCAGTAACAATTCTGTCTGTCCCTGAGTAACAATTCTCTGGCACTCAGTAACAATTCTGTCTGTCCCTGAGTAACAATTCTCTGGCACTCAGTAACAATTCTGTCTGTCCCTGAGTATGAATTCTGTGGCCCTGAGTAACAATTCTGTGTCTGTGCGAGTAACAATTCTGTGTCTGTGCAAGTAACAATTTTGTGTCTGTGCGAGTAACAATTCTCTGGCACTCAGTAACAATTCTGTCTGTCCCTGAGTAACAATTCTCTGGCACTCAGTAACAATTCTGTCTGTCCCTGAGTAACAATTCTCTGGCACTCAGTAACAATTCTGTCTGTCCCTGAGTATGAATTCTGTGGCCCTGAGTAACAATTCTGTGTCTGTGCGAGTAACAATTCTGTGTCTGTGCAAGTAACAATTTTGTGTCTGTGCGAGTAACAATTCTCTGGCACTCAGTAACAATTCTGTCTGTCCCTGAGTAACAATTCTCTGGCACTCAGTAACAATTCTGTCTGTCCCTGAGTAACAATTCTCTGGCACTCAGTAACAATTCTGTCTGTCCCTGAGTAACAATTCTCTGGCACTCAGTAACAATTCTGTCTGTCCCTGAGTAACAATTCTCTGGCACTCAGTAACAATTCTGTCTGTCCCTGAGTAACAATTCTGTCTGTCCCTGAGAATGAATTCTGTGGCCCTGAGTAAGAATTCTCTGGCACTCAGTAACAATTCTGTCTGTCCCTGAGTAACAATTCTCTGGCACTCAGTAACAATTCTGTCTGTCCCTGAGTAACAATTCTCTGGCACTCAGTAACAATTCTGTCTGTCCCTGAGTAACAATTCTGTCTGTCCCTGAGAATGAATTCTGTGGCCCTGAGTAAGAATTCTCTGGCACTCAGTAACAATTCTGTCTGTCCCTGAGTAACAATTCTCTGGCACTCAGTAACAATTCTGTCTGTCCCTGAGTAAAAATTCTGTGGCCCTAATAACGTTTCTGTGGCCCTAAGTAACAATTCTCTGGCACTGAGTGAAAATTCTGTCTGTCCCTGAGTATGAATTCTGTGGCCCTAACTAGCGTTTCTTTGTCCCTAAATAACGATTCTGTGGCCCTCATTAACAAGTCTGTGTCCCTGAGTAATGGTTCTCTGTCCCTAAGTAACTTCTCTCTGTCCCCAATTCTCGTTTCTGTGGCCCTAACTCTGTCCCTGTCCCTAGTACAGAGCGGTCTGCCTCTGTTCAATGACTGCAGGCAAATGAAGATTTCCAAAATGGCCGCTATATATACCTCGACCATTACACAGTGCTGGCTGGCTGGCTGCTGATTGGCTGATGCGATCACATGTCGTTGAGGAATGCATTATGGGGCAGCGCGCCTTGTCTGCGCGCCTTCCCCGACATCCCCGCTCCGTCGCCGCACATGTCAGCCGCCATTTTCGGAAAAATTTCGATTCGCGCGTCCGAATTAGGCTGTTTTTCGGATTCGGCACGAATCGAAATTTTTCCGATATTCGACTCGAATTCCACTTCGGATACTTCGATTCGCTCATCTCTAGCCATAACCAACAACCTCCCAATGCAGAGGATGAGAAGGATGCACTAAGACCTGGAATTGGCCTAGACAGTTGTTTACAGCCATCTGACCTTGGAGAGGAAGCACTGACACATGGTGATGGAATATTCAGCATTGCACCTGCACAAGGAAACACACCTGTCAGCTTCTTTAAAGTTCCTAGGCTTGAGGCAATGTCTTTCCCTGTTCAGTTCCCTACTGGACAGAATACATTGGACCAGGCAAGACAAGTCAACTGTCCCCGAGCATGTATTTCAATGCAAGGCTTTTTTGTGTTGATACTCGTTTTGCAAGAGACACAAGCTACCTCTTCTTTGCGCAGTTTGTCACAGAGACACACATGGCCAAAAGCAGCATGTCCATCCAGTTAAGAAAAGGAAAACCAAATACCAGGGATGGACGGAAAATATCCAATAAGTTGCTACAGGACAAGCGTGAGGTTGAGAGGTTGGTGCGAAATAGAGATGCCACAAGGTTCATGCAACCACTGAGAGGGAGTCCAGCTTACTGGGATAAAAATCTGAAGAATTTGCTAGCCATGGTCAGACAATTGGGTAAGCCAACTTTTTTTCTTACCTTCTCTGCTGCAGAATTCAGATGGCCAGAGGTAATAACGGCAATAAAGGCGCAACAAGGTCAAAAGGTGGATTTTGCAGAGCTAGACTGGGCTGAAAAGTGTGACATTCTTTGAGGTAACCCAGTGCCCACCATGCGCATGTTTGACAAACGGGTTGATGCTCTGATGCGAAAGCTGCTGTTGGGTCCTGCACAGCCAATCGGTGAAGTTATCGACTACTTTTACCGGGTTGAAATTCAGGCGAGAGGGAGCCCTCATATACATTGTCTCTGTTGGGTAGCAGGAGCTCCTATATTTGGACAACACAGTGATGACAAGGTGTGTGCCTTTATAGATCATAACATCTCATGCCAGCTGCCTGATGAAGCCAAACAGGCCTTACTTCACAGATTTGTAACAGAACTTCAAATGCACAGCAGATCTCATTCAAAATCATGCAAGAAAGGTAACAGAGTATGTAGATTTGGATTTCCAAAGCCACCTGGTAGAAAAACAAGGATAACTTATCCGATGCCAGAAGAACAAGGAGATCGTGCAATGAAACCACAAGCAGCCAAAAAAAAACTGAAACCAGTCTGGGATTTGCTTAATAACCCGAAAGTGCAGCTTGAAGACATGTCACAGCTACTGGCACAGTGTGATATGACTTTGAATCAGTACAACTCATACATTGAGGCATTTACCTCCTCAAGCGTGATTCTAATGAAGCGTGATGTCAAGGACTGTGTCAGGAATCTAGGAATGACCAGAAAGGTGTGGACTGACACAGGGAAACGCAGGTTTCAGGTATAGTATAATAATACAGTTTATTATTAGCCACACATATATATATATATATATATATATATATATATATATATATAAACGCACAGTGAACAAACCAACCTTCCACTAATCTTAGTACGTGCAGGAACACAGGCGTAGTCAGGGCTGGAGAGGTCGAATGGTCAGGCCGGCCGTAGGGTTCTGTAATGACCGTTTGGTGGTACCTCTAGCGGTCCTCAGGACAGGATTCCCCAGGGCGCGGAGTCTAAGTCCCAGTCTGCTTATTCACCAGGGCCCCTGATAGTGGGGATGGACTTGGAGCAGACAGGAACCAGGTCGCGGCCCCTGAGTACACCTGCTAGTGGTAGAGGGATCCGCCAGAGGTATTTGCAGGTAGAAAACCTGATGTGAAGAGGCAGAAGGTGTGAGCAGGGACGGCTGAATCAGTGCAGGATGGATGGATGGCAGAGTAGTTAGCGTGGTCAGACGGGCCAGGTCAGCAACGTGCGGGCAGCAAGGTACCAAAGGAGCAGGCAGAGAATGGTCAGGGTCACAAGCTGGGTTCAGCAACTCACGGGCAGCGTGGTACAGGGGATCAGGCAGAAAGATGGTCAGCCAAGCCAGGGGTTCAACAGGAGACAGTCAGCAGAGGTCAGGATCAAGCAGGGTCAGTAACGAGGCAGGCACACAGGATACCAGGTACAGGGGCTCATGGGGAAACATACACCAAGGCACAGACTGCAGGTCTGGCCATCCCTTAAATACACCTTCTGCAATCAGCCCCAGGTTTGGCTGATTGCAGGAGTGAGCTTCTGGCTGCTGGGAGCACCCGCTGGTCAGCCCTGGTACTGCAGCCCACACGGCAGGTGAGTCCCACCACCAGTGCTGAGTCCATTCCTGACAGACTGCTGGGTGAACAACTACAATCCACATTTGCTGACGGCCTGGAATGCCAACATGGACATCCAGTACATTCTTGATGAGTATGGTTGCATCATTTACATGTTGTCCTACATATCCAAGCCAGAACGCGAGCTGAGTGACTATCTCAAAACAATAGTCAAAGAAATGAGCCCAGAAACAGAGACAGAACGAGAAAAAATGAAAGAAGTTCTTCAGGCTTATTCAATACACAGAGAGGTCAGCGCCCAGGAGTCTGTGGCCTGTACGTGCAGCCTGAAAATGATGTCTTGCTCACGTGAGGTTGTTTTTCTGCCAACTGCTGACAACACACTGAAAATGAGTCTCCCGCTCAGTGCATTGCAGAACAAACCAGCCGATTCTTAATGTGTGGATGACGAGTTTTGTCGACAAATATAGAGCCATACCCGAAACACCAGAGTTTGAGTCCATGACCCTGATTTACTATTGTGCCTGGGCGCATTTCCGTGGGCGAACGTCTAATTTTTATGAGCGACCGTCTACTTTTACCCCACAACGAGATTTACTATTGAGCAGCGTCCATAAGTAGACGCCCAATCGAATTTACTAACGAGACACACGCCCGGAATCAGACTCACAAAGCAGACTTGCTAAGAGGCATGTCTAACACCATGAAAAATCACTGCAGAAACATGTTCACTTTGAAATTTGCTTTGCTAAATATCAGGACTTCACTTTAAACAATATCTGCCATTTCAGAAAAAAATTAAGAATGTGTTAAAAATAGTTTTTTTAAAGCAAATCAACACAGTAAAAAACTAGACGCCCGTGCAGTGTCTTTGGCCGGATATAACTGAGCATGTGCAGAACACATTTTAGACGTCCTCTCTGGGCGCTTGCTTTTTAGCCACTGCTCAATAGTAAATCTCAGTGTGGATTCCTCTGACAGCCGACACTCGGTCGCTTCTACCGTGTTTAACAAACAGCACTAAGCATATCTTTATGTATTCTAATTTGATTTCCTTAGTTCTAGTGATTCTATTTTTGTTTCTTATCCTTTATAATTATTTCTGTAATGATTTCACTTATTTCGAAGGTCTAGATAATATTTATTTTGACAGCTGAATGTAAAAATAAAGGTTCGCAATAAAAAAAAAAAACAGCGTGGGTCCCCCCTCTCATCCATACCAAGCCCTTCATGTCTGGTATGGATATTAAGGGGGAACTCCACGCCGAAATTTAAAAAAAAAACAGCATGGGGACCCCCTCAATATCCATACCAGACCCTTATCCAAGCATGCAGCACGGCAGGTCAGGAAAGGGGGGGGGGGTGAGCGAGCGCACCCCCTCCTGAACCATACCAGGCCACAAGCTCTCAACATGGGGGGGGTGCTTTGGGGCAGCGGGGGCTCGCCCCCCCAAAGCACCTTGTCCCCGTGTCGATGGGGACAAGGGCGTCTTCCCCACAACCCTGGCCGGTGGTTGTGGGGATCTGCGGGCGGGGGGCTTATCAGAATCTGGAAGGCCCCTTTAACAAGGGGGCCCCCAGATCCCGCCCCCCCCACGTGAATGAGTCTGCGGTACATAGTCCCACGACTCATTCACAAAAAAACAAAGTGTGGTGTAAAAAAAACACAGTACAGGGTCTTTGACAAGTCCTTTATTAAAACAATGTCCCCCTAAGTAGATCCAACGTCAATCACGGCGGCGGTGGCGACCCGAAAAAAGAAAAAAAAAAGTTCTGGTCCTGTCGGAGGCTTCCAGCCATCTGAAAAAAAGGCTAGCTGATCTGAATAGCTCATCCGAGTGACCCCGTCCCATGTCACATGCTTGCTGTCCCCGGCTGGGTCAGCCTCAGTGGAGAGACAGGGTGACAGTTCTTAAATAGGTAAGGGGCGGGGCCAGCCGGGGACATCATCCGAGAAACCCCGCCCCATGTGACATCAATGATGTTACATGGGGCGGGGTTTCTCGGATGATGTCCCTGGCTGGCCCCGCCCCTAACCTATTTAAGAACTGTCAGCTAGCCTTTGTTTCAGACGGCTGGAAGCCTCCAACGGGACCGGAACTTTTTTTTCTTTTTTGGGGTCGGCACCGCCGCCGTGATTGACGTTGGATCTACTTCGGGGGGACATTGTTTTAATAAAGGACTTGTCAAAGACCCTGTACTGTGTTTTTTTTACACCACACTTTGTTTTTTTGTGAATGAGTCGCGGGACCATGTACCGCAGACTCATTCACGTAGGGGGGGCTGGGATCTGGGGGCCCCCTTGTTAAAGGGGGCTTCCAGATTCTGATAAGCCCCCCGCCCGCAGATCCCCACAACCATCGCCCAGGGTTGTGGGGAAGCGGCCCTTGTCCCCATCAACATGGGGGCAAGGTGCTTTGGGGGGGGAGCCCCCTGCCCCAAAGCACCCCCCCATGTTGAGGGCATGTGGCCTGGTATGGTTCAGGAGGGGGGGGGCGCTCGCTTGTCCCCCCCCTTTCCTGACCTGCCGGGCTGCATGCTCGGATAAGGGTCTGGTATGGATATTGGGGGGTACTCCACGCTGTTTTTTTTTTAAATTTTCGGCATGGAGTTACCCCTTAACATCCATACCAGACCCGGAGGGCTTGGTATGAATGGGAGGGGGGACCCCATGCTGTATTTTTAATTATTTATTTAATTCACGGAAATAATTTAAAATTCAGCTGTCAGTGGGAAACCCCGATGACAGCTGAAACATTCCTTCTGTCCCTGCAGAGAGCTCCGCTATTATATTTGACATTAAAAAGTATAGAGACTGCAACATTGTATCTATTTGTATCCATTTCGGATATAGATGTTTTTATTCGGATACATATAGATACAATGTTGCAACCTTTATACGTTTTAATGTCAAATATATTAGCACAGCTCTCTGCAGGGACAGAAGTAATTACTTCGCTATTATATTTGCCGGCCGTAGACAGGGCGAAAATCGGACAATTTTTTTTACCGTTGGTGGTAACGTCGGCCCATTGAAAAACTGTTTTTTCATTTTTTTTTTTTTTTAAAAACGGTCAGTTTTCACCCCATCTATGGCCTGCATTTTTCTTTTTCATTTTCTTCTTCTTTTTCTTGCAGGTCATGGATCATGCGCAGATTTTTTATCTATAAAAAGATCAGCCAATTTGCCGATCATTGCCGCTAAAATCGGGCGATCTGCAAAATCGGCCAATTTTTATCCAAATTTACCGATTAAAAAAAGTGGCAAAATCCCAAAAAATGGCTGACCAATTAACCCACTAACGGCCCGAAAATCAGCTGATTTTTTTTTCGGCCGAATTTAGACCCATCTAACGCTGGCCATAGATGGGTCTAAAATCGGCCGATTTTTCTGCCGAAAAAAAAATCGAACGATTTTCGGGCCATTAGTGGGTTAATTGGTCGGCCATTTTTCGGGATTTTGGCACATTTTTTTTAATAGGAAATTTGGAAAAAAAATTTACTGATAAACAAAATATGCTAAAATCCTGAAAAATGGCCGACCAATTATCCCACTAACAGAAGAGGCCCTTGTCCTAACATGGGGACAAGGTGCTTTGGGGGGGAGCACCCCCTGCCCCAAAGCACCCCCCCATGTTGAGGGCATGTGGCCTGGTATGGTTCAGGAGGGGGGGGCGCTCGCTCATCCCCCCCCCCTTTCCTTACCTGCCGGGCTGCATGCTCGGATAAGGGTCTGGTATGGATTTTGGGGGGATCCCCAAGCTGTTTTTATTTAATTTCGGCGTGGAGTTACCCCTTAATATCCATACCAGACTCGAAGGGCTTGGTGTGGATGGGAGGGGGGGACCCCATGCCGTTTTTTTTATTTATTACGATGCTGGTTTTTAAATGTAATTTTTCCTTTTTTTTTTTTCACTATAGCTCAGAAATTCACCTGTCGCTTCCCCCAGCTAAAAGAGAAAGTTTTCTTGGAATTTATATCCCTAAAGGAAACAATGTTTACTTTGAGTTTATTAAAAGATACAAAGTTTTCTGTAACTTTGGGAAAAGTGACTTCTAAGCTTGTGAACTATAGTGAAGAAAAAAAAAAGGCTGGCATTTGCATTTGAAAATCGGCGCCGACATACACTTTGTATTGTGAAAAAAATTATTAACAATTGTGTAAACCGAGGCATTATTTTCAATGGATTTTCATTCGTAAACCGAAAATTCCGTTAACTGAGGTAAACTGAGGTACGCCTGTATTAGTATTGCAATCCTTGCCAACATACATCTGAATTGGCAACATAGCACAACATTTGTGTCCCATTTGCGATATCTGGCTAGTTACACTGACCTTTCCCAGGGACATAGGATTGATTCACACCACAGAAATACAGGCAAGATTAGTGTTCAACAGCTCCATAGATTAGTGGTTAGCCCTACTGCCTTGCAACGCTAGGGTTGTTGGTTTGAATCCCAACCACAGCAATGAATTTGCATGATCTCTGTGCGACTACCCTAACATACATGTGCTGGTGGCAGCATCTTTGCTTTCTGTCTAAATGATCCCTAGAATGTGAATTAGCATGAGGCCTTGTCTGTTCAAACACCTTTAAAGTAGCACCTTATGTGAATGTCAAAGGATGGGATGAGATAAGGGCCTGGACTAATGATTGATTGGATAATGCTGGTTTGCACTCCACCTCCTTTTGGGAAAGTTTGTCAAACCATGAAAAGAGTGAGTGAAAGAAATGGATTAAAAAAATAAAATAATGGCATGGAGTCCCCCCCCCCCCCCCAAATCCATACAGACCCTTATCTGAGCATACAGATACCACATGCCTTCAAAGATTTATTTCCTTTGTTGAATTGCCTGCTTGGTTCACACTAGATGTGATTTAAAATTGTGCTTTTTGTTGGCAATTTCACCGTGTTTTCTGTAGATTTACCAATGAGTTATTGCGTTTTCAATTGTGTTTTGCATTGCGATTTCTATTGTAGTCTATATGTAAAATCGCTACAAAATGCTGAAAAAGTTAGACGAGAACTACTTTTGAAATTGTGCTGCAGCAAATCGCTTACGTTAAGACTAGAGATGAGCGAATCGAACATGGCGAAGTGGAATTCATTTTGAAGATTAGGAAAAATTTGATTCGCGCCGAATCCGAAAATTAGCAAACTTCGGATGCACGAATCGAATTTTCCCAAAAATAGCGGCAACATGTGTGGCGACGGAGCGGGGATCTCTGGGAAGGCGCGCAGACAAGGAACGCTGACCCATAATGCATTCATTCATGACATGTGATCGCATTAGCCAATCAGCAGCCAGCCAGCACTGTGTAATGGTGGAGCTATAAATCGCGGCCATCTTAGAATTCTCCATTAGCCTCCGGTCATTCAAGAGAGACAGAACTGTCTGTATTAGGGACAGAGTTAGGGCCACAGAGACTTTAGGGCCACAGAATCGTTACTCAGGGACACAGAATCGTTACTCAGGGACACAGAATCGTTACTCAGGGACACAGAATTGTTACTCAGGGACACAGAATTGTTACTCAGGGACACAGAATCGTTACTCAGGGACAGACACAGAATTGTTACTCAGGGACACAGAATTGTTACTCAGGGACACAGAATCGTTACTCAGGGACACAAAATTGTTACTCAGGGACACAGAATTGTTACTCACGGACACAGAATCGTTACTCAGGGACACAGAATCGTTACTCAGGGACACAGAATCGTTACTCAGGGACACAGAATTGTTACTCAGGGACACAGAATCGTTACTCAGGGACACAGAATCGTTACTCAGGGACAGACACAGAATTGTTACTGAGGGACACAGAATCGTTACTCAGGGACACAGAATTGTTACTGAGGGACACAGAATCGTTACTCAGGGACACAGAATCGTTACTCAGGGACACAGAATTGTTACTCAGGGACACAGAATTGTTACTGAGGGACACAGAATCGTTACTCAGGGACACAGAATCGTTACTCAGGGACACAGAATCGTTACTCAGGGACACAGAATTGTTACTGAGGGACACAGAATCGTTACTGAGGGACACAGAATCGTTACTCAGGGACACAGAATTGTTACTCGGGGACACAGAATCGTTACTCGGGGACACAGAATCGTTACTCGGGGACACAGAATTGTTACTCGGGGACACAGAATCGTTACTCGGGGACACAGAATCGTTACTCGGGGACACAGAATTGTTACTGAGGGACACAGAATCGTTACTCAGGGACACAGAATCGTTACTCAGGGACACAGAATCGTTACTCGGGGACACAGAATCGTTACTCGGGGACACAGAATTGTTACTCGGGGACACAGAATTGTTACTCAGGGACACAGAATCGTTACTCGGGGACACAGAATTGTTACTCAGGGACACAGAATCGTTACTTTCTGCTTCACAACCACTATTGAATTAAAGAGTATGTCAGACAACACGCAGAGGAGTGGCAGAGGAGGCAATGTTTCAGGAGCGAGCAGACGTGGCAGCAGAGGAAGGGGTCGAGGCACCACTAGTCGCAGCCAGAGGCCAGTGCTCCCGGTGTCATCCAGCGGTCGTGTCTCCACCGACAACCCTGCCGTCATCGATTGGTTGACTCGGTCGTCTTCCTCTTCCCAGGTCACCTCTGACACCTACAGCCAATGGTCGGTGGGTACGTCAGACACAACCGTTAGTTGGCATGGCCCGGGAGCAAGCCCACTGAAATCACGTGTCCTCTACCTGCCCCTGTCCTTTGGTGTTCCCTCACCAAGCGAAGTATCGCATGCTGTGGGCTCAGCCCCACTGTACAGTGAGGAAGAGCTAACAGAGGGCGGTCAGGAACGGGGGGAGACATCCGCCTCTTCAGCAGCCAGGCGAAGAAGTACTGGCGAGGAGAGTGGCTCAGTAGCCGGTCTAGAGACAGGTCTGTCTCCTGACCCACACGCAGCCGAGGGGGCTAGTAGTGACGCGGAGACCCTAATTGATGATGATGAGGCTGATCGCACTTGGCAGCCTCGTCGTCATCAGGCTATTGCTTCCGCATCATCAGGAGAAGAGGGTGCCAGCTTGCCAGCGAGCAAAACAGTCGGTGGGTTGCCCAGGAGGCAGCAGGGTCGCAGCAGTGTCAGTGGAGGCAAACGGCCACGGAGTAGAGCACCAGCTCCACTGCAGCCTACCACCACGGCCAGTAGTGGTGCCGGTGTGCACGGAGGAAGTAGCAGTCAGCCATTGAGGAGTAGCGGGGGCAAAGTTTCCTACTCGGCGGTGTGGCAATTTTTCGTCAAGCCGCCCGAGGAAGTAAACGTAGCTGTATGTCAACTATGTGGCCAGAAAGTCAAGCGTGGCCAGGGGGCCCATGTTGGGACTACAGCGTTGCGTCAGCATATGCAGCGTCGCCATTCGGTGGCCTGGGAAAACCGTGATAAAGATACGGCGGTTCTGCCTGCCCCAGCCCCCGCTCCATCACCCGCTCCGTTACTTGCTCCGTCACCCGACGTCAATCGCCCTCTATCAGCCAGTCAAGGCTCCAACACCTCTGCTGAGGGGAGTTGTCGCTCGTTGGCATCTTCCGCTCGTTCAGATGCTCCTTCTCCTGCTACTCCTCTTCACGGATTCCGTCAGCAGTCTTTCTTGGAATCCGTTTCCAAGAGACAACAGTTTGCGAGCACGCACCCGACGGTGCAGAAGCTGAACGTCCTCCTGTCCAAGTTGCTGGTGCTGCAGTCCCTCCCTTTCCAAGTGGTGGACTCAGCACCTTTCCGAGAAATGATGGCTTGTGCCGAGCCGCGGTGGAGAGTGCCAAGCCGGCATTTCTTCGCCAAAAAGGCAGTGCCAGCCCTGCATTCACATGTAGAAGAGATGGTGGGCCAGTCTTTGAGCATGTCGGTCTCTGCCAAAGTGCACGGCAGCGCCGACGTGTGGAGCTGTAACTACGGTCAGGGACAGTACATGTCATTTACGGCCCACTGGGTGAACGTGGTGCCGGCACAGCCGCACCAGCAACTTGGACAGGTCATGCCGCTTTTGCCTCCACGTTTGCACGTCCTTGGTCCAGCAAAGATGTCCGCCTCTACCACCTCTTCTTCCGCCGTGTCCTCAGCCGCCACCCCCGTGCCAAGTCCCATTACCCGACCGGCATATCACATGTGCAGGGCGCAACGGTGTCACGCTGTGCTGCACCTGGTATGCCTTGGCGAACGTAGTCACACAGGGGAGGAACTTCTGAGTGTAATGAACAGAGAAATCGACAGATGGCTGTCTCCGCGCAAACTGAAAATCGGAACCATGTTGACCGACAACGGAAAGAACATGGTGTCTGCTCTGCGTCAAGGAAGGTTGTGCCATGCGCCATGCATGGCTCACGTGTTCAATCTGGTTGTCAAGCATTTCCTAAAATCCACCATCCCACTGCAAGACATCCTTAAAATGTCACGTAAACTTTGCATGCATTTCAGCCATTCCTACACAGCAAAGCACACCCTCCTTGAGCTGCAGCGGCAGAACGGAATTCCACAGCATCGCCTGATCTGCGACGTTGCAACAAGGTGGAATTCAACCCTACATATGTTAGACCGCCTTTACGAACAGCGAAAGGCCATCACCGATATCCTGATGTTACAAGCGGATAAAGGTACTCCCCTGTGTAACTTAGATGTCAGCCATTGGCAGCTCATGCGTGACACCTGCCGCTTGCTCAGGCCCTTTGAGGAGGCCACGCTATTCGTGAGTCGGCAGGACTATGGGATGAACGACGTCATTCCTCTGTTGCACGTCCTGGAACAAATGCTGTTAACAATGGCTGGTCAGGGTGCGGTAGACGTGGCGCACAGATCTCAACGCCACATGACCCCTGTGGGGACAGGACAGGAAGAAGAGGAGGAGGTAGAGGAGGACATTGGTGCTCAGGAATTATTGAGTGAAATGGGTGGTTTTTCCACTGAGCGGACAGGAGTGGAGGAGCAGGAGCATCTGGTAGAGGAGGAGGAGGAGGAGACAGAGGACCCAGACGCACCGTGGCAGTATGCTGTAGAGATGGAGGCAGGGAGTCCCTCGCATTCCTTGGCACAAATGGCCCATAGCATGCTCGGTTGCTTGCGTAGCGACAGCCGAATAATAACCATCAGACAGAGGGATGACTTTTGGCTGTCCACCTTGTTGGACCCTCGCTACCGTTCAAAAATGGTGGCCTTTTTCACACCTGCTGAGAGGGAGGCCAAAATAAAGTACTATAAAAACCACCTATGTAGTCAGTTGGTCTCTGCCTTTCTGCGCCAACGTCCATCCTCAGACACTGTGGGCCCTGTGCGCTCGCGTTCCGCTGCCATGGCAGCAGGGGAGGGGTGGGGTGGTAGGAGCAGTGGCAGCTCCACCAGCAGCAGCTGCCTCAGTCTGCAGTCGATGATGAGTAGCTTTCTTCACCAGCGCAGTGAGGAAACTACTAACCAGCCGCAGCAGCAGCAGCATCAGGTGGACCTGGAGCAGGACCTCAAACAACAGGCTCGGGCCTACTTGGACAGCACCCTGCCAACCGAGGTAGACAATCGCCTTGACTACTGGGCAACGAAACTTGACCTTTGGCCCCAACTAGCTGAATTTGCCCTTGAAAGGCTGTCATGCCCGGCCAGTAGCGTGGCATCGGAGCACGTGTTTAGTGCGGCAGGAGGTATTGTAACTCCGCGGAGGACACGACTGTCCACCCAAAGTGTGGAGAGACTCACGTTTGTGAAAATGAATCAGGCGTGGATTAGTCTGGATTTCAAACCACCAGTTCCTGACACAACTGACTAAATCCGCCATGAATCATGCCCCAAACATGTTATTATTTTTAACATAGGCCTCTGTATGGCCTTCAATTTAAGCTGCTTACGCTTCGCCACTCTGCCATGGGCCCCTGTACCGCCTCCTCTTGCTGCTGCCAGGTCCAGAGTGTGTCATGGGTCCCTGTACGGCCTCCCATTGCTGCTGACTTCATCGCCAGACTCTGCCATGTGCCACTTTCAGGTCTCCTTACACTGTTGGTGGGTTCCATTTTGTGATAGGGTGCTGTATGGCCTCCCATTGCTGCTGCCTCCACCGCCACCCTGCGCCATGTGCCTGTCGTCTGCTCACGCTGCTGACGGCTTCTGCTTTTTAACCGAGGCCTGTGTATGGCTTCCGAATACTGCTGCCTCCACCGCCACCATGCGCCATGTGCCACTTTCAGGTCTCCTTACACTGTTGGTGGGTTCCATTTTGTGATAGGGTGCTGTATGGCCTTCCATTGCTGCTGCCTCCACCGCCACCCTGCGCCATGTGCCTCTGTCGTCTGCTCACGCTGCTGATGGCTTCCGCTTTTTAACCGAGGCCTGTGTTTGGCTTCCGAATACTGCTGCATCCACCGCCACCCTGCGCCATGTGTCTCTGTCGTCTGCTCACGCTGCTGACGGCTTCCGCTTTTTAACCTAGGCCTGTGCATGGCTTCCGAATACTGCTGCATCCACCGCCACCCTGCACCATGTGTCTCTGTCGTCTGCTCACGCTGCTGACGGCTTCCGCTTTTTAACCTAGGCCTGTGTATGGCTTCCGAATACTGCTGCCTCCACCGCCACCCTGCACCATGTGCCTCTGTCGTCTGCTCACGCTGCTGACGGCTTCCGCTTTTTAACCGAGGCCTGTGTTTGGCTTCCGAATACTGCTGCATCCACCGCCCGCTCACTGCTGCTGCCAGGCCCGTAATCTGTCATGGGCCCCTGTACCGCCTCCTCATGCTGCTGCCAGGTCCAGAGTGTGTCATGGGTCCCTGTACGGCCTCCCATTGCTGCTGTCTCCATCGCCACACTCTGCCATGTGCCACTTTCAGGTCTCCTCACACTGCTGGTGGGTTCCATTTTGTCATAGGGTGCTGTATGGCCTCCCATTGCTGCTGCCTCCACCGCCACACTGTGGCTCCACACTCTGGTTTTGGCCCCGTGACTGCCGAAATGAGTGAAGTGTGCGGTGATTCTAAGATCGACGGCACTCATCTGCATGTCATACTGACTGACAGTATTAGTTCTCTTCCCCAGCAGACTCCAAGGGCATTTAAATTAAAGGTACAGTGTTCTGCACTAATATAAAGGCTCTCTGAAGCCTAGAAACACCCTTTTTATAAGTTAAATTCGCAGCGAATATATTCGCCTCGAATCGAATTTATTCCGCGAATTCGGCGAATCAGCCGAATCGAATTTTTGAATAATTTGCTCATCTCTAGTTAAGACACTCACATCCACATTCATTAGATCGGATATCAGGTACAATTTCAATTCCCAAATCGCACCTGAAATCGTGCACCCTGGATGTGACTTGGCATGCGATTTGCATGACATGCGACTTGCAAATCGTATGCCAAATCGCACCCTATTGTCTGCTATTAGAGCAGTCACATGGGTGCGCTTCCGACACTGATTTCTAAAGTAGTACATGTTCTACTTTTGTGGTGATTTGCATAGATATCTGTGTCAGATGTCTTGCAAATCGTAAGGAAATCAGCATCTTCACTGTACGTCGCACAATTTCTAATTGATATGACCTTTTTATGTTTGATTTCCTGAATGTTTTTCCGATTTATTAAAATGCCGCATACTAGCAAAAGTGAATTGACATTTTCAGTATTGCATGCGAGAAGTGGTCATGTGACTGCCTTAACTCATGCGATAATCTGGAGTGAATTGTGCCCACAGGGCCAAGAAATATTCCCAATAGGGTTCCCTTTCACATCCCTGTTCAATGTTCTGTTGTATGCTGCACAGGTACACTTCACTGTGGCTTTCTTTCTGACTCTGATTTGTGGGGCCTGTATACCAAGGGTTAACGCAGGTGGGAAGAGAATTAATCAGGTGCAAACACTTTCTCTGACCAAATGAATGACAGTGGTGGGTGTGGCCTACCTTATATGAAGAGACCCAGTAGTGGTGATTTTTTGCCTTGTACAGGCACATTATTTCTGCAAGTCCTTGTCTGTGGTGGTTTGGGGAGGAAGAGATATTGTGGTGAATTGCCCCAGGCCACACTCACGCTGTGTTTTGATGTGGGCTGTAAATGTTTTGCTTGTTCTTCCTTCTAAGGTGTGTTTGTGTGTTATTGTACAATGATTGTGTTTATTATCTTTGCATTGTAATCCTAACACATGTCCATTGCTCTGCTCTTCCAAGTTTGCTTTATTTAGAATGAAATGCAGTTTTCAGACAAACATGGTGAGAAATGTATGTGTGGGGGATTTGGGGAGGTGGGAGGTGTTTTTATTTTGGCACGTATGTATTTTTATATTGATATTTCGATCTGCAGCTTGTTTTGTGAATAAGCCCAAGTGATATTAACCGTTTGTTTCCTGCTGTAACCTGTGAAAGCACAGTTCATTATAAGTATAATCTTTTAGATTGTAAGCTCTTATGAGCACGACCGTTCTATTTTAGCAATATCAATCCTGTGTGTTTTTTTTTGTTTTTTTTTACACACCAAGATATTGAATGTAGCTTTTTGTTGCTGTCCAAATAAATGTGGAATATGTATTTGATCAATAAACATTTGTACTATGTATTTTTTGGGGGGATTATTTCATGTTCTAGTTGAATGTTGCACAGGAGCTAAATGGTTAGCACTTCCACTTGGCAGTACTAGGATCATTGGTTCGAATCCCAGCCACGGCACTTTCCGCTTGGAGTTTGCATGTTCTCCCTGTGCCTGTGTTTCCTCTGGGTACTCCGGTTTCCTCCCACACTCTAAAGACATGCTGGTAGGTTAATTGGATCCTGTCAAAATTGGCCCTAGTATATGTATGAATGTAAGTTAGGGCTCTTAGTACGCCCCTTGAGGATTAGGGACTGATGTGAATTTACCACATCTATATGTAAAGCGCTGCGTAAATTGACAGCGTTATATAAGTATCTGAAATGTACTAGCACCCCTAACACTTATTTTTGCTAGCTATATAATATTCCCAAATTTTCCTTGTTAGAGCGCACATGTGCAAGTGTGTCCAAATAACAAACCAAAAGCTCCCTATTGTACCACAAGACCATGTTCTGTACCAATGAATAGGTTGTGTTCAATGTGCAGCTAGCTATTCTTTTTCTACAATCCTCTTAACAGTAATAAATTGGGCCCCCAATTTATGTTGACTTTGGGCCTTTACTGGCAAATATATATTCGCCAATGTCATATACACAGTATAGCTGCAAGCATACATTCACCAATGCCAAATCTACAATAGAACTGCAAACATATATTTGCGAATGTCATATACACAATGGAGCCGCATGTAAAATTGCTATGGTGCACAAATAAACACCAAGACGGCTGTTGGAGGAGGCACTAGAGCAGCTGTCATACCGGAAATACGTCATGTTGGCGGAAGGATGTTTGCACACACCCGGAAGTGGAAGTGGGGAGTGTGAGTGGATGGGAGTGTAGTTAGGAGAGTTTAGTGGCAATTTGCAAGTCTATTTTTTAGTTTTGTGAATTGTTCTTTTGTGGAATTCCAGACCACATCTGGACATGGTGAGATCGCTGTTCTCCACCGAGGAGCTAATCCTCATTTGCTGGGGAAACATTACTAATAATTGTATTTTCAGTTGAAAACATGTCCAATTCCTATATCCATTGAGGTACGTAGCAGAGGTTCAAGGTTCTTCCTAACTATACAGGTGGCACAGACACAAGCATACACCCAGGGCCACTGTTAGATATCATGGGGCCCTGTACAGCATACCTGACAGCCCCCCACCGCCAGAGAAAATATCCAAATTATATTTATGATAAAAATACACTAAAAACATTATTAATGGGCATAATCCCAACCATATTCCTGTGAAATCTAAATGATAAAACTGTACTGAGTTCATAAATAAAGCTGTGTCTGTAACTGAGGTGTAATTGAGATTTTGGGGCTCATGGGTGCTGTGGCCTGTAGAGTGGGCATCAGTGGTTTGTTTTTGTGGCTATCGCCGTTTGCAGGCAACCTATGTTACACTATGGAATTGCTGCAGGTCATAATTTGACAAGCATATGGGTGCAGGTGTACAGCCCTGAACACAGACAGTGAGCATTCAGGGCCACTTCCCCACGCCTTCACACCTGTCAGATTAAACCTGTGTTCATACAACTGCTGTGTCCCCATAGTGTAACAGGTGGCTCTAGCCACATAAACAACCCACTCATTCATGCTGTACAGGCCAGAGGACCTGTGTGAATGGGGCATTTTTTACTTTTATTTTTTTCCTCAGCTCGTAATTTCAATGGCCTGCCTAATGTGTGGGAACATGCAAAAATACTGCAGGCATATTATTTTAAAAGTGTGTTGCACCTAACCGCGCCCATCTGCAAAGGGCATTGCATTTCTTTGCTGTGCTGGAAAATGTGTGTTCTTGCATGCGTTTCTGCACCACCAATGGTGTGAACAAGTCCTAAGAGCCAGTTCACACTATAAAAACAGTCTAGATGTGTTCCTGATGCGTTTTTGCATGCCCTTTTGGGATGCATGTTTAGTGTGTTCCAGTACATTTTGGATGCGTTTTGGACATGTTGCATTGCATTTTTGTATCCCTTCCAGTTAGTTTTTTCTACTTTCTTTTTATTCAATTTAATTAGGGACATGTGCGTTTTAGTACATTCAAAGACATTTCAATGTGTTCCAGTACAGTTCTGTGCAGAAATCTAAGGGCAGAAACTCAGCCATGCAACAAGGTCCAATGAACCTAACAGCATGTCTTTTGAGTGTTGGCAGAAACACATCCATACAGGGAAAGCATGCAAACTAGCATACAGCTATGACTGGGATTATAACCCATAACCCAAGTGCTGTAAGTTCTGAGCTCCAACCACTAAACCGCTGTGGGAGACACAGTTTGAGCTACAATATAGAATAGTTACAGTGTTTAAAAATGATAAAGCGAGCGCTGGTCAAATTATATAGACTACTAAAATGGTATTACACAAGATAAATATAACCACGAACAGTAGTGCATGAACTTGTGAAAGGTCATCCACCCTTGTGACAATGTACTACACTATTAGGCACCTTTCTGGCTCCTGTGGCTGAGCTAATTCCTCCCCAGGACCATTTGGGCACCCACCCTGATGGATGGATGGATGGAGCTGGATGACTAACCCATAGCTGCCAGCATACCGCTGCACCCCCAGATGTGTGATGTGTATAACCCATGCGCATTAATACTTTTGTTCTGGTGAGTGTAGACCAGTCCCAAGGGTGGTTTATCTTTCATGAGTTCATGCACTACTGTCCGTCACGGAGAAACCACACGTGCCATTCATAGGCACTCTCTGAGTTGGTACTCTAACACGAAGGACATTCCATTATTCAGGAATGATTATATGAACTTATTTTAGCACCATTTACCATTTTACATCATTATTGCAATTCTTTGCACTTTTTGGTTTTTACATGCGTTCATTATTGATCACATGCATTTATAGCGCTGCACTTGACTTTAACATAGAATAGTTACGTGATTAAAGAGAATGAAGATATATATTTATATTGGGAAATTAGAACTATCCAAATTATTTGAGATATAAGTTTGAAAATGTTTAGCATTTGAAAATAGAATTTATGACATTCATTAGTAAATGCATTAGTTGTCTGATCATTTTGGAGAAACAGCAAAAAAGAAAAAAAATAATAATAATATAGGTGTACTAATTATGTTACATTCTAAGTATTCTTTTCTGCTAATAGGAAAACGCCAACAGAGCAAAGCCCGTGCTTGTGCGCCATCTAGCGAACATATCCGGTATTTTACATAAAAATGTGCCAGACGCGATTCCACATTTACTAATTGCAAAGTAAACGTTCATCAATGAGATTGCTAGACACTGCTCAGAAGACTGACAGGTCTTGATTGATTTAACTGAGTCTTCCTGAATGTTCAGAGTCTGCTGGTAGACTCAAGTCTTAGTAAATCAGGGCCCATGTGTCTGGCAGACTTTGCATCCCATTACAGGGTTGTCTATGGCAAGCAAAAGGAAGATGGCAAGCAAAAGGAAGACGGCAAGCGTGTCAGCCTATTGAATGAAATGGGAATGATTCAAAAACGCACGAGAGGGAATCCTGCAATCATCAGGTACGCACGCTTCTCAGAGAAGAAGGACCCCGAGAACTACTACGGCAGACTGCTTAAACTCTACCTCCCCCACCATTCAGAGTCATCACTGAAAACTGTAAGGTTCCCAACACACCAGGATTTTTACCAAGGCGCCTGTGTGAGCTTACAAGGAGAAGAAGCAATCCGAGCAGTGTCTGCAATTGTTACCAGCAACCAAAAGACGTTCGAACAACACAACAAAATTGTGGAAAAAGTCTTGGATGACTTTGTAAAGAACAGCCCTGTTGAAGATGCTTGGAACACCTTTGCCCCAGGAGCTGAGTTGGATAGGTTGGAATGTATAGAGGAACGCAAAGAAGGGGAGCCATTTCATGAGAATGAACAAGATGATGTTCCGGAGTATACACGTCACAAACAAACAGGTGGAATTGCGCTTACTGTGAAGGCCCCACAAATGTGCCCTGATTTTCTTTGGAAAATGTACAGAAACCTTAACCGGACACAAGCTCAGACATTCTACTCAGTTTGTGACTGGTGCACTAACCGTGTGCATGGCCTAAATCCTGACCCATTCTATTACTTTGTCACTGGTGGCGCAGGGACAGGAAAATCACACCTGATAAAGTGCATCTATGCTGAGGCAACAAAGATACTCAGTAAATTTACCAGACTATGTGAGGAAGCAGACATATCCATGCTCAGCGTTTTACTAACTGCATTTACAGGAACAGCAGCTTTCAACATTTCAGGCAACACTTTGCATTCTCTGCTGAAGTTGCCAAGAAGCTTGAAGCCACCCTACCAAGGACTTGGAAATCTCATAGATGAAGTGAGGGCAGAGCTGTCAAATGCGGAGATCATTGTTATTGACGAGGTGTCAATGATTTCAAAGCCCCTGTTTGCCTACATCAACTGGAGATTACAGCAAATCAAAGGCAGTAAGAAACCTTTTGGTGGTATGTCAGTACTAGCAGTAGGAGACTTTTACCAGGTCCCCCCCCCGCTGGGAAAAAGTAAGCAACTCTATGTGTTTGAGGAAAATAACTATGACGTCTGGAAAGACTACTTTCAGATGATCACGCTGACAGAGATCATGCGACAGAAGGATGACATTTCATTTCCTGAGCTTTTGAATAGAATCAGAGCGAAGCAGAAGACTGGCACCTTAAGCAATGATGACAATGCTCTGCTTGCTCAGGCTTTGACAGATCACACCCACTGCCCTAATGACGTGCTGCACATCTTTGCCACCAACAAAGAGGTTCACAAACATAATGCCGCAACTGTGTCTGTTCTCCATTCAAACGTCACCAACATATATGCCGCCGATTACAAAAAAGAACCTAAAACAGGAGTGATGCAGAGGCAAGACAAACCTTTCAAAGGACACAAAGACAATCTGATTGACACACTGCAAGCAGCTGAAGGTGCCCGTATCATGATCACAAGAAACATTGATGTTGAAGATGGACTTGTTAACGGGACATTTGGCAAGATTGCAAGAATAATCATCCAGACTGACTACGGTAAACAAGCTTGGCCTTGTGCTGGACAATCCAAATGCAGGACAGAGATACCGTAACAAGTCGTCTGGTGATGCTGACAACTTGGTGTACTTAGAAAGGGTAGAGGAAAACCTGAGACAGAAAGGAGTTGTTCGCAGGCAGTTCCCCCTGAAGTTGGCTTTTGCATGTACGATTCATAAGTGTCAGGGGATGTCGATACAGTTGGCAGTGGTCTCATTGAAACGGGTCTTCCAACCAGGAATGGCCTATGTTGCTCTGCGTAGAACGACTATACTGCAAGGACTGCACATAACCGACTTTGATGAGAAGAAGATCTTTGCTGATCCTGAAATCACAGCCTCCCTGGACTCAATGAAGGATGCATCGCTGGAAAGTGTTATGCCCCTCTTAAAGTTTCTACAGACAACAGACAAACAGCAAACATTAACAATTATCCATCACAACACGGAAGGATTACCAGCTCACATTGAAGATATCAAATCTCACCACGATTTGGAGATGTTTTATGTTTCACTGAAACTCATCTCTCAGGCTCTTCTGTTGCTAAAAGTCTCCAGCTGGAGGGCTACAACCTGTTCAAACGCAACAGACACCTCTCGTACACGAACGTTCCTGACATTGCAAGTAAAAGTGGCGGAGGTGTCGCCTTGTATGTCAGAAACCATTTCAAGACCTTTGAAAAGCAGTATCATCACAATGTGACTGACGTGGAGTTCTTGGTTGTCAAACTGGAGTCCCCTGTACAAGCTTTGATTGCCGTTGTTTACAGGCCACCGGATTACAGTATTGGCCAATTCCTTACTAACCTGCTGGGCCTCTTGGAATCTTTGGAAAGAATGGATTGCCAACCTATAATACTCTGTGGAGATTTCAATGAAGATTTTCTGTCCAGAGAAAAGAAGCCAATATCTGACCTTCACTCAAGAGGATATACCCAACTGGTCTGGGCAGCCACCACAGAAAAAAAACACACTGTTGGATCACATTTACATCTCCAGGGTGCAGTACTGTCTCCAGTCAGGAGTACTGCACAGTTATTACAGCTATCATGATCCTGTGTATTGTGTTTTGAGCAGTGGATGTGAACATGCTTAGAGCCTGCATAAACAGGGCATGAGCGTTGCATGGAAACAGTGGTTGTGAATACTGATTATCATCAAACAGATAGCACATCTTCACCTCCATTCTACGTCAAGATGCTGAGACCCATGTGGTTATACCTTCATCTGCTAGGCTTAATAATGCTGTTAATGTTTTTATAAATGTATGTTTTAATGTAACTGTGAAGCACTTTGGGCAACAACATTGCAATTAAATGTGCTATATAAATAATTAAAAGTTGAAATGCATTTCTCACTCTATCAAGCTTGCCATGTGCACTTTTTAATTTGATCAATCAATTGGTTAGTGTAATGTTTACTATCTTTACTCACTCCAAACACTCCATAAAGTTACTCTGCCCAGTCCAACCTTTTCACAGTTACTCCAGCCACTCCAACCACACAACAGTTACTCAAGCCACTCCACCCAATTACTCCGCCCACTCCAGTTGTAGACTACTGGTGGAGGCAAGAACACTTCACACAATTTCCCCAGAAATTGTAGCTTTTCTAGTTACTTTTCTCTACAGGTTGTTTTTGTTATTGTTTTCTAGGGTGCCATATGGGTTCTGCAATCTCATGTACTCTGTAAAGAGAGTACAAAAATAAAAACCTAACATGGCAAAATAGCCTTAACAAACAACTAGTTAACCAAAGAACTACTGTATATGGTTATGATCTTTGCACCACACTTTTTTAATAATAAAACTTTAAAGTATAGTGTCCACATGTGCTCCGTTATCTGTATTTTCACTATGCATTCCTAGTTATATTCAGAGTGTCCAGTGTACACAAAGCTTTAGGGAATCTTCTTATTTAAAATCCAATCTCTTATCACCAGCATTTTGTGATATAGCCTTCATTCAAAGTGCATCTCCTTGTCACCACATAACCTATGCATTCACCTTAGGAGTAGACCCAACTTTACATTAGGTCTAAAGCACTTTCCCCTTTATTCTGGGTAAGCAGCATCGATCACCACTCTAGCCACCAGATGAATTACAATCTAGATCCATCCTCGATGATGTTTCAGACCGGGGCAACAGAAATCTCAGAAAAAGGAAGAACATATAGTGCTCTCTGCTTTCACTTAAATATTATATTAAAAGTGCACTCTACATCAGGCATATAGGTATGTAAACCTCCACTAAAATGGCCGCTTGCACACTTCCTGGTAGCGTCGTCATGTCACCGCCTCCACCCAACACGTTACGTCAGTTCATCTGGTGGCTGGAGTGGTGATCAATGCTGTGATATAAGAACCCCAATTAAGGGAGAAGGTGCATATGACCAAATGTAATGTTGGGTCTACTATACGGTGAGAATAAAATCAAAAGGCATATGTGGAGGATGGATAGGGAGTTAATATTCCCCCCGGAGGTATAATCCCTATGTAATAAATATAACTGCAACACTTGTATTTGGGACAATAATTGTACCTTCCGAGGTATGGTACAAAGGAGACGTCCATGTCTTTTTATGTTGCTGAGCTCACCAGTGCATTCTTCTTTCCACAGAATGTACTAAACTGTTGATTTGGATACTCTTAATGTTGCTGCTATCTGATGGATTTGTTTAGTTTTTGAAGCATTACAGTGCCTGTTTCATTTGCATGGACAGCTCCTCTGTACACATGATGTAGGTTCACAGCAATAGATTCCAAATGCAAATACCACACTTAGAATCAACTCCGGATGTTTTACCTGCTTAATTGATGAAGAAATAATGGAGTAGCCCACACCTGGCCATGAAACAGCTTTTGATTCAATTGTCCAATTACTTTTGGTCCCTTGAAAAAAGGGGGATGGCTACTCTTAAGAGCTGTAATTCCTAAACCTTTCCTCCAATTTGGATGTACATACCCTAAAAGTATCTAGCCTAGTCAATGCTTCCATGTAAGAGCTAAAAAACTAATTGACTATTTATACACTGACACGAATTGCAATTTAAAAAGCCACAGATGTGGAACATTAACCTCTAATTGGCATTTTAACCCATGTATGTCAGCTTGTGTGTCTGTACCAAGGCCAAACATTCCAGGGTATGTAAACTTTTGATCCGGGCCATTTGGGTGATTTCTGTTATCATTATGATTTAAAAAGGAGCCAAACAACTATTTGATAATAAATGGCATTTTTTGGCATGATCAGTCTTATTTTCAATATCAATGCCAAAATTTCTGCCAGGGTATGTAAACATTTGAGCACAAATGTATCATAAAACACTGGTGATAAGATATTGAGTTTTAAATAAGAAGAATCCCTAAAGCTTTGTATATATTGGACACTTTAAATATAACAAGGAACGCACTGTGGACAATTTAGCACATGTGGACATTATACTTTGAAGTTTAATGATTAAGAAAGTGTGGTGCAAAGATGGTTGGTACACATTGGTACATATGGATATGTTCTAATATTCGACAAGAATGTATATAGACTAACATATTGCACAGTATTATTGCACTTAATATATGAGAAGAAACTATTATATAAGTCCATAGTTGCATTAAGAAAAGTTAATATTTAAAGTGGTACACACGGATTATTTTTGGTACATGTGGATAAGACACAATTTTATGATTTTATACATTTTTTTATTATTAGAGTGATGACATGGAGCACTTTATGATAAATATTTATAGGGTGTTTATTTGATACAGAGTACTGCGCGGCACTGTTTCACATATTTTTAGGATATCAAATACTGTTTGAGTAGTAAAATATTCATCTTTTAACTATGATGGAGTCAGTCTTCATATCCTACATCCCTCACAAGTCTCAGGGACATTGCCAGCAGCAATGGAGAATTATTTGGAATATACATGTAGCAACATCCCTGCAGGAGCCACTGGATAGGATGGGCCCTCTGTTCTTTTCCTAGAGCACTTCAAAGTACTTCAGCCCCTCTGACACACTAGGGTGAGTGTACAAAGCATGCAATATAACAGAAAATCAATGAAAGTAATACTTAGTACCCAGTAGTAGTACTATATCAAATAAAACAGGCAAGGAACCAGTTAGTATTATTATTATACAGTATTTATATAGCGTCAAAGGGTTTGCTCAGCTCTGTACAATAGCAAGGGGGACAGAACATGAGACAAGACAGTAACAATACAATACATGAGGGGTTCGAGGGCCCTGCTCTTTCGAGCTTACAATCTAGGAGTTAGTAATGACACGTTCTCACCATATATGGTTAGTAAGCTTAGAAATGGATTAACAATGGTAACAACACAGTTTAGCGCACAGGGTGATTAGTAATAAGGACTAGGCATAAGATGACACTTGGCATCCAGATCAGCATAAACAATAGCATGGTCACCTAAAGTGCAGCAGTGATAAACCTTAACTTACAGAACACGGGATCTATACTGCCAAAGTGCATTCATGGCAACTATGTTAGGCCTAGACTGACTGGATGTGCACTGTCCATAGAAATGAAAAAATGGGAGGAGGGAACAAAGGGAACTTACAGGATGGTTTTATAGGATGGATATATGTTGTTCTTCTGCTAGCTATTATTGGGGCATTCTAAAGGATAAGTTCACCTTTCCACAAAAGTAATAAATGCACATTTTTTTGCAGGTAAAAAAATGTGCATCTATTATTTTTTTGTGTTGGAAGCCTGTAAAGCATTGCAGCAGTGATCAGCATATCGGTGATGCCATGCAGGTCTCCTGCACACTGTCAGTGTATCTGCTTGCTCGTACATCCCACACAGGCAAGCCGATACTTGATGACAGGTAGACTCAAATAACTACCACAGCGGTCATTAAGGACTACAAGCCAACAGCCGCTAAGGCTGATGTGTTTCAAGGCTCTGGGAAAGAAGGATATTCCTTCAAACCGTGTCAGCCTTCAGGGACCCTGGTGTGCCTCACCCATGTGCTTGGGAGATTGTTCCATTTGGTCAAGGAAGTGTGGCTTGATGAGCATGTTTACTTCTAGACTTGTGAGTAGTTCTATTTTGGATTTATATTAAATGTCTTTTGGATAATGCCCTAGGCTGGTTTACCCTCTCTTTTTTTTTTTGTTCTCTTATAAAAGCCTCAGGATCTGTTGTAATTTGCTGGATGGAAGAATGTAGGGATTTTGCCAGCAGTATTGTAATCTGTCTCGCAAAGTTAGAGTATGTAGAATGGATGGCATGGGCTACAAATGCTCATTTAAGAGATATAACTTAGAGATGACTTTCCTTTTAAAAAGATTAAATGCAGTTCGTGTTCTTGAATGAATTTAAACACAAGAAACCTCTAAATCTTAGTGTTCATCCCTCTGAGTCCATAACTGAAATTTTACAGAAATCCACATAAGCCTTAAAGGTGCCAGACATAACATGCATAACTCAAAAAGAAATTTCAAATAAAAGACAAAGAATAAAGCAAGGTAACCTATCTACAGCATATAACATCCTATTCCTCCAGATTTACAGTCCCAAACTTACTGTAAGCTTTTATCCCTAAAGCAAATGTTAAACTAGAGGGGGAAACGGTTTTCTAATGCTTACCTGGAGAAGAAGAGATTTCAATTAACCGCTTCCATGCCGCCCTATAGCAGAAATACTGCTACAGGGCGACATGGGTGCGCAAAATCACATACTGTATATATACGTGATTTTGCAGTTCCGGGTAGGGGGCGTGCACATTACCCGCAATGCCATTCGCAGCTGCGGCTGTCAATCACCGGGTCCTGGCCGTTGATTACTCAGCGGCACCCTGTGATTTTCGATGATCTCTGACGGGGAGGAGAACTGTTGTTTACTAACAGTTCTCCTCCCTGTCAGCTCCAGCACCCTGCTTTGGATGGCTGTGCACGGTAGGTAGAAAGGTAGAAAGTGTAGTAATTTACCTACTGGCGGGCACAATTAAGCTGCCACACCTTACCCGTTATTACCCTAAAAGAGCAGGAATCCGTGTATGGGTGTATGGTATGTGCTAGCCTGCGGTGCAGCACAGCAGCTTACAATCTTACACAAATCTACAGTATTCCCCCTCCCATAACTGGTCCTGTAGCACGTGCCTGAGTATTCCTTCTGAGCAAAACGCCAGTCTGGCTTAAATTTGTAGGATCAGCTCTTCAATGTGAAATGTCACTTTAAGTTGTGGAGTCCTTCCAATAATCAGTAACAACACTTGTGGCCTGACACAAACAGATACCCTAACTAACTATAGGCCTGGACTCAGTCTGTAGGCGCCAACACTGAAATGAGGTGCGTGCACGATCTTACCGACCCGGGTCTGCTTTGCATCCGCTGGTGATTCTGAACAGAACAAATTTCTCTCCAACAAGCATGTGATATTGCAGTGTATGCTGCGTTGTTCCTCTGCTCTCATCAGCATTACTGGCAGCAATCTTCCGTTCTCTGAACAGGATCAGGGTCTTGGACACGATCAGCTTCACTTAGCCGCAGCTCTGGTTACCGAAGGAAGCTCCCACACCTGGATGTCATCGGATTCTCAGCTCACAGGGCCCCTTCATTCAGCACCGTTCAAAACATGACTGCAGTCTCCTCTTCCTGTTCACTCCAACTCTGTGTGAAAACTCCACCTCTTCATGCATATACAAATATCTATGCAGTCTGAGGCTGTTAGAAAAACAGTGACATCTTGTGGCAAAACCGCAGAATGTCAGTCAAAACATTAATTTACTTCCACACAGTGTTCAAACAATGAGAGCGGTTTCCCCATCTCACAGAGGGAGACAGGCACAGCTCTCCCCTGCACACCACTAGCCCAGCAGTGAATGCTGGATCTGCATCATCATCACCAACAAGCAGTCCTCAGAAGAACAAACAGTGCTGTTCTCCAGATGTGCAACATGTGGGTGAGCAATCTACTGATTCTTTTTCACACAACACTACAAGAGAATTCATAGAACATCTGGAGGATTACCCTGCAGAGTCCTTGCCGCTTACTGCCGCAGTTATGAAGGATATGTTAGTTACTCTCAAGGATTCCCTGCATAAAGATATGATGAGCTTTGTAACACAAGTTAATAAAGAAGTTGACAATCTAGGTGAGTCGGTAACACGTGGAAACTAAAATGGGCAAATTTGCCACAGCTCATAACAAATGAGCTGATGCACATAACGAGGCAGAGAATGATCTGAAACCTTTAAAAGTGAAAGTGGCGGATCTGGAGGACCTGTCACAGATCTCCGCAAATATATTCAACAAATTATTTCTACACTGCTGCCACACACTCCGAATAGGGAGGTAGTAGTGGATAGGGAGCATAGACTGCCAAAGCCCTCTTTTCTTCCCAACCATATCCCTCGGGATATAATCGCGAGAATTCACTTCTACCACGTTAAGGAGGAATTGTTGTTCGCACAGAAGAATAACTCGCTTCCCGTATCCTACACTGGGATCTCTCTGTTTACCGACCTCTCACAACACACCATATTGGCCTGCAAAAAATTGCTCTCCTTCACGAAATTACTGCGTAACAATGATATCAAATACCAGTGGGGATTTCCTACCAAATTGCCTATTACCAAGGACAACCGTGTGATAACGGTCAATTCTGAAGAGGAAGGATTCCAACTGGCTAAAAAATGGGGCTTTCTGCCCGCGGAAGTAGAACCTGTGCCCAATAAAGCTTCTCCCAGAAAAATAACTTCTGAATGGGAACAAATAGCAGGATGACGTGAATTAATATATTTATACTCCTTCACTTCCTGGTTCTTTTTTGTTTTACCCGCTGTGCACTTGGACAGCAGATATTCAAGCTGCGCATCTCTGCATTTATCCCCCATCCGTTACAGTGATTTATTTCACACAAACCTATATGTTAACTGTTCGTTTTGTTTTTCTTCAAATTTTTCTTTCTTCCTTTTTAGTTTTTTTTTCTATAGAGCATCAATACCAGCACGCCACTGGAACTCAGAAGGATACTTCTCGTCTACTTTGGAGGGTCAAAGCCCTTTTCTCTTCACTGGAATTCCATGGATACTGTAAGCCTACCCATTTGGATCATAAACTCTGACATACAATTCCTACTTATACCACTTGAGGGCGACCACACCTCACATTTGCTAATTCCATCATGGTCTTCAATTTTGTGGATCTGGACGCCCTTGGTCTTAACAGCCTTTTTAAGAGACAATTGATGTGAAAAGGCTCAAAGGCTACATGGAGATGTGATTTGTGTTCAGGAAACACATTTTTCCTCCCTTAAAGCACCGCACTGCTCACTTCGCTTGTTCCCACATGTTTTCACGTCCAATGGTCCTGATAAGAAATATGGTGTTCTTATTGCTGTCCAAAAGTCTGTTGCCTTTTCATTACTATCTCAAATGTCCCACAGTAAAGGTAGATTTCTAATTATTGTCTGCAAAATCAACAATATTGTATATACCATTGTGAATCTCTATGCTCCCAATGTTCACCAGGTCCATTTTCTAAATTCTCTAAGGAAAAAAGTGGCAAAAATTCAGAAGGGTTTCTTGCTATTTTGTGGAGACTTCAACACTATCATAAATAATTTGCTAAATATTTCAAACCCTTCTCGCAGTTTGTGACATTCCCTAGCTCATGTTTTAGCTGAAGACAATTTGTATGATCTCTGGAGATGCCTACATGCATCTGAAAACGATTTCACGCATTACTCGGCCCCTCACAAATCTTATTCAAGAATTGACTTCTTTCTAACAGACAATCAATTACTGCAAAACATATCCAACAATGAGATTCATCTGATGATGTGGTTGGACCACACATCTATCTCCTTGAGTACTGAAGAGACCTTAAAATTTTCCCCAGTATTTTTATGGTGTTATGATAGCTCTATGTTTTGTAATCCTGCTTTTCGTTCTATTCTCACTAAAGCTTTACAGGAATATTTTGATATCAACTCTTCTCCTGACACAAATGTATTTAGCATGTGGTGCGCCCACAAAGCGTATTGTAGAGGTTTACTATTGAAATTAGCTTTGCAGGCAAGGCGTAACAGGAATCAAGCCTTTTCTGACATGGTTGACAAGATAGCTAGATTAGAACTGATCCACAAACAATTTTTATCTCCCACTGTATTGCAGGAACTCCAAATCACTAGACTTGAACTTAGGAACCTCTTATTATGGCAACATGGACAAAAGTTGAAAGACTAAAGCTACATTTTATATGCAGGAGAAC
Organism: Staurois parvus; assembly: GCF_062004578.1. Taxonomy (NCBI): domain Eukaryota; kingdom Metazoa; phylum Chordata; class Amphibia; order Anura; family Ranidae; genus Staurois; species Staurois parvus. The sequence continues at coordinate 657,861 of NW_028318323.1, forward strand.
AAAGCGAGCAAGATGTTTGCGAAATATCTTGCTGCTAAACAATCTAAATTATCCTCAATTCTGGACCCTATATTGAGCAAAATCACTTATCCCAATAAAATAGTGGAAGCATTTCCCTCCTACTATTCCCAATTATATAATCTTAATGATGATCCTCATACTCCTCAACCTACTCCAGAGCTGAATAATCAATTCTTTGAAAAAATACCACTGCCTACGTTAGAACATCAAAAATTAGAGGGGCTTAATCAACCTATCCTGGAAAGCTAAATAATCACAGCTATTAAAGCTTTACCAAAAGGGAAATTTCCAGGGGCTGATGGTTTTTCTGCAGAGTACTATAAAGAATTTCAATCCATATTACTACCTCACCTTAAAAGATCTTTTGATGAAGCAGTGCTTAAGTCCACATTCCCACTCGAGATGGTAAAGGCTATCATCGTCACTTTGCCTAAACCGGGGAAGACTCCAGACCACCCTCAAAATTTTAGGTCCATTTCCCTGCTAAACACAGACCTTAAAATATATGCCAAAATCATAGCAACTCGCCTCCTAAATATAACCCCTTGTTAGGGATCTGGGTATGACCAGAAATGTGTGGACTGACACAGGGAAACGCGGACTTCAGGTATAGTGTGAATAAGACAATTTATTAAGACTAAACAAAACATAGACGCAGTGCAAGACTAAACAACAACACAGTGCAAACAAACCAACTCAAACCTCCAACAGATAACAATAGAAACAATACTAAGCGTAGTCGGGCAGGCCGGGTCGGTAGCAAATGGGCAGGCAGGGCACAAGGAGCAGGTGGAAGAGTAGTCAGGAATAGCCGAGGTCAGGACAGGCGGAGTTCATGCAGAGTCAGGGATCGAAGCAGAATCTGGATCAGGCAGAAAGCAAACAGGATGAAGGTACAGGGGCCCATGGGAAACATACACCAAGGCCCTTATCACAGGCCTGGCCATTCCTTAAATACACCTGTTGTAATCAGCTTCAGGTGATGGCTCATTGCAGGAGTGAGCCTCTGGTTGCTGAGAGCACCCGCTGGCCAGCCCTGGTACTGCAGCCCACAAGGCAGGTGAGTCCCACCACCACTTGAAAGTCCATTCCTGACACCCCTCTTCTTATTAAGGCTTATTAAGGCAGATCAAGTGGGTGTCGTCAAGGGCCGACAAGCAGCAGATGATACCTGTAGAATACTTAACCTGATGCATTTGATTGAATCTCGTGGGCTGCAGGCTGTGTTTTTGCCATTGGATGCTGAAAAAGCCTTTGATAGAGTCCATTGGCAATATTTAGACGCTACTCTAAACAAATTCGGTATCAGTGGTTTTATAAAGTCACCTATTATGGCACTATATACAGTCCCTACCGCACAAGTATTTATGTCTAATGCTTTATCGGACCCTTTTAGCATCTCCAATGGAACAAGGCAAGGATGTCCTCTATCTCCCATCATTTTTTCATTAGTAATGGAACCTCTAGCAACTGCAATTAGAATTAACCCATGGATCTCAGGCATTCAAGTAGCATCTACATCCCATATAATTGGACTGTTTGCAGATGATGTCATACTTACTGTTACTAACCCAGTGAATTCCCTTACAGAAATCTTGGCTTCCTTGCAGTTTAGTGCAGTTTCTTACTATAAACATATTACAAAATCCTGTGCTCTCCCAATAGCTATAGCAAAAGGACCCTTGAAATACCTTAAAGACAAATTTCCCTATCACTGAACCCATAAGAAATTGGACTACCTTTGTGTATATATATATATATATATATATATATATATATATATATAGTCCTCCAGTCCTCCAATACATTTAAAGATAGCTTTGAAAAATTGTACCAGTCTATCATAGTGGAATTGCAGCGGCTTGACAAATTTGAAACCTCGTGGATAGGTAGAATAGCGGCGTTTAAGATGTTGATATTTCCTAAAATATTATATTATTTTAGAACAATTCCAATTCTTATTCCTCATGTCTATTTCCGTAAGTTGGAGGCGGCCCTAAAAAGATATATCTGGAGGGGGAGGAAATCGCGGATCCCATTCCTGTCACTCACTAAACATAAATCCAAAGAAGGGATTGGTCTTCCAGTACTTTCTACTTACTATTATGCAACGATGCTGGATCAACTTCCAGCGTGGTTTGTCCCATCAGATAAATTATGGGTACAGATAGAACAGAGTGTGGTTCCCAATAGAGACCTTCGGGCATTATTGTTGGCTAGGTCTGTTACATCCAAACTCTTAACTACATTTCTTCCATGCATCACCAGAACACTGGAAGCATGGATAATAGGCCTGAATAATTTGACTACCTCCTCTCCCAAGCTTCAAATTGATATTCCATTATCAGCGTATGAATACTTTATCCCGAATCTCAATACCAACCCCTTAAGGCAGTGGTTCTCAACCTTCCTAATGCCGCGACCCCTTAATACAGTTCCTCATGTTGTGGTGACCCCCAACCATAAAATTATTTACTCTTTACACATTGGAAATGTGTTGTTCGATGGTCTTAGGTGACCCCTGTGAAAGGGTCGTTCGACCCCCAAAGGGGTCGCGACCCACAGGTTGAGAACCACTGCCTTAAGGGATCTAGGTTACAGTACTTTCGCTGAAATAGGAAACTCTATCCCATGCAGAGGTCTACACTCTTTTTTGTAAATAAGAGGCTATCACAGTGTTAATCTGAAGAAATGGCTTGAAATAGATTCTAAAATATGGCAAGTTTTAACTAACCCTATTAGAATAAAAAAAAGGTATCTCATGGTTTTACAAGTTTTTGCATTATGACAATGATGTCTGTATTCCAAACTGCGTGGGTAGATGGGAGCAGGATCTACAAAGATCTTTCACCAGAGATCAGTGGGATGCAGCCTTGAGCAATAATTTGAATATTACAAAATGTACCAATCACTGTGATTGCTCTCTAAAAATACTCTACCTTACCCCATACAAACTAGCTAAAATGTATCCTAATGTGTCGCTATTGTGATGGAGGAATTGTGGCAGGGAAGGTAACCTGTTTCATATTATGTGGGAGTGTTCCTGCCTACACAATTTTTGGCAAGAGGTTTTTGCACTTATTTTGCGGGTATCTGGAATGCTGACTAGCCCGGCACCGCAGCTGGCGTTACTTCATATTACCTTAAACCTATTCCCTGGTCAATTTAAAACAATAATTGGCCATATACTTATTTCTGCCAGATTATCCATTGCTGCTGCTTGGAAATCAACAAAAACCCCCTCAATATCAGAAGTAATTCAAAGAGTACACTCGTATATCTGCTAGAGGGCTGTGGCCATTTCCTATCAGCATATGGAGAAATTTGACCTGAAATGGTCTAGTTGGAAAGAATTGTTTGTTACACATTATGAGTATACAGTTGCAAGAAAAAGTATGTGAACCCCTTGAGATTACGTGGAGTTTTGCATGAATTGGGCATAAAATGTGCTCTGAATGTCATCTAAGTCACAACAATAGAAGAACATAGTCTGCTGAACATAATACTACACAAACATTAGATGTTGCCATGGTTTAATTGCACATAACATGTAAACATTCACAGTGCAGGTAGGAAAAAGTATGTGAACCTTTGGACTTAATAACTGGTTGACCCTCCTTTGGCAGCAATAACCTCAAACAAACGTTTCCTGTAGTTGCAGATCAGACCTGCACAACGATCTGGAGTAATTTTGGACCACTCCTCTTCACAAAACTGTTTCAGTGTAGCAATATTCTTGGGATGTCTGGTGTGAATCGCTCTCTTAAGGTCATGCCACAGCATTTCAATCGGGTTGAGGTCAGGACTCTGACTGGGCCACTCCAGAAGGCGTATTCTGTGCTGTTGCAGCCATTGTTTTGTTGAATTACTGGTATGCTTTGGGTCATTGTCCTGTTGCATCACCCATCCTCTGCAGAGCTTCAGTTGGCGGACAGATGGTCGTTCGTTTTCCTGCAAAATGTCTTGATAAACTCTGGAATTCATTTTCCCATCAAAGACAACAATCCGTCCAGGCCTTGAGGCAGCAAAGCAGCCCCAAACCATGATCCTCCCTCCGCCATGTTTTACAGTGGGGATTTCAACTAAAAAGATTTGAAAAGAAAATAAATCAGATTTAAAACATCCTCCAATGTACTAATGCATTGTGCTGTATTAGAAATTCAGTGCATAGCACCGCCCAGCAAGCCCATTAAAGAGGCCCTGGCTCGAGCCTCGTCCAAGATGGCCGCCGCAGCTACACCTGGCAACAAGTCAGACACAGCCTTATGCTGTCCTGCAAACTGCTCAGCCCAGTCCCTCCTGCACATCAGATGGTGAGTCAGACACAGACCTGGGGATCCCTCCACGTGCTCCCACCTCTGACCTCTCATCACCTGACCTTCTCATGCATTTTGAGAGGATGCTACATAAAGCCCTGAAACAAACCTCTGACCGTATCAATGACAAGCTGAAGAAATCCGTGAATTGGGACAACGCACCGCTGACTTGAAACAACGGGTTGACAACCTTGACGCCTCTTGTCAGACACACTCAGATGACCTTGACCTCCTGCGTGATGAGAACGCGACACTACAGTCACACCTTGAGACTTTGAAAACCGGGCTCGCCGTTCAAATTTGCGGATACGTGGCTTCCCAGAATCGATTGTAGATGTCCAATCTACCATTGCAGCCCTATTTCAAGAGCTCGCCCCTGCTATTCCAATAGAACGCCTAGAGATGGACAGAGTCCACAGGGCGCTGGCCCCGCGACGCACCGACGGTCCTCTGCGCGACATTATTGCCAAGCTCCATTTCTTCCGAACCAAAGAGCACCTCCTACAAGTAGCCCACAACACAGGATCTCTGACATTCCAGGGTCACTCCTATCAGCTGTTCCAGGACTTATGCCCTACAACCATTGCTAAACGAAGAGCTATGAAACCTCACCTACAAGCTCTCCAGCAGCATGGCATACCATTCAAGTGGAGCTTCCGATTTGCAGTACGTTTCCACTTCCAAGCCCGAGAGTACACTTGCAAGACCCCTGAAGACCTTCTAGACACATTGCGAAACCTTTAACTCCAACCACCAGCGACTCCCTCTGATGGTTCCCACCAACGATCACCGTCCTGCTCCCCGCAAAAGTCCCATCCTCCTCATCTTGCCATAGGTCAACTTCATGCCCACAAAAGAGGACGTTTCTCTTCACCTGTTCTGACCCACCAAGATTCTATGGATTGAAGTCTGCCTACCCGTATGGGCCCCTCCGCCTGCACACCACCGGTCTGTGTCAACTTGCCGCCCAAGCATCCTCACCCAGTTGAAAGTTTGTATCCTTGAACTAGCCATTGCAGCTCTTTTTTGGGAATTTTTCCCACGTTAACAGTTTACTTGTTCTTTCTCTTTCTTTTTTTATAGTTTCTTATGAAACAGTAACCTATTTTTGTATTACATGTTAATTGTTGCACTTATGCATTTACCTAGGAACCCTGATCCTGGCCACACACGCAGATAGTACATCTCATAGTCCACATTGGGCTACGCTGATGGCATGTGTTGCCTGGACTTGGGGCTCCCCCAGTTTCTCTGGGAACTTAGTTTCCTGCTTTGCCTGCAGGATCCTAACACTGTATATCCATTTTTATGCTGTTGTCCCCTCGGCGCGCGCTACTGTGCACTCACCACTAGCCCCAGCGGTATTGCAGTTTTAGTACTGCTAGGGCTACGAATGCTCCCTGGGCCACCCCATCATTAGGGGACCCCAGGGATCATACTCTGGGTCAGAACGGCCCCCCACAACTTTCCTTTGACACCTTCCTAACCTTATTTTTTCCCCCCTCTCTTCTGTGTGACTCCTCTGTTCCTCACATTCCCCTGTGCTATCTTACCCCCCTCGTGACTACCTGCCTCCCACTCAAATGAAGATTTATCATCACCTATTGCGCCATTCACTCCCCACATGGGTTCCCTGAATAATTTTCACCCTGAACGCTTGGGGTCTTAATATACCACAGAAGCGCAACAAAGCCTTCCGCTCATTTGCTTCATACATAACTCACATAGTATACCTACAAGAAACACATCTCTCTTCCGCGTCCACCCCTACATTTTTTTGGTCCTTGCTACCCGCTGGTTCACGCCGCCTCTGCCGCCACCAAACGCAGAGGCGTACTTATCGCTTTCCACCGCACAACCCCCTTTACACTGCACAGTGAGATTAAAGACCCTGATGGGCATTATCTCTTACTAACAGGGCTTCTACTAGACGCAGAAATTACCATTGTCGTTTATTACGCACCAAACCAAGGTCCATTACTGTTCCTCTCTCATGTGTTGTCGGTTGACCACCACAAACGTGGTACCCTGTTCATCTGTGGGGATTCTAATTGTACTCTATAACCTTTATTAGATAAGTCCCGCCAGCCTCCCCTCCCGCTGGCCTCCAAGCAAAACCTTCAGACCCTATTACAACGCTACTCTCTGGTTGACACCTGGAGAGAACTCAATCCGACAAAACGCCAATATACTTTTTACTCCCACCCCCACAAGACATTTTTAAGAATAGACCATATCTTCACGACCGTCAGCTCCTCCCCCCGGCTTGTGGCCTCCGAAATCATCCCCATACCTTGGTCAGACCACAGTGCTGTCCTAACATCCATTACCTCATTAGCACCTTCTCCCTCTGACCCCTCCTGGGTCATCAATGACAACTTATTATCCCATCCATCACATTGCTCAGACATTGGGGCTGCCCTCGGAGATTACCTATCTTTAAACAATACCCCAGACATCTCTCCCCTCCTTTGGAAAGCACACAAACCGGTTCTACGTGGGTTCTGCATTAGCAAAGCATCTTTCTTAAACAAAGAGAAAAGACAGCAACGCTCTCGCCTTGAACAGGCTTATAACCAATCTCACCAGGCTTTCCAGGCAGTTCCCTCCCCTACCAACCACAAAGCCCTAGAGCAATCGCGACTGGCTCTTGATCTTTTCCTTACGGGCCAGGCAGAACTGTCACTTTGCATAACTCGACACAAATACTATACCAAAGCAAACAAACCTGACACGTTTCTGGCCCTCTCGCTTTGTAGACTTGATCAGACTACCAAACCTATTTGATTATGCGTCTCCCTGGGCAACTTCACCCGTAACCCTGAGCACATCTTACAAGTATTCCACAAGCATCTTTTGCAACTCTACTCTCCCTCAGCACCTTTTGACCCATCCCATGCAGAAACTCTCCTGGCCACCCTCTCTCTGCCGAAGCTTTCGGACCACCAGTTAACAGCCCTTGACCGTTTTATTACCCCAATTGAAACTTTAAATGCCATCAAAGACATGAAATTACGCAAGCACCCAGGCCCGGATGGCTTCTCCGCTACCTACTATAAAAAATTTGCCCACCTCCTTTCTCCCATTCTAACGAATGCCTTCAATGTAATCTTATCGAGCCATTCATTCAACCCCAAAACGGTAACAGCTAACATTTCCATGATCCTGAAACCAAACTCAGACGACACACAATGGTCAAACTACAGGCCAATCTCCCTCCTCAACATAGACATTAAGCTTCTGGCAAAAATTCTGTCTACCCGTCTCAATTTTTGCATAGGATCCCTTATCGACAATGACCAAGTAGGCTTTATCCCCACCCGGCAAGCTGGAGACAATCATATAGCCCGCACTCATAACATTCTCGCCTGCTTCCTGTCCTTAGACATCAGAAAAGCTTTTGATACAGTCTCGTGGCCATATCTTGACTATATTTTACGCAGATGAGGCTTTAGCCCCCACTTTTTATCATGGATCTTCTCCTTATACCACAAACCCTCAACACAGGTCAGCCCAATTCCCAAGCTCCCGTGGAACTCAACAGGGCTGCCCTCCATCTCCCCTGCTCTGCCCTAGCCATATAGCCTTTGGCCCTTCTGATAAGAGCTAATCCAGATGTCCGTGGGGTTGAAATAGGTGGTTCCCACCACAAGCTATGCCTCTTCGCTGATGACGTCCTACTCTTTCTTACCTCTCCTTTGACCTTCTCCCCTACCCTCCTCTGGCTTCTTGAGGGGATCGGCTCTATCTCTGGCCTCCATATTAATCCTCAGAAATCGGTAGCACTTAGCATATCCCCCCCCCCGGTAACTGGCCCATCTGAAACAGATCCTCCCATTCTCCTGGTCAGTTTTCTATCCCATTCCTAGGCATAAAGCTGACCTCCAACCTCTATGCACGGCTAACTATATGCCTGTGCTGACTCATCTCACTGCCCTCATGACCAAGTGGTCCTCCCTGCCTCTGGCCTGGTTGGGCAGGATTTCAGTCGTGAAGATGTCAACACTTCCCAAAATACTATATTTATTCAGAGTCCTCCTTATCCCAGTACCAGCACATTACCTCCGCATCCTACAGCGTCGTATATACGCCTATGTCTTGGGCCCCACTTGCCCCGCATACCCCGCTCTACCTTACATCAATCAAAACTTAAAGGCTGCCTTGGCTTGCCAGATATTAGCAAATACTACCAAGCAGCCCACCTTGCGCAACTACCTAACTACCATGCAGCCCATGAAATTCCCCAATGGGTCATCCTTGAATCAGTAGACTGTGACCCGCTTTCAACCGCTAATCTCCTTTGGCCCGCTGACCGTCACTCATTATTAAACCCCATCATATCCCATTATATGTCGCTTTGAGACAAACTGAAATCTGGCTCTCTCTTACAATCACCGCATATCCCCTTTCTTTCCTATCTCCGAAATCCAACCTTCCCCCCAGCCTGGTCCTCCCCACTCTCCTTTAGGCAATGGACCTCAGCCAATCTTCTCCGTGCCCACCAATTCCTGATGAGGGGTGGATTCATATATTTTGCTTCACTTTGTGAGACGCATGCCCTACCAGCCTCAGAAATATTTAGATACTTACAACTTGTTACAGAGATCTGCATAGACGAGGCCTAATCTCATGCATATACTCCCTCCTCTCTAACTCTGACTCTACGCCACCCCCCCCTTATGTCCACAGATGGGCGATAGACTTCGGTCATCGACTGGACCCTTCTGATTGGGACCCTATTTGGTCCAATACCAAATCATCTTCGCAAAACGTAGTAGCCCTGGAAACTTACTATAAAGTCATAACCCGCTGGTACCTGGTCCCAGCGAGGATCACCAAATATACACCAAACTTTGATGACTTTCTCCTTCTTCCTTGACATACCCATAGTCCTAACCTCACACTCAGCCGATCATCACAATATATCTCAAACTTTACTTCGCCACTCTTGGAGTCACACACCCCCTTCCCGCTCCCCTATCCTTCTATTTATTCTTACTCTCCTCCCCTCCCCCACTTGACCCCCTTCCTTCTGACCTTCCTACACTCTTTTAATTTCTTTTTCTTTCCCAAATCCCCCACATGATTCTGGGGAGCCCACCTCTACATTCACAATGTACTTTGAATATATATGCCTATGTATGATTTTACCTTCCTCCCACCATCCAAGTTACTGCATTTCTGTATTTGTGCCTCTCTCCCCTCCTTTATAAGGACACCACTCCTGTTCCCGCCAATACATCTGTACACATGTTTATGGAATGTCCCATATCTATGTTTCGATTCCCTTGTTAAAAAGCTAATAAAATATTTGAACAAGAAACTCAGTACATAAATTGCAGATGTCAGTTGTGTGCTAGCATAATTTGTGTTAATTGGATTAGATTAGATTCAACATTGTCATTGTGCAAAGTACATGTACAGAGCCAATGAAATGCAGTTAGCATCCATCCAGAAGTGCATAAATGGCCCATTTACAATAAATAACAATATAACAGTAATACCACAATCTGTGCAATGAGTAGTGCATTAATGGATGAAATATTCAGTAATGCAATATTGTCTAATGATTAGCTGTTCAATGCTTTAACAGCCACAGGAAAAAACCTATTTTTCAGTCTATTTGTACGGCTCTGAGACACCGGTCCATGGTTAGGGTGAGAGGCATCATTAATGATGCCCCTCGCCTTTTGTTGGTTTTGTTGCCTGGTCTCCCAGGTCGCTAAGAGTCTTGTGCAGTCAGAAGTGGAGAGTCTACCACTATGGGAGTAGGAGAAGAAGTCCATTCTGATTCACTCTTTCCCTAGACCTGATCATTATCTTGTTGTGAGGCAGAAGAGGTCTTGGTACACCATGTGTGAGACTTTAGCCAAGTGTTTACCTGGTGTTTTAGGGATATCTTTACCAATTTATATCATCTTGTCATCTGCAACAGGTATTAAGGCTAAGGTATAGCAGTGTCAGACTACCAAATCACCAATGGCTGATCAGGATCTAGCACAAGCTCGGCTAGCAGGTACAGAATGGCAGGCAGCAGCTACTTACATGCTGGAATTTATGTTATATGATTTATTGCTGTGCCTATTGAAAAGCTGCAAACAGTACTATTTTACATGATTATTGGGACCTTACTTTATATTTTATGCCATTTTTTTTTACACTGTCACATGTTTATGAATCTTTTTCCTAATAATGCTTGGCTATATTGTACTATAATGACAGTATTTCGTGCTCTTTTTTTTTTTAGCTTAAAGCTTTAACTGGACCGGTAAAGGCACCTCCTACAGTATCAGGCCATGTTGAAGAGATGGACTACTCAAGCTCTTCTCAACATACAGAAGAAATTTATCATGTCAATAGCACAGGCAAGAGGCAATGTTGATATAACAGTGCACTGTGTGCATATTGTATACCAATGTATAATGAAAAAGTGGTCGTGACACATTATGTAAAAGCATACGTTTGTGAAATAACAAATACATGCTTTGAAAGTACCTTACAAAAGAAGAAAAATGTAGTTATAGGCTGCCGTGTCAACAAATCGGTATGGAAACTCAGCATACTACCTATGTAACCATCAGTTCATCAGTGTGTAAGCTTGTGATCCAAAAACTAGGCTACTTACTGCACTAATTAGTATGTGTCTGTTGTCAAAGGATGTTTTCTCTACAAGGTCTTGTATACCAGCTGTATGAAACTTCTTCTCTGCTTATTGGTATAAAGTCCACATTTGTTCCATTAGATAAAAGTAAATGAAGATAAAATAAATGTGAGGATTGAGATGTTCAAGTTTGAAATGTAAACCAGCTTGATACAACACAGTTAAATAATTTTCCCTTATTACCCAAGTTGTTTAACGAGAAACTTCAGTCCCATTTAGCTTTGGTCCCACTCCTCCTCTGGTGGCACTATCTGGTCCATGTGCAGATATGCCAAAGGGTTCTGCCCAGCCTTTGGGTCACAGAGCCCTGCGGCACGTCTCTGCACACATGCCAGTGTCTGTACAAGTTAAATATTGTAGAACATGTCTGCTAAACTCCCGATCATGCAATTATTATTATTAATATTATTATACAGGATGTATTTAGCGCAGCGCTTTACAATATTTGGTTTCTCCTAATTTTGTAGAAGCTGACTTCTAGAGGTTAGTGTTTAAAGATAACATTTGTAGCGCCACCACATAAACTGAATATTTTACATAAAGTGATACAATTAAAGCATATAATATTTTGAAACAATCGTGAGATATTCAGAAAAACATTAAGTGTTATAATCAAGTGTTCTTTTCAAAACAAATGTTATGAAAGTCCTGTGTTTCAAATTTATTACCAAGTGTTACAATTAAAACATGCAATATAAATTATGTGTGTGCTTCACAAATGAATACACAAAAAGTTCTAAATTCCAAATGAAGCACTAAGTGTTGCAATCCAAACATGTATTATAATATCACAAAGTAATACATAAAAAGTGTATATGATCAATTATAAACCAAAAAAATTCTCAGTGCCCTGATTTTTTAAAATTTACTAAATAGATTTTGAAACAAACTCCAGATTTAAATGTAGAGCAGATCAATCGTATATAAGATCTTCATGATGTGAATCCCTTCACCAAAATAAGTAAATGCATACTTACCAACTACCGCATCTGTATGAGCCAAAGCATAATGATTGTTGTAATCCCAATAACCAAACCACTCCACCTGGACAGCTGCAAAGTTGCTTTGCTCTTGCTACTATTACATAGTTACATAGTTAGTCTGGCTGAAAAAAGACAAAAGTCCATCCAGTTCAACCACAAAAAAAAAAAAAAGTTATCATCGTACACCCACAGTTGATCCAGAGCAATTTTTGTATTGGAAAAGACATTGATTGCACGATGATTCATTACAGTGCCTGTCTTTGGGAATGGCACCCTCATGCACCTCCAACATGCAAACCAAGCGCAGCACAATGAACAACATCCTGTGAGTGGTGCTGAAATAAAATGAAGCCTGCCCCATTTTCATGTGCATTTTAGGCCATTCATTTTTGAACTGGCAGTTTAAAACAATCGATCGTGTGTCAACACACTGTGACATGCGCATTGCAGCACACAGCATTCGGAGTGAATGGGCTTTTATAGTGCCAAATCTTGCCCACCCTTTCTTCCTCCAGTACATTGCCTAGTGAAGCTGTTCATCATAGTTATGGGCCAATAGGATTGTGTGGGCAGAGCTTAGCAGCAACTTGAGCTTTGCCAGTCAGAAATTGCCAGGCTATAGCAATGACAGAAGAGTCTGGGAGGCTGCTGCAAGAATGTGCAGGCATCTCTAGGTGTGCTGCACCCTATTCCTTAATTTTTTTGTTTCTTTCCATTTGTCTTTTAAAAACAATTGTAAATCCCTTAAATTGAAACGAAACTCTCTCAATCAACATGAACTATTTTTAATCCTTATGCTTTTAGCATTAACAGATAGAAAGGTATAAAAAGAACAGTAAAAACAAGCGCTAGATGTCAATAAGAAGAAAAGGCAAGCCGCTGACATGAGAAGTGAACCTCTAAAAACTTCCAAACTAAGAATGATCAATAAAATGTAGCGCTATTTGCCAGAATAAAATTCCAAATATACACCGCGTTCCAAATCATTATGCACATTCTATTTAAGTGTCACAAAGATGAAATATTTTGTGTTTCAGTGTAACTCATGGATGGCATTGTGTGTCAGGGCTCTTTTGATCACTGAAAACAATCTCGGAAACTTGTGATAATTAGATTGGCCGGTGAGTCCAATTTAAGGAAAAACTACTAAAGGAGGGTATTCCACATTATTAAGCAGAGCACCATTTTCAAGTAATATGGGGAAGAAAAAGGATCTCTCTGCTGCCGAAAAGAGTGAAATAGTTCAATGCCTTGGACGAGGTATGAAAATATTAGATATTTCACGAAAACATAAGCATGATCATCGCACTATTAAGAGATTTGTGGCTGATTCAGAGCACAGACGGGTTCGTGCAGATAAAGACACATTGAGGAAGATTTCTGCCAGATCCATGCATTGGATCAAGAGAGCAGCTGCTAAAATACCATTACATAGCATCAAACAGATATTTGAAGCTGCTGGTGCCTCTGGAGTCCCACGGACATCAAGGTGGAGTCCTCCAAAGTCTTGCAACTGTGCATAAACCTTTTATTTGGCCACCACTAACCAATGCTCACAAGCAGAAACAGCTGCATTGGGCAGAAAAATACATGAAGACTAATTTTCAAACAGTCCTATTCACTGATGAGTGCCGTGCAACCCTGGATGGTCCAGATGGATGGAGTAATGGATGGTTTTTGGATGGCCACCCTGTTCCAACAAGGCTGCGACGTCAGCAAGGCGGTGGTGGAGTCATGTTTTGGGCTGGAATCATGGGAACAGAGCTGGTCAGCCCCTTTAGGGTCCCCGAAGTATGTGGAGTTTATAACTGACCACTATCTTTCCTGGTACAGAAGGAAGAACTATGCTTTCCGTAATAAAATCATCTTCATGCATGACAATGCACCATCTCATGCTGCAAAGAATAACTCTGCATCAATGGCTGTTAGGGAGATAAAAGGAGAGAAAGTCATGGTGTGGCCTCCATCCTCACCTGACCTCAATGTTATTGAGAACCTTTGGAGCATCCTCAAGCAAAAGATCTATGAAGGTGGGAGGAAGTTTACATCCAAACAGCAGCTCTGGGAGGCTATTCTGACATCTTGCAAACAAATTCAAGCAGAAACTGTCCAAAAACTCACAAGTTCAATGGATGCAAGACTTGTGAAGCTGCTATCAAATAATGGGTCCTATGTTAAAATGTTAACGTGACCTGTTAAAATGTTTAAAAAGTTTAAATTTTGTTAAAATTTTGAATGAAATAGCTTTTGATTTCAGTAAATATGCTGCAAACACAAGTGACAATTTTCAGTTCTTTACAACCTATAAAGTGTTTTGAAACTTACTGTGCGTAATAATTTGGAACAGTGCATTGTAAGTTTTTTATGTTTAAAAAAAATACTGTTATCATTAGGAGGTTTGTTCAATAAAATTTGAATTGTACTCTTAATAGTTGATAACATGAGAATTATGCTGACTGTTATTTACATCAATTATTTAGGTAAATGAGAAAAATATCATTTGCATAATATTTTGGAACACAGTGTGTATATATATATATATATATATATATATATATATAAGTTCATGCAGAATAAACGTGACTTCTGTGATGTGTCAGAGGATGATACAGCAGAGTAATCATGACTCTCGTGGTAGTGAGACTAGATGTACATTGCACTAACCGGATGCATAAGGAGATTATGCATGGAGTATTTAAGACCAACTCCTGGTGGTCTGGATGTGAGACACTGGAAGGGTAGTCGTCATCTTAAATCTCGCCACTAGATGTCATGTATCCCAAATCAATGGAAAGACTCAATAGATATAAGCATCAGCCACCAGGGGGATCATCCCATTCATCAGGCAGCAGTGCAGCAGGAAGAGGTGAAAACCTTCAAAAGGCCAGGGCTCCCATAATAAAAAGAGCCCCAGGCCAGAAGCTATGATAGTGTAGTAATTTTATTGATGAATAAGACAATAAAAACAAAAACCAACTTACAGCATTAGCAAAGGTAACCGCCGGCCGTCCTTAACAGGCCATGCGGTATGTAGTAGTAGTTGGGGGGCCCCCCCTGATGCGTTTTGTGTAATTTACATGTTATCAAAGGGGGTGCATGAAAGAGAAGAAGCCGTTTTTATATCAATTGGCACGCGTGCGCCATACGTGCCCGCTAAGTCATCGTGGGGAAGTCACGCATGCGCAGTATGAATGCGCCGCAGCCATTTTCTAGTGGTATATAGACTAATGACACAGACAAACGCGCATGCGTGGTAGGCTCCGCTGGCAGCCATTTTCCCGGTGATCAGCAGTCCACACTCATGTAAACAACCTGGATCACCAGGGAGATAGCAGACTAAAGGGAGACAAGAAAATATATGTAGAAAAAGCGATGACAAGTCGTTAGCATTAGGCTATCAAACTAAAGATGGATATTAATAATCATACTATTGTAGAAAGGTATGACAACTTAAATGGCTTCATCAATTGCTTCATAAATAGCTAATATATGGATGACCACATACAAATAAAATAAATAACAGGTATAGCTGGACAATAAAATCCACCAATAAAAAAATCACAATATATGGATATGCGATTGTAAAAAATATTTTTACATACAACTGTAATAAATAATAGAGAGAAAACAGGTGGCACACACACCTAGTGCATTATCCAAGGTTTATTGGAGGAGTGAAAGAATAATAAAAACATACTCCGAGACGAAGCATGCATCTAAAAAGCGTAGAAAAATGACAATGGCCACAATGGCAGGCAAGGTGTTCTCACTGTCAGTGCGGTCAAATGGCTGACGCGTTTCGGGGACGAATCCCTTGCCTCAGAGCTGATGACCAGCCTGTAGTAGTAAATAACCAGGGCTAGATGCCTTGGGAGCAAAGCTTCACCTCCTCTACTTGTTATAAGATGAGGGGTTGGAGGGGGTTATTTAAAGTGCAATCTTTTGTAGTATTTATAAATGCATATACATACATATATACACATGCATATACACATATACAAAGATATATACATGCACTAAGGGACAAAGCAAATAAAAAATTATTAAAAATACATGAATATAGCACCTGCAAATGTAGATAAATAAAAAAATGTTTTAAAATAAGATGTATAAAAATAATCATAGTAGTAACACTGGCAATGATGATAAAAATAATAATATTAGTAAACATCATAAAAATAAAAGTAATAAGACTAGTGGATAGTGGATGATTATCAGTTCAAAGTAACGAGTGTGGCTGTAGACCATATATATCTATTCAAACGTAAAGCGCTGAGCAAACTGTCGGCGCTATGTGAGTGCTGTGTAGTGATATTGGACTGTTGTTGGAAAAAAACAAATTGGGGACATTAGAAGACATGAAATAAAGAGTGTGTCTATGGGTAAATGAATGACCTTTAGGAGGCAATGGTTAAGTGAATAGATGAGACATATGAATATGGTGTAGATACCTCTGATGCAGATGTATGATGATGGAAAGTAGGAGCCTTGCTGGTGATGCCTGAGTGGGATGGTGTGGGAGTGTGCTTTATGCCTATAGGGAAATGGCTGCTGGAATGCAAACCACGAGACAGGAAATAAACTCCAGTTGACTCATGTCTGGTATCCCTGGAACAAAACATGAACACGTGCAGTGACTGCAAGGCTCCTCCCAGGGGGGAAGAAGGGAACGGAGTCAGCATAGCCATGTGAAGGATGGCTGGAAGGGGTGAATGTGGTGTTGTGGTGATAATGGCACGGATGGCCTTGGAAACAAAGGGACTGAACTGAAGAGTGATAGGAGGCAGATAATGAGTGTGACAGAAACGAAGGGGGGGGGGGGAGACAGAGACCTGTTGTGTAATGTGTACTGGAAATGCAGCTGATAGTAGTGACAGAACTAGGGGGAGAGGGTGGGGGGGAGGAGGGGAAAGAGGAGGCAGATGTGATGAATGTTCTATAATGGAAATAAACCTATGAAAGTAGCAGACTTAGGGGGCAAGGAAAAGAGGAGGGGAAGGGAACCAAGAGGGCAGATATGTTTGTAATGAATAATGAAAATGTAATGATCAACATGTCAGAACTGAGGGGGGGGGGGGGAGGGAAGGGGGATACAGACATGTGGTGAGTATTGTATGATGTATGGAGTGTGACAAAAAAAGGGGGGGTGCGAAAACATGAAACTAATGAATACTAAGTCTGAAAAGAGGGAAGAAGAGACAAAAAAAAAAAAAAAAAGTAAAGAGGCCCGCCTCTCATGCGGGTGTATGTTAAAAATATGTGATACACTGGTGTAATTGTATTGGTTTAATTGATCGCAGGGAATCTGTATATATATATATATATATATATATATCTATAAATAATCTAAGTTCATACCGCACATGATGAAACTGAACATAATCATAAACTATGGTGGTGGAAAAATGATGATAATGAAGACTATTAATAAAACAATGAGAGAACAATAGTGCAATAAAACCATTTAAACCCTTGTGGCCAGGGGCGGATGGACCACCCAAAAACTCGGGCACCACCCGAGGGCCCGGAGCCAGCAGGGGCCCCATGAGATGCTCCCGGAGCCTCCCCGTGGGCTCTCCTGAGTGTGGGCAAGGACACAGGTGCCCAAAGACCCCCCACTGACCGGGGGCCCCACGAGCCAACAGTCCGCCCCTACTTTTGGCCATGATAGCAGGAGAATGACATCACTAGGGACTAAAACGGTGATATGCCTAATGTATTGACCCCAAAGAAAGTGACTTATCTTAAAGATATCCCATCACCCAGATGGGCATATATATAAAAAGGGGAGTGAGTCAAGGGGGATTAATATTTATTCTAAAAACTAGATGAGAGATTGGATGTCCAACCCCTCATTTATCCCTCTGGGTGATAGTGTGCCTGTTACGGATCCGCCAGGTGGCACCCCTGGCAGCCCACTAGGCGGAATCACCCGGAGCGTGGGGTCTAAGTCCCGGTCTGCGTTTTCACCAGGGCCCCTGATGGTGGGGATGGACTTGGAGCAGAACCGGGACCAGGTCACGACCTCCGAGCAATACCACCCGTGGCAGAGGGAGCCTCCGTGGATAGAAGTAGGACAGAGTAGAGTCAGATGTGAGGAGGCCGGCAGGACCTGGCAGGATAAACCGGCGGTTGTCACCGTGGGAAATGGCGTGGTACCGAGACAGTAGGCAGAGAGTGGTCAGGTCGCACGCTGGGTCAGTTACCGGGGTCAGTCCGCAGAATGGTCAAACAAGCCGGGGGTCGGGACAGGAGAAGGCAGCGTAGTCAGGGACAATCCGGGTCAATCACAGGGGAAGGCAGCGTAGTCAGATAATCCGGGTCAGGGCAGGAGCAGGCAGAACGTCAAACAATCCGGGTCACAATCACAGGAAACACAGGTATCAGATCAGACCTTGCGGCGATTTATGACAGTGCAGGGCATCTTTAAATATCGCGCCCTGCACTGCCATTGGCAGCCCAGGACGCGCCCCCGGGCTGTCATTGGTCGCCCGAGGCGCGCCCGCGGCTCCTACTGCGCATGCGCGGCCTCCTGTCAGCCGCGGCCCGCCGGGATCTGGTGCCTGTGTCCCGGCGTGAGCCGCCGCTATTGCGCATGCGCCGGGGACGGAGCCGCGGCGGACCCTGACATTGCCCCCCCCCTACGGGCACCCTCCGGGAGCCCCACTGATTTCTCCACCGCGGGTGGCCACGAAAGAACTCCCGGATGAGCCTGGGAGCGTGAACATTCTGGATGGGTTCCCAAGAGTTTTCCTCAGGACCATAACCCTTCCATTTTATCAAAAACTGCGTCTAGCCTCCCCTCCTACGGCAACCGAGAATCGTTTCTACCTCGTACTCTTCTTGTTCACCTATGGTGACTGCCTCAGGAGGCCTGGATTCCCGATCCGGGAAAGGGTCCGATGCGGCCGGTTTCAGAAGAGACACATGAAACACCGGGTGAATCCTGAAAGACTCCGGCAGTTTGAGTTCGTAAGCTACCTCGTTGATGACTCGCTTGACTTGGAACGGGCCAACAAATTTCGGACCCAATTTCCTTGATGGACACTGCATCTTCAAGTTGGCAGTGGCCAGCCAAACCCGGTCTCCAGGTTGAAGCGCCAGTTCCCCCCTTCTCCTCCTGTCCAATGCCTTCTTGCTGTCCTCCTGGGCTTTCGTGATGGCCTCCTGAACTGTTTTGTTATTGGTCGAAAGGAAATTTAGGATGTCTTGAGATGCTATTACTGAGCTCTCTGGCATGAGATCGGGAAGAAATGTTGGATGGTAACCGTAATTGGTGAAGAACGGGGATTGCCCCGTAGCGGAGTGGTTCGAGTTGTTGTAGGCAAACTCCGCTGACGTAAACAGCGTCAACCAGTCGTCCTGTAGGTAGGACGTGTAGCATCGGAGGTATTGCTCTAATACTTGGTTGGTCCTCTCTGTTTGCCCATTGGTCTGGGGATGGTAAGCGGACGAGAGTGACAACTTGATTCCCAATGCTTCGCACAAGGCCTTCCAGAACCTTGAAGTGAACTGGGCTCCCCGATCTGATACTATATCCTCGGGAACTCCATGTAGTCTAACTATTTCCTTGATAAATATTCGTGCAGTTTCCGGCGCGGATGGTGTCTTTTCCAGGGGTACGAAATGGGCCATCTTAGAGAAGCGATCGACAATCACAAATATGGCAGTGTGGCCTTGAGACGGTGGGAGTTCGACAATAAAGTCCATGGCTATCATTTGCCAGGCCCTCTTTGGAATTGGCAACGGGCGCAACAATCCCCAGGCCTTGCTTCTGGAGGGTTTATTCCTCTGGCAGGTAGGACAAGTCTGAACGTAGCGCTCGCAGTCCTTGACCATGTTCGGCCACCAGAATGAGCGCTGCAGAAGTTCCAGGGTCTTCGTAACTCCGAAATGGCCCGCCATTGGATGGTCGTGGCAGTGGCCCAGGACCATGGTTCGGACTCCTACTTCTCTACAAAGAATAGCCCGGCCCCGGCTGGGGACGTGGAAGGGCGAATAAACCCCTTCTGAAGGTTTTCGTCTATGTATTCCCTCAAAACTCCTGACTCGAGCTCTGATAAAGGGAAAATACGGCCGAACGAAATTTCAGATCCGGGCAGGAGGTCTATGGGACAGTCGTAAGATCGGTGTGGGGGAAGTGTGTCTGCCCCTTGCTTACTAAACACGTCCAGAAAGTCGTGGTAGGCCGGGGGAATAACCTGGGACAGATCTGTATCCCCATCCATGCATAGGAGTAATTGGGGGACCACGGGCCCTGAGACGTGGCAACTTTTCAGACAGTATGTGGACCGAAACTGCACGGTTCCCTTCTCCCAGTCAATCTGGGGGTTATGGGCTCGCAGCCAAGGAAGCCCCAGAATGACCGGGAAAAGGGGGGACGCGATGGCGACCAGACGGAGGAATTCCTGGTGATGATCAGCCATTGAGGTGAAAATAGGGGGTGTCTCCTGATTCACCACTCCCGATTTTAAGCTAGACCCATCCGCCAGGAAGATGTTCAGCCCCCTTTCCTTGGTCTGGAGTGGGATACCTTGCTGGTGAGCAAACGTGAGATCAATAAAGCAGCTACATGCCCCCGAATCTATGATAGCTGTCACCGTCAAGGTTCTTCCTGGGAGCTGTAAAGACACCGGTATGGCCAGATAACTTGACTGATCACCCCTTTCCGCAGATAACGGAAAAAAACTAGAAGTGGACTTACATTTTTTCGTAGGACAGGAGCGCACCCGGTGGCCAGCTTCTCCGCAGTACAGACAGAGGTTCTGTGATAGTCTCCTCTGACGTTCTTCGGCCGATAATGTGGACCGAGCCAGTCCCAGTTGCATGGGTTCGGAGGTGTCCTCAGGTTCCGAACTCCGGGTAGTGCTTCCTGTGGGCGGGAATAATCCCCTTGATGGTACCCAAGCCGCCCTTTGACCCTGGTTGCTTCGTTCAAGCCGGCGTTCTCTCAGTCTGCGGTCAATTTGTATGGCCAGCTCGATTAGCTTCTCTAGGGAGTCAGGTAGGCCTACCCGTGCTAACTCGTCTTTGAGTGACTCAGATAGCCCGATGCGAAATTGGTGACATAATGCCGCATTGTTCCATCGGGTGTCCCCCATCCAGCGTCTGAATTCAGACGCGTACTCCTCGGCTGCCCGGCGACCCTGCCGCAGAGAGTACAAGGTGGACTCTGCGGAAGCAGCTCGCTGAGGGTCGTCATATAGTATGGCCATGGCTCTAAAAAATTCAGTCACGGAATCAAGATGGGGGTCGTGATTCTCCATCAGGCGATGAGCCCAATCCTGGGGCTCATCCTGAAGGAGAGAGACTATAAACCCCACCTTGACGGTCTCGGTGGTGAACGTGCGGGGCTGCAGGTCGAAGAACAGGATGCACGCATTCCGGAAAGCCCTGAAGCGGCTTCGGTCTCCACGGAAGCGTTCTGGTAAGGGAACGCGGGGTTCAGGAGTAGGGGGTGCGGCCCCTGCTCCGGGAGCTGGGGTAGCAGGTGATTCCCCAGAGAAGCTGCGGGACTCGAGCTCTGTGCCGGGGATGTAAGGGGGACTAACGTCTCCATGCGGTCCTCAAGGTGGGAGCATCGGGTATGAAAAGTCTGGACCGCTTGGGTTAGGGTCGCCATATGCTGGCAGATATCCTCCAGGGAGGCCGGGCCTCTTCCTGACTCTGTCATGGCCGCAAGGTACTGTTACGGATCCGCCAGGTGGCACCCCTGGCAGCCCACTAGGCGGAATCACCCGGAGCGTGGGGTCTAAGTCCCGGTCTGCGTTTTCACCAGGGCCCCTGATGGTGGGGATGGACTTGGAGCAGAACCGGGACCAGGTCACGACCTCCGAGCAATACCACCCATGGCAGAGGGAGCCTCCGTGGATAGAAGTAGGACAGAGTAGAGTCAGATGTGAGGAGGCCGGCAGGACCTGGCAGGATAAACCGGCGGTTGTCACCGTGGGAAATGGCGTGGTACCGAGACAGTAGGCAGAGAGTGGTCAGGTCGCACGCTGGGTCAGTTACCGGGGTCAGTCCGCAGAATGGTCAAACAAGCCGGGGGTCGGGACAGGAGAAGGCAGCGTAGTCAGGGACAATCCGGGTCAATCACAGGGGAAGGCAGCGTAGTCAGATAATCCGGGTCAGGGCAGGAGCAGGCAGAACGTCAAACAATCCGGGTCACAATCACAGGAAACACAGGTATCAGATCAGACCTTGCGGCAATTTATGACAGTGCAGGGCATCTTTAAATATCACGCCCTGCACTGCCATTGGCCGCCCAGGACGCGCCCCCGGGCTGTCATTGGTCGCCCGAGGCGCTCCCGCGGCTCCTACTGCGCATGCGCGGCCTCCTGTCAGCTGCGGCCCGCCGGGATCTGGTGCCTGTGTCCCGGCGTGAGCCGCCGCTATTGCGCATGCGCCAGGGATGGAGCCGCGGTGGACCCTGACAGTGCCCAAGCGGTGGATCCAGAAGGTTTCCCTCTGGCATAGACGGCGGGAATGTCTGCCTGTGTCTATGTCCTTAGGTATGCTGTCCAAACCAAACTTGGCTCATGTTGGCTCGTGGGGCCCCCTGTCAGTGGGGGGGTCTTTGGACACCTGTGTCCATACTCACCACATGTCTGTATCCCCCTTCCCTCCCCCCCCTCAGTTCTGACATGCTGATCATTACATTTTCATTATTCATTACAAACATATCTGCCCTCTTGGTTCCCTCCCTCCCCTCTTTTCCTTGCCCCCTAAGTCTGCTACTTTCATAGGTTTATTTCCATTATAGAACATTCATCACATCTGCCTCCTCTTTCCTCTCCCCCCCCCCCCACCCTCTCCCCCTAGTTCTGTCACTACTATCAGCTGCATTTCCAGTACACATTACACAACAGGTCTCTGTCTCCCCTCCCCCCCCCCTTCGTTTCTGTCACACTCATTATCTGCCTCCTATCACTCTTCAGTTCAGTCCCTTTGTTCCCAAGGCCATCCGTGCCATTATCACCACAACACCACATTCACCCCTTCCAGCCATCCTTCACATGGCTATGCTGACTCCGTTCCCTTCTTCCCCCCTGGGAGGAGCCTTGCAGTCACTGCACGTGTTCATGTTTTGTTCCAGGGATACCAGACATGAGTCATCCGGAGTTTACTTCCTGTCTCGTGGTTTGCATTCCAGCAGCCATTTCCCTACAGGCATAAAGCACACTCCCACACCATCCCACTCAGGCATCACCAGCAAGGCTCCTACTTTCTATTCATCATACATCTGCATCAGAGGTATCTACACCATATTCATATGTCTCATCTATTCACTTAACCATTGCCTCCTAAAGGTCATTCATTTACCCATAGACACACTCTTTATTTCATGTCTTCTAATGTCCCCAATTTGTTTTTTTTTTCCAAGAACAGTCCAATATCACTACACAGCACTCACATAGCGCCGACAGTTTGCTCAGCGCTTTACGTTTGAATAGATATATATGGTCTACAGCCACACTCGTTACTTTGAACTGATAATCATCCACTATCCACTAGTCTTATTACTTTTATTTTTATGATGTTTATTAATATTATTATTTTTATCATCATTGCCAGTGTTACTACTACGATTATTTTTATACATTTTATTTTAAAAATGTTTTTTATTTATCTACATTTGCAGGTGCTATATTCATGTATTTTTAATAATTTTTCATTTGCTTTGTCTCTTAGTGCATGTATCTTTGTATATGTGTATATGCATGTGTATATATGTATGTATATGCGTTTATAAAAACTACAAAAGATTGCACTTTAAATAACCCCCTCCAACCCCTCATCTTATAACAAGTAGAGGAGGTGAAGCTTTGCTCCCAAGGCATCTAGCCCTGGTTATTTACTACTTGACCTCCATACAGGCTGGTCATCAGCTCTGAGGAAAGGGATTCATCCCCGAAACGCGTCAACCATTTGACCGCACTGACAGTGAGAACACCTTGCCTGCCGTTGTGGCCATTGTCATTTTTCTATGCTTTTTAGATACATGCTTCATCTGTGAGTATGTTTTTATTATTCTTTCACTCCTACAATAAACCTTGGATAATGCACTAGGTGTGTGCGCCACCTGTTTTCTCTCTATCCAGTGGCTGATTTCCCCGTCTGAGGAGGGCTGCACCCCTGAAGCATTTCCTTTGGTTGTCGCTGTCCTGGTAACCTTGGCTTCCCTTTTGGCTGTGCATATCCTGAGGCGCTGGAGAGTACATACGATATCTGGTTCGGTTGTAATAAATAATACTTAAAATATTATATTATAAAAATAGCATTGTACATGTGCATATAAAAAAATGTAAAACATAAAATTAGGTAATAAAAATAAATAAAAATAGAAATAAAAATAGTAACCAAACAATGCACAAATAAAAGGAGAAAAAAAATCAGAAAAAATAAAAATTGCAAAAATGGCACCTCGACATAAAATAAAAACCACAAGCTAGCTGGTATCGATAAAACAATTTAATGTCTAGATCTATATTGAGACCGAATGGAGACTGCGTGCGTAACAAATAAATCCATTTCGTCTCTAACACAGAAACTGCCCTTCTTTTGTGAACTCCTCTCCAGTGTTTATGGACCATACAATACCCGTAAATTTAAGGGAGTGGGGGTTGCGATTATGCTGTTGGCGAAAATGCATCGATAAAGAATGCTCTCTAAAACCTTTTTTAATATTGGTTAAGTGCTCACGCAATCTATCTCTCAGTCTCCTTGTGGTCCTACCCACATACTGTTTACCACATGAACATTCCAGGAGATAAACCACATGGAGACTATTACATGTAATAGTAGAATCAATGTCAAATTGCTTGCCTGTTGAATTAGAACAAAAGGTGAAACTCGGATTCTTATGGATGCCATTGTAAACGCACAACATACACCTATTACACAGAAAGAATCCTTTCCGATTAAAGAAACAAGTTACCTGCTTTGGAGGGTTTCCACATTCGGGGCTAATTTGTTTCTTAGTGATGGAGCCTTCCGATAAGTAATCTCCGGATAATTGGGTAAAGAGTTGCCTAAAACAGGATCGTTTTTTAAAATACACCAATGTTTCTTTATAATTCTGGCCACATCTCTAGATTGAGTGGAATAGTTGGTTATAAAGGGGCAGAATCTATCAGCTTTCTTTTTATGCACAGTAGAGAATAGAACATCTCTATTAATGTTTTTCACATGATTGATTTCTGCCTCAAGTGTATTGTTGTCATAACCCTTCTCTAAAAACCTATTTTTGAGTACATTGGATTGTATATTAAAATCCTCCAACTTATCACAATTCCTACGAATCCTAAGGAATTGACCCCTGGGTATATTGTTTAACCATCTGGGCAGATGACAGCTATTCTTTGGAATAAAGCTATTCCTGTCTGTCTTTTTAAAAAAGGTTTTTGATGATAACCCTGTGCCATTATTGAAAATGGTCAAGTCCAGAAAGTTAATTTCTTGATAATCATATTGAAATATCAGCCTTATATTGATGGTATTATAATTGAGAGTAGTGAAGAAGTTCTTGAGTGAAAATTCATCACCATCCCATAACAAAATATTGTCTATATAGCGACGATAAAACAGGAGGTGTGGCCAATCCCTGGAGTAGATTAGATCCTCCTCCCACCTAGCCATAAATAGGTTAGCCAGACTTGGCGCGAACTTTGCACCCAAAGCAACACCAGTGATCTGAAGGTAGTAATTATTGCTAAACCAAAAATAATTATGGCTCATTGTAAAGTTGAGGAGATCTAATATAAATTGTTTTTGTAATGGGGGGATGTCATCCGCACCACTCAAATAAAATTCGGCAGCCAGTAAACCATCCTCATGCTTAATATTGCTATAGAGTGCGGATACGTCTGCCGTGACTAGAAAGGTCGGATTGGACAATTTAATATCGGTCAAAACCTGCTTGGAGTCCCTTAAAAAAGCTGGAGTATTGCTTACTAGAGGTTGGAGGAACCCATCTATGTATTCTCCAACACGAGCACATAGAGACCCAATACCACTGACAATAGGACGACCAGGAGGATTAATGGGATCCTTATGAATCTTTGGAAGACAATAGAGAATAGGCAATTTAGGAACAGCAGGACAGAGGTAATCATTTTCTTTCTTACTAATGATACCAGCATCGTATCCTGTTTTAATTAGTGCCTTCAAAGATTTTTTAAATGCAAACAGAGGATTCTTATTAAGTACCATATAAGTCTCTTTATCCTCTAAAATTCTATTAACTTGTGCTAGATAGTCTGGTCTGTTCATAATGACTACCCCCCCCACCCTTATCAGTGGGGCGTATTACTAGATCTTTTTTCACCAACAGATCCTTAATTGTATTATCAATGTGTAGCTGGTCATAGTATTTTTTAACTTTGATTTTTTCTAGATCTTTTAAAACCATATTCCTAAAAATAGTAATGTGAGAGTGAGCCGGTGGATTAAAAAGTGAAGCATTTCTAAGGTTAGATGCTTTATATGTTGCAGAGCTTGTGGTAGTTGTATTTCTGGTTATAGGATTACTAATTAAATGTCTTTTTAACGAAAGTTTTCTAGCAAATTTATGTACATCTATGAAAATGCCAAATTTATTAAGTCTGGCAGAAGGAGCAAATTTTAGCCCTTTGTTTAAAAGATTTAATTTACCATTAGTGAGTGTTTGATTGCTAAGATTAAAAATTCCAGACTCATTTACATCCTTCTTTTTTTTGTCTATTAACCCTCGCTCCTCCTCGCTTTCCTCTTGTCGTAAACTTCTTTTTCTTCCTGGGCCCTGTTCTAAAAAATGATTATGTCCATTATGATTATGAGGCTTAGGAAGGGATGTAGGAATATTATATCCTCATCTAGGTGAGGAAGGTCTAGGTGAAGCAAAAGAAAAAATTCCTCTGTCTGGTAGTGGGTGTCTGTGGGGGCAGAGGCCCTCTTTTGGATTTAGGATCCTTGGAGGGGTGATGAGTAGGGGGATGTGCGACCCCTAAATCATCAGATGTTGTAAAATCATAGCTAACTGCTTCCCATTTGAAAACTGATTTTTCTTTGTAGTCATAATAATCTCTGGCGTATTTTTTCTTTTTCTTAATCTTTTGTTCTTTTTCTGTCTTATCTAGTAGCGTTTTCAGTTTATCTGATTCCATTTTGTAATCATCTTTATCCATATAGGGAACAAATAATTCCTTAGTTTTATTGACCTCCATATCCAAATGGACCAATTTCTTTTTCTTCCTTGATATGAGAAATTTTAATAATTCTAGGCCCTTATTATTGAAAAATAAATACCAATCGGACTCACTGTTAATATCACCTACTTCTGGTGGAATGTCCCATCTCAATGATCTAGGCACCATTCCTTCTTTTAAATACTTTTTCAGAAAGGAACATTATGGGATATCTCCTTTCTGGAAAAGTATTTAAAAAACCTTTTTTAAAAAGATAGACAGGAATAGCTTTATTCCAAAGAATAGCTGTCATCTGCCCAGATGGTTAAACAATATACCCAGGGGTCAATTCCTTAGGATTCGTAGGAATTGTGATAAGTTGGAGGATTTTAATATACAATCCAATGTACTCAAAAATAGGTTTTTAGAGAAGGGTTATGACAACAATACACTTGAGGCAGAAATCAATCATGTGAAAAACATTAATAGAGATGTTCTATTCTCTACTGTGCATAAAAAGAAAGCTGATAGATTCTGCCCCTTTATAACCAACTATTCCACTCAATCTAGAGATGTGGCCAGAATTATAAAGAAACATTGGTGTATTTTAAAAAACGATCCTGTTTTAGGCAACTCTTTACCCAATTATCCGGAGATTACTTATCGGAAGGCTCCATCACTAAGAAACAAATTAGCCCCGAATGTGGTAAACCCTCCAAAGCAGGTAACTTGTTTCTTTAATCGGAAAGGATTCTTTCTGTGTAATAGGTGTATGTTGTGCGTTTGCAATGGCATCCATAAGAATCCGAGTTTCACCTTTTGTTCTAATTCAACAGGAAAGCAATTTGACATTGATTCTACTTGTCAGGAATCTAGGAGTGACCAGAAAGGTGTGGACTGACACAGGGAAACGCAGACTTCAGGTACAATATAATTATACAGTTTATTATTAGCCACCCAGATATGTATATAAATGCACAGTGAACAAACCAACCTTCCACTAATTTTAGTAGGTGCAGGAACACAGGCGTAGTCAGGGCTGGAGAGGTGGAATGGTCAGGCCGGCCGTAGGGTTCTGTAATGACCGTTTGGTGGTACCTCTAGCGGTCCTCAGGAAAGGATTCCCCAGGGCGTGGAGTCTAAGTCCCAGTCTGCTTATTCACCAGGGCCCCTGATGGTGGGGATGGACTTGGAGCAGACAGGAACCAGGTCGCGGCCCCTGAGTACACCTGCTAGTGGTAGAGGGATCCGCCAGAGGTATGTGCAGGTAGAAAGCCTGATGTGAAGAGGCAGAAGGTGTGAGCAGGGATGGCTGGATCCGTGCAGGATGGATGGATGGCAGAGTAGTTAGCGTGGTCAGACGGGCCAGGTCAGCAACGTGCGGGCAGCAAGGTACCAAAGGAGCAGGCAGAGAATGGTCAGGGTCACAAGCCGGGTTCAGTAACTCACAGGCAGCGCGGTACAGGGGATCAGGCAGAATGATGGTCAGGCAAGCCAGGGGTTCAACAGGAGACAGTCAGCAGAGGTCAGGATCAAGCAGGGTCAGCAACGAAGCAGGAACACAGGATACCAGGTACAGGGGCTCATGGGAAAACATACACCAAGGCCCTGAACACAGGCCTGGTCATGCCTTAAATACACCTTCTGCAATCAGCCCCAGGTTTGGCTGATTGCAGGAGTGAGCTTCTGGCTGCTGGGAGCACCCGCTGGTCAGCCCTGATACTGCAGCCCACACGGCAGGTGAGTCCCACCACCAGTGCTGAGTCCATTCCTGACAGTACCCCCCCCTCAAGGAGCGGCCTCAGGACACTCCAAACAGTCCTTAGTGGGCAAAATGTTCCACCGCCCGGGTCAGGTAACTGGCTGAATATCCTACTGCCGGAGTAAACCGGCTGGCTGGGTTTCCTGCTGGTAGACTTCTCTTTGTGTAGGAGAATCCAGGAAGGCAGGTCACTGGGCACAGGATTTCCAGGAGCAGGCTGGGAATCAGTTATTGGCCAGTTTAGCTGGACATCAGGGGCTGGCATGTCGGGCTGCGCAGCGGGCAGAGGCACGTCAGCGGGCACCAAGTCATCTGGCACGACAGCGGGCACCGAGTCACCAGGCACCGAGCCATCTAGCAGAACCGTGGGCACCGAGTCACCTTGCAAGTCAGCGGGCACCGAGTCACCTGGCAAGTCAGCGGGCACCGAGTCACCAGGCATGTCAGCGGGCCCCGAGCCATCTAGCAGAACCGCGGTTACTGGGTCACCAAGCTCGACAGCGGGCACCGAGTCAACTGGCACGACAGCGGGCACCGAGTCACCTGGCATGTCAGCGGGCAACGAGCCATCTAGCAGAACCGTGGGTACCAGGTCACCAAGCTCGACAGCGGGCACCGAGTCAACTGGCACGACAGCGGGCACCAAGTCATCAGGCATCGGGTCATGTGGCTCAACAGCGGGCATTGGGTCCTCAGGCATCAGGTCATCTGGCTCGACAGCGGGCACCAAGTCAACTGGCACCGAGTCAACTGGCACGACAGCAGGCACCGAGTCATCAGGCATCAAGTCACTTGGCAGGATGGTACAGCGAGTGGGAGCAGGGTACTGACATGTGGTAGATAGCAGGGTATACTGGGCTGTCACTGGGGGTGCTGTCGGGAATGCAGGAAAAGAGCTTTGAGTAGAGGAATGATGAGAAGCAGGACTGGTTAGTTGCAAGCTGACTGAGTCTGGGTGTAACAAGTCTGACCATGTCTGCAGTAAGGGTTGGACAACGCTCAGCTTACACAAGGCCTGTCTGGTCAAAGATTGCACTGCGTTTATACACTTCTTTAGCACATGTGGTGAACATGCTAAATAATGCTTCAAGAAGCAATCCGGATCATCCTCCAACAACCATACCAGTGATACTATTTGACTCACCCTGAATGGAGGAAGGAAGTCATCCCTGCTTTCAGGGGTACTAGATGAAGCCAACTCAACACAAGCCTGAATCAGTGGTTGCACCTCAGAGAACTCTATGCCCTGACCTACTAGGGAATGAGCGATCCGTATGCACTCTAGCAGCTGATCCCGGGTATACTCCTGCAGAGTCTGATAGGCAAATTCTCTGTCATCAAAGACTAGCAGAGACAAATACTCAACCTCCTCAGGATGCATCCTACACGACAAGCCAAGATGGCTTCCCTGTGCAGCCACTTCTGGTCAGGAAAGGCCTTGGTGTGATGTCAGGAATCTAGAAGTGACCAGAAAGGTGTGGACTGACACAGGGAAACGCAGACTTCAGGTACAATATAATTATACAGTTTATTATTAGCCACCCAGACACCCAGATATGTATATAAACGCACAGTGAACAATTACATGTAATAGTCTCCATGTGGTTTATCTCCTGGAATGTTCATGTGGTAAACAGTATGTGGGTAGGACCACAAGGAGACTGAGAGATAGATTGCGTGATCACTTAACCAATATTAAAAAAGGTTTTAGAGAGCATTCTTTATCGATGCATTTTCGCCAACAGCATAATCGCAACCCCCACTCCCTTAAATTTACGGGTATTGATATGGTGCATAAACACTGGAGAGGAGTTCACAAAAGAAGGGCAGTTTCTATGTTAGAGACGAAATGGATTTATTTGTTACACACGCAGTCTCCATTCGGTCTCAACATAGATCTAGACATTAATTGTTTTATCGATACCAGCTAGCTTGTGGTTTTTATTTTATGTCGAGGTGCCATTTTTGCAAATTTTTTTTTTTCTGATTTTTTCTCCTTTTATTTGTGCGTTGTTTGTTTGCGATTTTTATTTCTATTTTTATTAATTTTATTACCTAATTTTATGTTGTTTTACATTTGTTTATATACACATGTACAATGCTATTTTTATAATATAATATTTTAATTATTATTTATTACAGTTTTATGTAAAAAAAATTTTTTACATCCGCATATCCATATATTGTGATTTTTTTATTGGTGGATTTTATTGTCCAGCTATACCTGTTATTTATTTTATTTGTATGTGGTCATCCATATATTAGCTATTTATGAAGCAATTGATGAAGCCATTTAAGTTGTCATACCTTTCTACAATAGTATGATTATTAATATCCATCTTTAGTTTGATAGCCTAATGCTACCGACTTGTCATCTCTTTTTCTACATATATTTTTCTTGTCTCCCTTTAGTCTGCTATCTCCCTGGTGATCCAGGTTGTTTACATGAGTGTGGACTGCTGATCACCGGGAAAATGGCCACCAGCGGAGCCTACCGCGCATGCGCGTTTGCCTCTGTGTCATTAATCTATATACCACTAGAAAATGGCCGCGGCGCATTCATACTGCGTGTGCGCGACTTCCCCGCGATGACGTAGCGAGCACATATGGCGCATGCGCGCCAATTGATATAAAACGGCTTCTTCTCTTTCATGCACCTCCTTTGATAACGTGTAAATTACACGAAACGCGTCAGGGAGGTGCCCCCCAACTACTACTACTACTACATACCGCATGGCCTGTTAAGGACGGCCGGCAGTTACTTTTGCTAATGCTTTAAGTTGGTTTTTGTTTTTATTGTCTTATTCATCAATAAAATTACTACACTATCATAGCTTCTGGCCTGGGGCTCTTTTTATTATGGGAGCCCTGGCCTTTTGAAGGTTTTCACCTCTTCCTGCTGCACTGCTGCTTACTGCTGTCTGATGAATGGGATTATCCCCCTGGTGGCTGATGCTGATATCTATTGAGTCTTTCCATTGATTTGGGATACATGACATCTAGTGGCGAGATTTAAGATTACGACTACCCTTCCAGTGTCTCACATCCAGACCACCAGGAGTTGGTATTAAATACTCCATGCATAATCTCCTTATGCATGTTAGTCTACATCTAGTCTCACTACCACAAGAGTCACGATTACTCTGCTGTATCATCCTCTGACGCATCACAGAAGTCATGTTTATTCTGCATGAACTCTTTTATATATATATATATATATATACAGTAAGGTCCATAAATATTGGGACATCGACACAATTCTAACATTTTTGGCTCTATACACCACCACAATGGATTTGAAATGAAACGAACAAGATGTGCTTTAACTGCAGACTGTCAGCTTTAATTTGAGGGTATTTACATCCAAATCAGGTGAACGGTGTAGGAATTACAACAGTTTGCATATGTGCCTCCCACTTGTTAAGGGACCAAAAGTAATGGGACAATTGGCTTCTCAGCTGTTCCATGGCCAGGTGTGTGTTATTCCCTCATTATCCCAATTACAATAAGCAGATAAAAGGTCCAGAGTTCATTTCAAGTGTGCTATTTGCATTTGGAATCTGTTGCTGTCAACTCTCAAGATGAGATCCAAAGAGCTGTCACTATCAGTGATGCAAGCCATCATTAGGCTGAAAAAAAAACCCAAACCCATCAGAAAGATAGCAAAAACATTAGGCGTGGCCAAAACAACTGTTTGGAACATTCCTAAAAAGATGGAACACACCGGTGAGCTCAGCAACACCAAAAGACCCGGAAGACCACGGAAAACAACTGTGGTGGATGAGCAAAGAATTCTTTCCCTGGTGAAGAAAACACCCTTCCCAACAGTTGGCCAGATCAAGAACACTCTCCAGGAGGTAGGTGTATGTGTGTCAAAGTCAACAATCAAGAGAAGACTTCACCAGAGTGAATACAGAGGGTTCACCACAAGATGTAAACCATTGGTGAGCCTCAAAAACAGGAAGGCCAGATTAGAGTTTGCGAAACGACATCTAAAAAAGCCTTCACAGTTCTGGAACAACATCCTATGGACAGATGAGACCAAGATCAACTTGTACCAGAGTGATGGGAAGAGAAGAGTATGGAGAAGGAAAGGAACTGCTCATGATCCTAAGCATACCACCTCATCAGTGAAGCATGGTGGTGGTAGTGTCATGGCGTGGGCATGTATGGCTGCCAATGGAACTGGTTCTCTTGTATTTATTGATGATGTGACTGCTGACAAAAGCAGCAGGATGAATTCTGAAGTGTTTCAGGCAATATTGTCTGCTCATATTCAGCCAAATGCTTCAGAACTCATTGGACGCCGCTTCACAGTGCAGATGGACAATGACCCAAAGCATACTGCAAAAGCAACCAAAGAGTTTTTCAAGGGAAAGAAGTGAAATGGCCAAGTCAATCACCTGACCTGAATCCGATTGAGCATGCATTTCACTTGCTGAAGACAAAACTGAATGGAAAATGCCCCAAGAACAAGCAGGAACTGAAAACAGTTGCAGTAGAGGCCTGGAAGAGCATCACCAGGGATGAAACCCAGCGTCTGGTGATGTCTATGCGTTCCAGACTTCAGGCTGTAATTGACTGCAAAGGATTTGCAACCAAGTATTAAAAAGTGAAAGTTTGATTTATGATTATTATTTTGTTCCATTACTTTTGGTCCCTTAACAAGTGGGAGGCACATATGCAAACTGTTGTAATTCCTACACCATTCACCTGATTTGGATGTAAATACCCTCAAATTAAAGCTGATAGTCTGCAGTTAAAGCACATCTTGTTTGTTTCATTTCAAATCCATTGTGGTGGTGTATAGAGCCAAAAATGTTAGAATTATGTCGATGTCCCAATATCTATGGACCTGACTGTATATATATATATTTATATTATTTATTTATTTATTTTTTGTTCTCTATTTCATACTTATGTTATATATTTGGAATTTTATTCTGGCAAATAGCACTACATTTTATTGATCATTCTTAGATAGAAAGGTATATTATCCTTACTTGTTTTAAACTTTTTTTTTTTTACATTTCTTCAGTTGCTTCCTGGTTTGTGGTCTAGGCCAAAAGGATGTCACACATCCCAGGATGAATCAACTACTACCCATGCTATAGGTAATAAATAGATGTTTTGTGTGACTATCCCACTGGACTGTTGCTGCTCCCACCAAATGGATATAAACTCACAGCACTGACCTGCCAGTAAACCATGTCAAAAGTGCAACATATGAACCAAATCACTTAAATATTTTATAAAAATCATAATGTCCAATAAAGTGCTCAATGTTCAATAAACACATGCCCTCCAAAAGATTTACCCCCATCCCCCCCCCTTTAATGACCAGGCCATTTTTTTGCTATTTTGCACTGCGCTATTTCAACTGGTAATTGTGGGGTCATGAAATGCTGTACCCAAATGAGATTTATGTCCTTCTTTTTCACACAAAGAGAGCTTTCTTGTGGTGGTATTTGATCACCACTAAGTTTTTTTTATTTTTTGTGATATAAACAAAAAAAAGAACAAACGTTTTGAAAAGAACATTTACTCCTGTTATAAAAAGTATCCAATAAACTAAAATTTTGTAAAAAATTTTGGCAAAAATGTATTGTGCTACATGTCTTTGGAAAAAAAAAATCCCAGTAAGTGTATATTTATTGGTTTGTTGGAAAGTTAAGGCATCCACAAACTGGTATCATATTTCTTGAGGTGCTAAAATGCCAAGGCAGTACAAAACACCCCCCAAATGACCCCTTTTAGAAAAGTAGAAACCCTAAGCTATTTGTTTAGAGGCATTTTTTACACAAAATCGTCATTTAAATGATATATTGCTCACACACGCCATGGGTATATGTGGAATTACACCCCAAAATATATTCTGCTACTTTTCCCAAGTATGGGGATACCACATGTGTGAGACTTTTTGGCAGCCTAGCCGCATGCAGGAGTCTGAAATCCAATGAACCCTTTGAATGGCTGATGTTTGCTTAAATTCCTCATTTCACTTCCTCGCAACTTATCACAGTTTCAGAGGCTCCAGAAAAAATAAATTTTCGTTTTCTTTCTTCATCTTCCAAAAACTTGTGGCAACAAATGAGGTCTGCAAAATACTCAGCATGCCTCTTAGCAAATACCTTGGAGTGTCTATTTTCCAAAAAGGGGTAATTTGGGAGGGGTTGTACTATGTACTATTTTGGCATTTCAGGGCCTCCAAAACTGTGATAGGTAGTCAGGAAGGAAGTGTAAAAAGCCCTTTAACAGCCTGAAGGTGCTTATTGGTGTTTGGGGTCCTGTACGTGGTCAGACTGCTAAAAAGTCTCTCACAAGTCCCATACTCAGGTGAAGTAGTAGAATGTGTTTTGGGGTGTAATTCCACATATACTCATGGCTTGTGTGAGAAATATATAATTTAAGTGACAACTTTGTGTAAAAATATTTTTTTTTAGTCATTTTCCAAAAACTTGTGGTAAAAAATAAATTCTTCTATTGACTTAAATGCCTCTCAGCAAATAGTTTGGGTTGTCTACTTTCCATAAAGGGGTCATTTGGGTGGGTTTTGTGCTATCCTGGCATTTTATGCCCAACATTAGCACACATCACCCACTCTTCCAACCACTTTGTTCACATGGAAAAATAAATAAATAAATAAAATCAGTATTTATTTGCTAGAAAATTACTTTGAACCCCCAAACATAATATATAATTTTTTAAATCAGATGCACTAGAGAATAAAATGTTGGGTGTTGCAATTTATGTCACACAGTACTTGAGCAGTGATTTTTCACACACAATTTTTTTGGAAACGAAAATACACTTTTTGGAATTTTAATGCACAAAAACATAATAATAGTGGCCAATTGTTTGGTAAAACATAAAATATGATGTTATGTCAAGTAAATTGTTACCAAACATGACATGCTTTAAAATTGCTCACGCCCCGTGCAATGGCAACAAACTACATATATTTTTAATATCCATTGGCGATGCTTTAAAAGCCTTTACAGGCTACCACTTTAGATTTACAGAGTAGGTCTAGTGCTAGAATTACTGCCCTCAATCTGACGTTCGCAGCGATACTTCGCATGCATGGTGGAATAGCTGTTTACATATTGAAAATGCTTGCATACTCCTTTGCATGCAAGTGCCAGGGGACAGGAGTGCTTGAATTTTTTTTATTATTTATTTTGCTTTTTTTATATTTACACTCTCCCTTTTACTTTTTTTATCACTTTTTTGTTATCACAGGAAATGTAAATATCCCCTATGATAGCAATAGGCTATGATAGGTACTCTTTTCTGAGAAATCTGGAGTCCATTAGACTGTAGATTTCTCCGCTGTCCTTAAAGCATCTGATCACACCAAGATTAGTGTGATCAGATGCTTTTATCTTTTAAAAATGGTGCCGTTTATATCTGGCGAAACCAAAGTGATGAAATGCTCAAAGCTTCTGGTTTCTTAGACCATAAAAATGATTGGAGCCATTCTGGTCACTGACCAGCTCTATGGTCAGCATTCAGAAATACTGGCTGCATTCTCAGGTTTCCCGGTGGGAAGGGAGAGCATGAGAAAGCCATGGCAGATGGCGGGGGAGGCATCCCCTCCCACTGCTTCTAAAGCAATCCTTTGACTAGTTCACTTCTAAAATTGCTTTTACATGAAAGCCGACTGCCTGCTAAAAAAAACAATACCAGGATGATGCCTGTAGCTGCAGGAATCATCCCGTTATAACCACTCAAAGTCCAGCGACATACCAGTACATCACTTGTCCTCGGTGTAAAGTTATTCACCCTGAGGTCATCACAGAGGACAAGTGGGCACACTTTACCTCTGGAGGAAAAGAGATTTCATCTCCAGATATGGAAAGGTTTCTTAACAATAAGAACTGTGTAAATGTAGAATACACTCCCTCAAGAGTTGGTTCCGGCCAGCTCAGTAGATTGCTTTAAAAAAAAAATAAGGGTTCTCTCCTAGGTACACATAATATAGCTGGATATACTGAACTATCTTATTTTTAGGTAAAGTTGATCCAGAGAATATCCAATTTCCTCTCAGGGGATCAGGAAGTATTTTTTTCCCCTGCAGGAGCAAATTGCATCATGCTTTGCTGTTTTTTTTGCCTTCCTCTGGATCAACTGTAAGTATAAGATTATAACTTTTTTTTTTGTTATGGTTGAACTGGATGGACTATTTATCAGTGGGAGGAGCTTACAGGAGCATGGTTAAATAGAAGCATTTTTGTACCCAGATAATATGCTTCAAATAATAAAACAAATATCACTGTAAAAAATATGAACTTGGCCTACCTTTAAAGGGGACAGTGTCAGTCAATAGAGCAGTAGACAGTGTCTGTAGGGCATTGGACGATGAGTGGACAGTGTCAGTAGGGCAGTGGATGGTGTGTGGACATTGTCAGTAGGGCAGTGGATACTTTGTGAACAGTGTCAGTAGGGCATAGGATGATGTCATTACGGCAGTGAATGATGTCCGTAGAGCAGTGAACGTGACAGTAGGGCAACCATTGGGAAGTGCTGAGAGGCTTCCTCTTCATTCACAAACTGAAGCATAGGGACCTCAGTTTATTATGCTTCAGTTATAAATGAACACAGTGAGTGACCGGTACCAACCCCTTTCCCCACTCTCCTTCCTGAAATATCCGCTACAGCAGCCAGTTAAATGGTTTTATGACTGAATCTATAAGGGATTTTTGACTGTTCTGCTTCTCCAATCTAAGCACTGAAAGTGTGATCTATACAACTGGCCCAGTTGTGGCAAGATAGCTTTAACTTACCATCTCAGTAACATTGGCAGACAGTGACTCAATCCTAATGAAATATTGCAGATTGGAGAAATCTTTAATCTACAACTTGTGCAGATTTATATAGATGAACAACATCAGATAGGTAAAAAAAAAAAATCATAGTATGACATGTCCAGCAAGTGTACAGTATGTGCTCAGAACGGAAACTA
Organism: Staurois parvus; assembly: GCF_062004578.1. Lineage (NCBI taxonomy): Eukaryota > Metazoa > Chordata > Amphibia > Anura > Ranidae > Staurois > Staurois parvus. The sequence continues at coordinate 695,733 of NW_028318323.1, forward strand.
AGGACACACTGAAAGGAGGGCAGGACTAGCTATAGACAGCATCTCCTAGTTATGGAGTGAGGAAGGGACAAGAATACTTCAAGGCAAAAAAACAACAATGCATGTGTAACATGATAAATTGGCTCCTGGTTTTTATTTACACATTTAAACGTAAACTTTTTTGTGAATCAGTAGGAGTGCTATGTACCTCCTTAATGATTCACATGAGTGGGCAGTATCTGGGTGCCACCTTATTATTCAAGAGGGTTTCCAGATTCTGATAAGCCCCCTGCCTGCAAAGGGTTGTGGGGAAGAGCTCCTTGTTGTCCTTATCCCCTAGCATTGGCACGATACCCTTTGCATGATAAGGGCATGTGGCTTGTATTTTTAAGCAGGGAGGGTGCACGCCCCCCTCTTCCCCGCCTTTCAGTCTTCATGTTAAAATAAGGGTCTGGCATTGAAGTTTGGGGGAAACTTCACGTTGTAATTTTCTTTTCTTTGCATAGAGTCTCTTAAAATTCATATCCGACCTAAAGAGCCTGGTATGAATTAGGTGGGAAAAAAACATGCCTTTTTAAACTAGCCAGGCTCCTTTATTTACATGATTGGTGATTTCTGGCCATATAAGTAAATGGGGCCAGTGGCGGTTAAGGATTCAGAGAAGCCTACACCCCCAGTGGCAATGACCTTTGACAGAGGGAAGTTGTCATGCATGTAAAATAGTGGAAGTAATATAGTGGCACCTTCGGGTGACTGAACACTGGTGAAAAACTTTCCAGGGCCACCCCTGGTGCAAACTCATATAATCCCACCCATGGCATGAGACACCATTTTTTGCTAGTGTCATTAGGTGATGGACCTGTTCACTTTTACTTTTTTTTTATTATTTTTATTCGGATTTTCAAGTTTTCTTTTCACAAGGTAACAAAAGGAACAAATATACATGATACGGATGCCGGCATCTGTCTTCTGGGTTCTGTTCCCTGCGACGTCAGGCCGTACGGGGACGGAACTGGCGGGAAATTTGAAAGTTGTAAAAGTGACAGTCACTAAAACACATAGTAAAACATTACTGTATCAAAGCATTTCACATACAGTTTGTCCCTAGTGCTTTGTCCTGTGCCCTGCCTATCACTGTTCTCTAGCTGGTCTAAAACCGCTTTTGACCTAAAGGGACACTTTTTGGATGCCATGGACATTTCTCAGTTTCCAGGCAGAAAGAACAGTATTTTTACTGTTCTTTCTGCCTGGAAACTGAGAAATGTCCATGGCATCCAAAAAGTGTCCCTTTAGGTCAAAAGCGGTTTTAGACCAGCTAGAGAACAGTGATAGTAAATTATAACTACTTGCAGAATTGAGTGATAATGATTCGTGGGGAAATTCGGCATCAGACACTAAAAACGATTTTGCGACTTTGCTCAGTGATGTGCGAACTTGGCGCTATATTTCAAATTTCAGTGTTTTTGGTTTGATTATATTATTTAATTAAATGTATTATTTTTTAATATTTATTAAATTATAATTTATGATTTCATGTTTCATGTTCGGACAGATTTCAGTGAGTTATTCCTAAAAATTACAGGCCTACAATAAAAAAATACATATTTCCATGCAAATAATATACCGCTTTGAGCACAGAAATATGGACATAATCAGACCGCTAGGGAGGTTAACAGAAAGGAAAGAGAAGAACAACATCAACAGAAGGCACAATAGTAGCCAGAGGATAACAAACCCTCCAATGAATAGGCCAACTCGTCTTGGGCTCGTCAAGTTGTTTCTTTGTGTTTGGAGCCGACAGCATAGCATCCGCGTTTAGAGGGCTGCTTCGCTGGGCTGCTTAGATGTATAGCCAAGATATTACCCACAGGTGGAGGGTCAATGATGGTCTTATCCATTGTATGAGTAGAAGACCGGTCACTGGCTACTAGAGATTTCACGTATTGTTTAGTCACCTCAGGAGAAGTAAACAATAACTGAGCACCGTTAGGGGAGCATAGGCATAGCAGCGCTGAAGTAGGGAGCAGATGGAGGCAAAAGATTTGCGTAGTTTCGACACTTCCACAGAATAATGAGAAGAAAGCAGTAATTTGTGGTTGTCCATGGTAAATGTCCCACCCTTGCAGTAGTATTGCAAGGTGGGGTGTTTATCAGCATAATTAAGATACCGGACGATTATCGGTCTGGGCTTCAGCTGGTGGTCTGGGTCAGGAGCTTGTGGCAGTCCTACCCGATAAGCCCTTTCCACAACACAGGGATAGCGTAGGCCTAAGGCCTCAGGAAAGCGGTGGCTGCAGAGTCCCATCAGGGAGGATGGTTTATAGTTTTCTGGTAGGCCAATAATATGCAGATTGTTCCTGCGGGATCTGTTCTCCAAATCCTCTAATTTGTCAAGGATGGATTGCGGTACAGTGCCCGGGGTATTAAGAGTATTATTTACCTAATGTAATTGCGTTTCTACGGATAGGATGCGCCGTTCTGCTTCCTCCAGCCTATGAATCTGGCTATGGAATTCCTGTCGCAGCTGTTGCATACCTTGTTGCATCGCCTTGTCTACTGCTTCAGTGATTAAAGGGGTGAACATGCTTGCTACAGCCTGAGCAATCTTTGTGTGTGAGAAAGCACTGTCTTCTGCCTGCTGCAGGGATGGCGGAATAGGGACGTCCGCATGCTGAGTGTGTTGTATGGCAGCGGCCATCTTGAGAATTGTCTCCGGCTCGGTGTCAGGATCCCACCGGGTCCCTGAGATGATCGAGGAGTGGAGTGCTCCAAAAAACAGTCCATCCGGCCCCCTAGGGCGGGAGATACGAGAACCGCCTGGGTGACCGGCGATCTGGCATGTTATCAGAGTGCAGAGGGTGGCGGGGCTGGGAGCAGTGACAGGTCACTCCATCCTCACACGGTGCCAGAACCAGAAGTTCTCTTTTACTTTTTGACTCTAAGAACTGACTGCTTCATGCCCTGGGTAATTTAACAGATTCTGAATCAGTACACCCCAGTATTACCACTGCCTTGGGATGGCCTGTAATGTTTGCTTCATCCACTGGATCCTGTGTTAGGCACTCACCTTGGCACAGAGTAGTTAGCAGCAGAGTGCTATACAGGTTCAGGACTGTAGACCATTTCTATGGTTCCCATACACTGAAGACCACTTTGGGGGTATGTCCACCATAACGGGTGAAGCATTGACCTCCAAAGTTATGAATAAAATAAGGTAAGACAGTGTTTTCCTGTATGTTGATACTTTTCCTAGTTTTTAACCTTATAAACCACAGTGCATAGCACGCTATATAGTTTTATGGACAGGGTAATGGGAGGTTTTTCACTATAATGTGGTGCCCCTGTTATACTGTCTTTACTATATCTTGGAGTGAGCATTGTAAAGGTTATATTTTTTTTTCTGCTCCTATTTAGACCTAGGAGGATGAGGTATCTGCATCAAGCTACCCGACCGATGCATTCCCATCCATTTTTTCCACCAAAAATTCACACAGCACATTGCTGCACTCTGTGTTCGTCTATACTAAGACAGTCAGTGCCAGTGTTGCAGTGGCTCATGTATCCATTCTGTACATTTAGCAATAGCAGATAACGGACAGGCACTTGTAAGTACTCTCAATGGCCTCCTTTGCCCTTGCAGGTCCAGCCCTGCAGTTAGCAATTGCTGCCATATCTATTTACCAGATTGTTAACTGGACAGGGCAAATGTTCAGAGAACAGGAACCTAACTTTGATGACCTTGCTCTCTAAGAACAATTGCAGCAGATGCCCTCAGCCTTAATGAGCATTGTAAAGCAGCATTGTGATCCAGCTACAGTATGGGTAACTCTTCACCTGCTGTCAGAACAAAATCGAGTCGGCCTGAATGCTTCTTGACCTGATGCCTAAAGCCATCCAGGAGAAGGTTTGTATTTTTTTCCAATGGATACAAGGCTTCTTTTGATTGGCCAAGGTGGAGAGGTGGGTGGTTGTCATCACAATCTCCAACTCAGGCTATCAGAGGAAGCCTTGTATTCATTTTTATCTTTCAATATTTTTTATTAAAAAATTGGTATACACAGAAATAGAAACATTGCACACCTACATGGTGAGATGGGGTGAATAAACATTCATAAAATATATACGCACATGAAAAAACATTAGTCGATAATGTTGTAAACAGGAAGCACCATCTCCACAGGGTAGCAAATGTTCCATCAGTCAGTAAACATAGGCAGTTCCATATAGACTTACCAACAATATGAAAACCAAAAAAGAAAAAAGGATTAAAAATAGAAAAAAAAAAAAATCGAAAGAACAGATCCAGGATAATTCATAAAAGAATCGGGGAGAAGGGGAGAGAACAGAAAAAAAAAAAAAGGGAGAGAGGGTCAGCCGTAGTACTATTAGGTAATAGAGATATATCTGATCCATGGTTACCATGTCACCTCAAATCTAGAAGCATCATTATTGACAATGCTTGTAAGTTTATCGTTTATCATTATCCAATTAAGTTTTTGTTTAAACCCGTCTAGCGGAATTAATGATTGTCTCCAACATCTAACTATGGTAATACATCGATTTTGTCATAATGTCAGCGGGTAGCAAATGAAATAAAGCCAATTCCGTTGATCTACGAATATTAAATTTCTGTTACCGAATAAATGAAGTTAAACATTCGGATTCAAAATCTATTCACTACCGGACATTTCCACCAGATATGGAGCATAGTGCCGTCTTGTCTGCAGTGTCGGAAGCAATTAGGTCATACTGATGGATACATTTTAGCAAGGCGTGTAGGAACTAGATACCAGCGAAGTAGTGTTTTGTAACTGGATTCGATAAGATCAGTATTAATTGAAATCTTTGATAGAGTATGGGCCGCATTCCGCCAAGTGTCCAGGTCCAGTGAGCTATTCAAATCCCTTTCCCATTGAGTCATATAAGATAATTTAGTGAGTGGTTCAACCAGGGAAGCATAGATAATGGACAAACGACCCTTCATCATCCCAGTTGACCCACAGGAGACCTCTAAAGGAGTGAGTGTGCAAGGTTCTATGCGTAATTTGAGTTTACTAGTGATAAAAGATAAAAGTTGATGGTAGCGAGAGAATTCCCTGGAAGGCATCTGATACTTTGTCAAAAAGCACTGGAGGGAACGAGGACGAAGTCCATCCAGGAAATCTCCAATACGCAGTAAATCCTTATTCATCCACCATTGGAATACAGATGGTGATAAGCCAGGAATAAACTCGGGAATACAAAAAACTGGAGCTAATGGGGTATGTGGGGAGCAGAAAGGTTCCCGGGCCTGCCATCTATCCCCGTTAATGAATAAGACAACGTAGGACATAGGATAGGAGGACACTGTTAGGGATCCGGGTATGACAAGAAATGTGTGGACTGACACAGGGAAATGCAGACTTCAGGTATAGTGTGAATAAGACAATTTATTAAGACTAAACAAAACATAGACGCAGTGCAAGACTAAACAACAACACAGTGCAAACAAACCAACTCAACCCTCCAACAGATAACCATAGAAACAATACTAAGCGTAGTCATGCAGGCCGGGTCGGTAGCAAACGGACAGGCAGGGCACAAGGAGCAGGCGGAAGAGTAGTCAGGAATAGCCGAGGTCAGGACAGGTGGAGTTCATGCAGAGTCAGGGATCGAAGCAGAATCTGGATCAGGCAGAAAGCAAACAGGATGCAGGTACAGGGGCCCATGGGAAACATACACCAAGGCACTGATCACAGGCCTGGCCATTCCTTAAATACACCTGTTGTAATCAGCTTCAGGTGATGGCTCATTGCAGGAGTGAGCCTCTGGTTGCTGAGAGCACCCGCTGGCCAGCCCTGGTACTGCAGCCCACAAGGCAGGTGAGTCCCACCACCACTGGCAAGTCCATTCCTGACAGTACCCCCCCCCCCTCAAGGAGCGGCCTCAGGACGCTCCAAACAGTCCGTAATGGGCCAAATGTTCCACCGCCTGGGTCCGGCAACTGGCTGGACATCCCACTACCGGAATCAAGCGATTGGCTGGGTCTCCTGCTGATAGGCCTATCTTGTGGCTCCCCAGACGCAATTGACTGGGGAGCCACATGAGAGCCCCAATAGCGTAAGGATGGCAAGATAAGGCCTCGATGCCAACCCATTGGGGGATGTAACCCCTGGCGGCAGTGCAAGATAACTGTGCTATTTGAGCCGCCTGAAAATAGACCAAGAGATTAGGAAGTCCCAAACCGCCATGCTTCTTTAGGGAAAATAGAGTTGACTTGTTAACCCTAGGACATTTTCCCCTCCAGATGAATCTAGAGACTGCTGCTTGTAATAGTAACAGTTCCCATGTGGAAACCATGATCGGTAACGTCCTAAAGTAGTACAATAGTCTTGGTAAAAAGGTAATCTTAATAGAGCTAATTCTAACAAACCAGAATAGTGGAAGATCCTCCCAGTCTAGTAAGTCAGATTTGAGTCGTTTGAAAAGCAGGGGATAATTGGTCTTATATAACGATGAAATAGAGTTCGTGAGGTGAATCCCCAAATAAGGGAGAGAACAAGGGGCCCACTGGAAGTCAAAATTGTCCTGAAGGTAATGAACCTCCGAGTCAGGTAAATAGATATTTAAAGCAATTGTTTTAGAGGAATTAAGTATAAGATCAAAGGCCTCAGGGAAACGATGAAAAAAGGTGGAGGAGACCAGGTAAAGACATTCAAGGATTAGATATATACATAAGGACATAGTCAGCAAATAAGGCACATTTATGGTCTCGTTGACCGTAGCGGATGCCCGGGATAGTGGGATCAGAGCGGATGGCAATCACAAGTGGTTCCATTGCCAAAGCAAATAGTAGTGGAGAAAGAGGGCATCCCTGTCTAGTACCTCGCTCTATCGAAAGGGAGGCTGATTTGTATCCGCGAATGGAGACTTGAACTGAAGGGTTAGAATATAGGGCCTGTAGTAATGTTGTGAAACAAGGGCCAAACCCTAACCTACCCAACATCTGAAATAAATAGTCGCAAGATAAACTGTCAAACACTTTATGAATATCTAGTGATAACAGTAAGACTTCCCTCTGTGAGGATTTGTCCCAATTAGATTGTACAGCTGACAGCAGGGCCAAAGTCTGACGAATTTGGTCCGATGTTTGTAGACCGCTGATGAATCCTGACTGATCATCATGAATATAAAGGGCCAAAAATTTGTGGAGGCGTAAAGCCAGGATTTTAGTAAGAATCTTTAGATCACAATTAATTAAGGAGATAGGTCGATAATTATAATTAGAGACTATAGTAGTATCCTTGTGGGGTTTGGGAATAACACTGATGAATGCCTTGTTTTCGTCAGGAGGCACAAGTTTCCCATCCTGTAGATAATTAAAATAATGAGCCATATGGGGAATCAGGATATCGGGAAAAACTTTATAATAGTTATGAGAAAGACCATCTGGTCCTGGGGATTTATAAGGGGCAAGATTTTTCAAGGCACTCCGAGTCTCCTCGCACAAGATAGGCCGTTCCATCAACTCCCTATGGGCCTCCTGAAGAGAGGGAAGAGCAACAGAGCTCAAAATGGTGTCGGGAGATGAAGAAACATCCCTCTGAGGTAAGCAATTATAGGTCAGTGTAAAAAGAATTACATTTTTGGAGAATCTTACCAGTACCTTGAGATAGAGTGCCGTTATTCAGTCTTAGTTTAGGGAGAGCTGTTTGGGAATGTCTAGGGGTCAACTGTTGTGCCAATAAAGTGCCTGGTTTATCCCTCCAAGTAAAAAATTTATGGTTAGTAGCTGTTTGTCAGCAGTGGTAGTAAGACATAGATTAAGTTCCAATCGGGTTTGATCGAGTTTAATAAGCAGATCCGGACTGGGATTTTGCTTATGCTGGGAAACCAGGTCAGTATATATTTGAGTTTTAGTGGTGAGTAGATCATTTCGGGCTTTTTTAAGTCGTGAGGAGAGTTGAATAATAAACCCCCTAACCGAGGCCTTATGGGCTGCCCGATTAATAGCCGGGTTCATATCCTCTGCTTTTTTTAGTTCAAAGTACATTTGTAGATGTGAGGAGATGTCCTGACAATATGAGGCGTTACCCAAAATAGGTTCATTAAGGTGCCAGTAATAATCAGTCTTACCAAGAGTCCAGGATGACAATGTTCTAGAAATCGGGTCGTGGTCTGACCAAGGCATGGAGAGGATTTTAGCAGTGAGCAGTCTGGGGAGTGAGTGTGTATGAAGGAATATGTGGTCGATGCGAGAATAACAATTATGAGCCCTAGAATAATGGGAATAATCTCGAGAAGTTTGGTTAGCTTCTCTCCAAGCATCGACAAAGTCATAACGATACAGTAGCTGGGCAAAAACGTATGGCTCTGTCTGGAAGGGGGCTGAAGCATGGCGGTTCGGGAACGATCCAAAATCTGATCTAATGCTAAAGAGTCACCAACCAAAATAACATCTCCTTTGAATTCCGAGGCCATGGAGCTCAGTAAGGATTGAAAACATTCCACCTGATTGGTATTTGGAGTGTAGTAGATTAAAAGAGTAGGTGTCCTCCTAAATGGCCTTTCACCAGAAGATATCACCCCTCCCTATCCCGGATAATTTTAGATTCGGTAAATGGCAGACGGCGAGACAAGGAAAGAGCAACCCCCCGTTTTTTCTCTGTAGCATTAGCAAAATAACAGGATAATCTTTATGAACATATCGTGGGGCGCATGAAGGGGGAAAATGTGTCTCCTGCAGGGCAACAATGTCCATCCCAAAACAGCGGTATGAATTAAAGGCCTTTATACGTTTGGAGTGGGAATTTAGCCCCTGAACATTGGAGAAAGTAAACGGATAGCTCCGCTATTAGACCGTGGAGAAGACATAATCGACAATTAAGGAGCTATATAAAATGGGAACCATCCGCTCTCGGAGCATAAGAATGGTCCAAAGAATCCAGATATACTGACGGCTGACCCTGGAAAAGGAAGAAGAAAATAAAAAATAAATAAATAAAGGGGAGAGCAGTAAAAAGAGAAAAGAGACATTTGGAATACAAAAATCCTCGTGTCGAGTGACCAAAGGTAATATACATAATAACATAATATAAGCAATTCAAACAATATACCGGTTACTACATCACATCAGGGCTATAGCCCTGCAAAGGAATGGATCTACCCAGAGAGACCAACTCAGGGAAGAGTCTTCCAATCGAGGAGGGCCCATAGACACTCCCCGGCACCAACAAGAATAACCCATTAATAACATATCAAATAGCAGTAGAGAAAAAATAACCAAGCCCTCTGATTTTGTAATCAGCTGACGGATGTGATGTAACCTTATGGTCCCCCCCCAATCCTCTCACAGCACCCGAGCAGTGGTGACCACTGAAAAGCCACTACATGTCAAGAAATCACATAAGAAAACCCATAAAATGATATGATAACCTCAAGAAGTCTTTCCGGGTGATTTCCGTGACTTCGTTTTCCTAGAATTTGGAGCAGTCGACAATGGTGAAAGCGGCGGAGGTCGAGAAGCCGATCTTGCTGGGGAATGGGATGTAGGACTACAGGAGATAATGCCCAGTTGAAGTAACAGTTCTTCACCGTCCTGGAATGTAGAGAACCTATAAGGTTTTCCAGTGAAATTGAATTGTAGGCAAAAAGGGTAGGCCCACCAATACCGGATATCCTTCTGCACTAAGTGGCTTAAGAGATCGCCGTTTCTGAATAGTGGTCAGAGAGACATCAGCAAAAATTTGTACCTTATGTCCCGCAAACTCCAGATCCAGAGTCTCCCTACTATACTTCATAACCGCTTCCTTGACCTGAAAAAAGTGTGGCTTTACGATGATATCCCTAGGAGGCCCACCTTGTCTAGGGGGGGGAATCAATGCTCTATGCATACGATCAATTTCTGTATGAAGATCATCGATAATCGGGTAATGCAGACCGCATGAGGGTTTGTGTGCAGCTAGTGAGCTATTTAACTGACGCAGGGAGCCCTCGAATGCGGAAATTGTAGCGCCTAGCCTGATTTTCCAAATCATCAATTTTAGAATAAGCTTCCTCCAAGCGATCTTGCAAGTCGGTAATCATTAGAATTTTGGGATACACTATGGAGTGTCGCATCAACTTTAGACTCGATACTGTCCAGGCATTGGCCCAATTCCTGAAAATCCTGTTTAAAGTCAGCCGCCAGTTTTGTTGTAGCTCTATCCAGTTCGTGTTGCAGTAAATCAGCGAACCAAGCTATTAGGGTTGCATCACCTGAGTATTGTCGTGGATCTGGAAGGATTGCTGGTGAATGAGCAGGGCTGTCAGTTTCAGGTTCCGGGCCACTATTCTGGCTAAAAAAGATGGCCGCCATCTCACTATCCAGTGAGTAAGAGGCAGGGGAATCACGGCCTAGTGAGCAGGCCGAAGCCAGGTGACCGGGGGGGGTGGCTTGGAGACTCGCTCACCCCAGATGGTGGAGCTGCTGCTGTTCGGTCCTGGCCAGTAATGGGGGTAGGGCCGATTTCACCCTCTGAGGGAGAGGTGCTGCTTTATTAGAAGCAGAGGAGGCAACAGGGGCCGCGGACGCCGAGCCGGGCGCCATTTTGCATTCCCAGGAAGTCTCCTGTACTTTTGCCTGAACACAGAGCTGTGTACTACTGTATGTAGCTGATGCTACTATAGTAAGATACAACACACACAGCAGCCAAATTACTTAGTAATGGAAAAAGTTAATTTAGGCCAGCTTGGACCAAGGGAACTATTTAAAAGTAACAAGAAACATGAAACTCAACTTTAACACTTTCTTTCATCACAAGCACTGGACTCCTAAGTCTACCAAGCCAGCCGAGAAAAGAGTTACTAGCAATTAATTCAGCATTCAAGGAATGGAGGTTTCTGTTGGAAGGTGTAATACACCCCATCATCTTCACTGACCGTAAAAATTTAGAGTATCTTGGGAGGGCAAAATGCTTGAAGGCTTGACAGGCTAGATGGGCCTTTTTTCCTGCAGATTCATCTTCCAAATTGACTACCGTCCAGGAACCAAGATTGAAAAGGAAGAAAAATTGTCTCACATGTTCCCAGAAACTCCTGAATCCTCATCTCCAAATACTATACTGCCACCCCCCCCCAAAAAAAAACAGCTTTGTGTTGATACAACTTGACTTAATGGCATCTATTGAACAGACTTCCATACAGTGCCCAGAGCTTGTGGTGTTATGGTACAGCAAAAAGATCTTCATGCCCATAGAAGTAAGTCCATGTGTTCTTAAAACTTTTCAGGACGACCTCCTAGGAGAACATTTCGGACATTGTAAAATTGCCAAGCTGGTCCAATGATCTTTTTGGTGGCCCAACTTAAATCACTGTAGGGTTTATGTAAAAGACCTGCATGACCTATCTTTGCAGTAAAGACAATAAAGCCTAAGCATGAGGCCTACTGAATCCTCTATCTGTTCAGAGTCACTCCTGGAAAATGGTCTCTGTGGATTTCATTGTGGATTTTGCTGATTGTTGGTTGTCTGTCCATTTTGTGCCAATGGTTGGCATTCCTGCAGCTGCAGAAAAAACACTTACTTTCATCAGGGAGGTAGTCTGACAGGATAACTATTATGTTGCTTCAGACAGTCGGGTATAATTTACATCCAGGTTTTGGAGATATCTCCATAAAGCTCTGAAGACTGAAATCTACCTATCTTCTGCCCACCACCTCCAAAGTAATGAAAAAACAGAATACATGATCCAAACCTTAGAGCAGTATTTTCAAAGCTTTTCAACCTTCTCGGAAGGCAATTGGGATTCACTACTTGCACTTTCAGAATTTGCAAACAACATTTTAGTATGATAAACCAAGCCATTTTTGGAACTGGGATAGGGAAGAGATATAGTAGGATACTCTATCAAATTATGCACAATTAAGGACAGCTTTCTCAAGTGGAACTGTGCAGCAGACTGTACAAGAATGGGCAAGTCCCTCTGTTGATATACAGACTTAGTGGCCAGTTGCCCTTCTGTACACCTCTAACTTAAACCCAGCAGGTGACGACATAGATCCCGAGAAGGTTAAACAGCACAAGAAAAAGCACCCATGTAGAACAGTCTATACTCACAAGGCCCTTGCTGCAGGTCACCTTCCTCTGTGATACCAGACAGGATCTGTAGACATCCCACTCAGTTAGCTCTCAGAAGCACCCTTGGTTTCAGCACCCGAGGCCTCCTGACAGCATGAGCCAGGGAAGCAGCCCCTGGCTGGAACTCTCTTCTCAGAGGAAGAGGAAGAAGAACCCAGATCACATGTGCCAACTGCATATAAATACTAGTACTCAGCATGCTCAGGGGCTCCACTCCTTGTAATTGGCTGGGACTGTATCCATATTCATGCTGCTGATCTGCATGGGTCTCTCCTGTTCACCCAGAACCATCCAAGATCTCCTGGATACAGAGGAACCAATCACAGCAGCAGCAGCAGCAGCACTGTGAGCCACACAGGATATTCTCACTAAGCAATTGTAGTTTTCTGATAGGCAAAACATAGAAGCTGTTCTGCTTATCAGGAGAGTGCTGCATATGTTGGCTGACTTTTTTCCAAGTCAATTGCCAGGTACTTTAAGCTTGAGGTGATTGTAGCCGTATTAGTGCATTTGCGACAGAAACTTGGGGTATGTACTCTGCTTGGACTTTGAAGAAGGGGACATACCCCGAAAGCTTGTCCTCAAAATTGTATGTTAGTGCAAATAAAAAAAGTATCACGGACAGGTACTTTAAGAAACCATATGTAAGATACAGGAGGAAAGTAAGAATACTATGGCAAGAAGAGGAAGGAGATCTCATTCTGGGAGTCAGGGATAAAGTATGTCCACTGCTAAATTGAAAGTAATGTATCCTTTATGAAAAGTGGGCCAAGATATATCAGTCAATGTGAACTTAAAAGGGAGATTATACCTGTGGCATACAAACTCACTTCCTCAATCTTACAAGATTCATCCAGTATTCCATGTCTCATTGGTCAAACCAGCTTGTTCTGACCCATTTCCCAGAAGTCATGACCCACCATCTCCACTGATATTGGTGAGAGAAGTGGAATTTGAAGTAGAATCAATCTTGGATTGCAGAAAATGAGGAGGTGGAAACCAATACTTCATTAAATGCAAGAGTTCTGCTCCTGAGGAAAACTCTTGAGAACCAGAGGACAACATAGAGTACATGCCCCCAGGATTCTTTGAGATTTCACCAACAGATATCCAGAAAAGTTGGCCTGAATGGGCATCTGGAGGCTGCCTGTTGGGGGGGGGGGGCACTCTCAGGACTCTATCCAGAACAGAGGCATGCCTGTGCAAATACACAGGCCTGGCAGTTTCCCTAGTATCCTGCATTGGTGAACTATATTGTACTGAAGTGCACACAGACACACTGTGTGCTTGTTGGCACACGCTGACACATATCACAATTCCTGAACTGGCACAAAACACCTTATTTCCAGAAGGAAGCACTGGCAGGACTGCTGGATGATCTTCAGTTGCTTGTTTTCCTTGTTCCCGCGTATCCTGCATTTATTGTGATTTCTTGTTAGACTGTCTCTGGACTTCCCCTCTGCTTGACCTCTGGTTGTGACCCTGGCTCATTTAAAGACTCTCCTGCTTCTGATCACCTGTGTATGAATCTGGCTTGACTCCTGACTATGCTGCTGCCATATTTTCTTAATTCTGTGTATGACCTCAGCCCGGATTTTGACCTTGACCACACTTCTCCAGTTTCTCCTGATCAGTCTGACCCTGCATTCGCTTCGAGTGTCATCACATTGCCTATTACTGTACGTGTCCTGCTCCTCCACAAGTGTACCCTGTGTTCCTGCTGTCACCTTCTGTATCCTGAATGGGAACCACCAAGTCAAACACTTTCTGAACCAGCCACCAGAAAACCTCCCTAAATGGCATCCCTGTCTGTTCGAGCCTTGCACTCCCTGTCATCACCTCCAGGGGTGCTTGACACTCAGCGTCCAACCAGGTTTGTGACAGAGTTATATCATTGTTTCTCTCAGACAAGGGGAATTTCTGAAATTACTAAACATACAAGATGTCTATCTACACATACTCCTCATCCCCTTACATTAATACTCTTTGCATTTTGCTGTGGGAGATCAACACTTCCAACCTTTTTCAGGACAACCTCTTTCTGAAGAATACCTTAACCACAACCACAACCACAGCTCATTCTACCAGGGCATTTGGTGTGTCTTGGGCTTTTCAGCATCAAGAATTTGTATCCAACATTTGGAAGGCCACCAATTTGTCTTCTGTTCACACAATCTCTAAGTTCCACCAGGTA